>NC_140512.1:64817638-65302638 GCF_964339955.1 Pipistrellus hanaki
TTATTAACATAAAAAAGCCATTGAAACCTGTAAATAATTTTTGTGAGTTTATTTGAGCCAAACTGTCGACATATGCTGGGAAGCAGAACCTTAATGAATTGAGATAATGCTCCGGAGAATGGAGGGCTACATCTGTGTTTATACATTGCGATCAATGGAAAGAGATGTAGGGAAGTTACATGAAAATTCATTGGTGATAGATTAAGGAGGTGGGATAAAGCAAAGAGGGGAAACCTCTGGGATAAGGTAAAAAGTGAAATGATAGATCTGTGCTTCTTTTACAGAGATGGATACAGGATACTTTAACATAATTAACAGTTGACAATTAACTTGACAACAATAACAATGAGGGAATGTCCCAGTGCCATTTGTTGTGCCCTGAGGGGTCCGGGGTAAAAAGGAAGTTACAAGTTACCACACATCTCACAGATATGTTAGAGACAAAAAGGCAAATGGGTTCAGTGAAGATCTAAGTTGATCTTTGTCAGGGAAAATATTGGCCTAGGACATGACTATCCACTATTATCTGTTTGTAGTTAAATATTTAATTTTCAGACCATCTTTTGTGGTTATTTTAGGTCTCTGAGTTTGCAAGACTGCCATGTAGGCCTCCCCTGAGCTTGTCAGGTTAGCATGTATCTCCTTTCGTCCACATTCTAAAGGATGAAAAAAATATGACATGAAACTACATAATAAAAGAACTTACTGCATACCTAAAAATATTGACTCAAAATAACCAATATAAGACATATTTTGGTAAAATTACTGGACTTTGAAAAATAGGGGAAAAATGTTGGGTATCTAGATTCAGGGATGGATATGACTGAGAAGGGGGAAAAAAATGCATTAGATACTTTCCCAACAGTAATCATTTAGATCATAATAAAGAGGAGTAACATATTAAAGATATTCAAGAAAGCTAGCACAAGCCAGGATTTTATATGAGATGACTTTCACAAATAAAGGGCACAGAAAGGTTTTATCAAGGTAGAACTCAGGAAAAGCAGTTCTCATGCCCCTTCCTAAGGAGTCACCTTCACATGGCTAATGTGTGTGTGTGTGTGTGTGTGTGTGTGTGTGTGTGTGTGAATCTTTCTTTCCTTTCTCTCATGAAGACACCTTTCACTGGATTGAGAGATCACCCCTACTCCAGCATCACTTCATCTTAACTAATTATATCGGCAAAACACCTATTTCCAAATAAGGTCAGATTCTGAGGTTTCAGCAGATAGGAATTTGGGGCAATAGTCAACCCACTGCAGTGGAGTACCGAAAGCAACATAGCACAATAAAACTCCTGCTTTGAAAAACATGCCAATCAGTTGCAAACACTACATCTTCCAGAATCAGGCATAGCAGAACTAACTTTATTGTCAATGGAATGAGTTCCTTTATATTTCCTTTTAGATGCACTGGATTGTTACTTTTGAAAGGCTCTTCCTTATCCATTGGCCCTAAGATGAATGCCAAGCAAGGTATTGTTTGAGATTTTTCTTCCGTAGAATTGTGCTACCATAAAAGCACCTTTTGAAGGATTGGGATATTTGAGATATTCCAAAAGGAAATGAGTGGTAGGCCAGCTTTGCTAGGCTTGAGACTTAAGGTAACCATATGCCTGTCATTTTTATTTCAGCAGAACTTTAAATCAGTATTTCTCAACCATGATACCAATGACATAATGAGCCAGATCATTCTTTGTAGAGGGCTGTTCTGCACATGGTAGGATGTTCAACAGCATCCCTAGTCTTGACTTACTAGATGCCAGTAGCACCCTGACCCAGTTGTGACAACCAAGAGTCTGCAGGTTGTTTTCCGCACTGCAAAATTGTCTCCCATTAGAATTATTATTTTTAATATATATATATATATATATATATATATATATATATATATATATATATATATATTTTACAGAGAGGAAAGAGAGAGGAATAGAGAGTTAGAAACATCGATGAGAGAGAATCATCAATCAGCTGCCTCTTGCACACTCCCTACTGGGGATGTGCCCGCAACCAAGGTACATGCCCTTGGCCAGAATCAAACCCAGGACCTTTCAGTCCGCAGACTGATGCTCTATCCACTGAGCCAAACCGGTTTAGGCCCATTAGAATTATTTTAAATGATTCCATAAATCTATAATTTATTGTTGTGTAACAAACCACCTCAAAACTTAGTGGCTTTAAACCTCAACAACAAAAATACACATTTATTTTACTCACAAATCTTCAGTTTGAGCAGAAAGGCAAGGATCCTTTGTCCCTGCTGCACGCAACATCAGCTGAGCTGGGTAAACTGCAATAATGCCAACTGGCTTCACATGTTTCACGTTGGGCTGACTGTTGGGTGGGACGTTTGCAGGTGGGAGGCCTCTCTGAGCTGCATTGGCCTCTTTGCAGCGTGGTGACTGGGTTGCAAAAACAGGTGTTCTAAGACCATGAACTGGAATTTATAGCAGTTTAGGGATCTGGCTATGAGAGTCACAGAGTCACTCCCATCTTGCTCTATTGCTTTAGAGAATCACAAAGATCTGCTCAAGTTTAAGGGACGCCCACCTTGATGAGAGGATGCTAAAATCACGACTTAAGAAGAGTAGGTATATAGGATGGGAGATGTTGTTGCAATCTTCTTTGGAAAATATAATATGCTACCATGTGTCCTATTGTAATAAAAACTTACATCACTTCCACATGAAATATAATTATTTCACCTTAAAGATCTTTGAATATACTGAATTCACAGTCTAATACCTGTCACTTAAATCAAGTCCAAATGTGAATAATGCTCCCGAGGTATAGCTAACTGGCTACAGCTCTCTGAGTATCATTCCTTTTGACCTGAAAAATCTCTGTGATAAAGAAATATAATACCTGTCCCTCACACTCACTCAACGTGTAGTGGGAGAGTGCTAGAATATCTGCTATAGATGATCCTTTTGAAAATAGGTTAAATGAGAAGCACATAATAGCCACTGTTTTATAGCAATTCTGAAATCCAGCTAGGAACATGTCACTTTCTTGATTAAGATTCATTTCAACTCCTTGGACTGCTTTCTGAAGCATTCTTCTTTTGCCATTAAAAGTACTTCATGTTCTCAACCTGAGCCTCCCATGCAAAAGTTGGGAGTCCAAAAGCCCCTTTCCATTTTGTACTGACTCTGTGCCTTTTAGTTCCAGCTGTTATACTGATTTAAAAAGCCTGTGTGGCCCTAGCCAGCTTGGCTCAGTGGATAGAGCATCGGCCTGTGGACTGAAAGGTCCCAGGTTCGATTCTGGTTAAGGGCATATGCCTGGGTTGCGGGCTCAGTCCCCAGTGGGGAGTGTGCAGGAGGCAGCCCATCAATGATTCTCTCTCATCGTTGGTGTTCCTATCTTTCTCTCTTCCTCTCCCTCTCCCTTCCTCTCTGAAATCAATAAAAATATATTAAAAAAATAAAAAATAAAAAATCGGTGTGTTTCTCATGTATCAATATGTACTCCATTCCATTAAGCCAAAGCCACACCCACAAACTCTTTGATATTACTTTTTCTCTATCTTGTGCTCCCAGTGTGAGATTTCCATGGGAAAGCACATTTAGTATTCTTTAGTATTCTTAGAAACTCTTTTAAATGCAGATTTACTCCTGAGATTCTTAAGGAGCTCTGTCTGCACTGTTATATATGAGTCACTATGTTAGGTATTTCTGAAGTCTTAACAAAGGCTCTTACACACCATTCTGGACTTTATCATTACCCAGAAATCACTTCTTAATTCTTCATTTTTAAAAATTGCCATGAAAATGCTGGGTATAAGGAACAGCTTTACTTTGAATCCAGAAAACACTAGCCCTTTAGCTTCATCTGACTCCTACAAGCCCTTTAGATTTTCAAATAGTAACCTCAAGACCCTTCAAGTTTCTCCTCACTTTTGCCAAAGTCAATGTCACATGTTTGAGATTTTTTTGGCAGCACTCTACTTCAAGAGTCCAAAAGCTGGTGTAGTGTGTATTGCTTTATACAGAGGCACCCCAAAGTTATTTCCCTAAAATAGCCATGTTAGTAGGCTTAGATAGGCCAGGATCATGGACAGAACATAGTGGGAAAGTCTGGTTCCATGATGTCTGGGGGTTTAGCTGGAGGTCTTGGAGGCTGGGGATGACACAGTGGGAGCCAAAATCAGATGGATGTATCTTCGCATGCCTGGTTGATGCTGGCTGTTGACCAGGACTCCGCAAGGATATCTAATATATATGATCTCTCCATGTGTTATTTCTGCATTGGTTAGTTTGAATTTCTTCACAGAAAAGTAGCTGGGTTCCAAGAGCGAATATCTCAGAGAGCAAGGTGGACATGTATGGCCTCTTTCTGAATGAGCCTTCTGAGCAGTAGTTAACTCAGCAAACTTGGGTTGTTCAAAACCTGAACATTCTAAATAAAGACTGGCTCTGACTGGATCCTAAGAGATACCCTCTAAACCACATATGTCAAACACAAGGCCCGGGGGCCAAATCCAGCCCGCCAGGCCTTGCAATGTGGCCCGCACCACGCTGTCATCACTGCACTCCGCTGTCAGTTTATGACATTGTCAGTTTATGACTGTTCAGTAAACCATTCGGCCCGCGATTTAGGCTGGATTTTAGATTTTGGCCCCTTCTCTGATTGAGTTCGACACCCCTAACCCTTGGAATATTCTGCCTGATAAGAATGTCATTGTAGCCGAAACCGGTTTGGCTCAGTGGATAGAGCGTTGGTCTGCGGACTGAAAGGTCCCAGGTTCGATTCCAGTCAAGGGCATGTACGTTGGTTGCGGGTAAGGGATGTGCAGGAGGCAGCTAGTGGATGTTTCTCTCTCATCGATGTTTCTAGTTCTCTATCTCTCTCATTTCCTCTCTGTAAAAAAATCAATAAAATATATTTAAAAAAAAAAAAAAAGAAAAGAATGTCATTGTATACCTGGAGACTTAGAGCATACCAAAAATGTGGCCTGTGGTAAGGACCGTGGGCCATGCTGTATTGTTTGATCACTTAAGAAGCTATAAGCAAAGTAACTAAGGCACACAAACAGGCACTCAATACTTATGTGAATGGCCACCAATAATAACACTAAACAACAATGCCCAGGTGAGCTTTCCTGGTTGACAATACTTCAGGAGTTTTGTCACTCCCAGCTGGGCTCAGTGCTGTGTTTAAACTCCACTTAGAGAAGACTACTAGGAAACCATGCCTGATTTCTCCAAGATTCTGCCTGCATTTTTTTTCCTTTGCTGATTTTAATTATTATAATTATTTAATTTATTGTTTCACTTCAATAAACTGTAAATATAGTGGATTTTCTGAATTCTGTAAGTCCCACTGAATCATTAAAACTGAGTGCAGCCTTGGAGACCCAAGACATAGAAAAGGCTTGTTTCTTTTCCATGAGCCTGGAACTTTATCTGGAAGACTTGAAACATGGTTGTGGGATAGAATTATCTGAAGGTGCTTTCACGTGTGTCATCGATGATGGTGTTGACTAGTACCATTAGCAAGAGCATGGACAAATGGCCTCTGCATGTGTCCTTTCTGCATGGCTAGTTCTAACTTCTTCACACTTTGTAGCTGGGTTCTAAGAACAAATATCCCAAGAGAGCAAGGTGGAATTGCATGGCAACTTTCTAAACTAGCCTCATAAGTCCCATGCTTCACTTTCACATTTTTTATTTTTATTTTTTTGTCAAGGCAGGCACAGAGGCCCACTAAGGACCAAGGACACATAGGTATTATGCAATATCACATAGTAAGAATGTGGTATGGGAGATATCTCTGTGGCCATCTTTGGAAAATAAAATGTGCGTGTTCCTAAAGTAAAAATCTTTGTATCTCTAGTTTATAGGAATAGATTTTATCCTTTAGCAGAAATTTTGGGTCCCTATCTACCCCTCTTATCCTCAATTTAATTGCCTATTCTAGGCCACTGACTTAGAAAACCAGATGTAAAGCTTCACTCTGCTGCCATGCTGATACCCGGTTACCGTATTTTGAAATGAGGGCTTGGAAAGGGAGTCAGGCATAGGACACAGAAGATAGTTTAGGGAGCCATGGGAGATTAAGTGATCCCCATTTTTCTGGCTCCTTCTAAAAGCACCACGCACACTGTACTGGGTACAGGACAAAGTGCTCAGACTTCGTAATTCAGCAGGATTTCTGACCTTCCACTATTGTACATTGGATTTCTGATGACAGGTGGAAAAGGCGTGTTTTGACAAAACTATTTATTGATCCCAATAGTCATTTTTTCTTTCTGATGAGCCAGCTTGGATCCTTGTTTGTCCCTGTCGTGTACTTACTGAAGATTGTAAGGAGTCAGTCACCAGTATGGCTTGTGGCCTAACAGAAAAGTAAAAGGAAATACTCTCTTACCGTAGTTTACAGATCGCGTTGCTAACACTACGGCCTCCCTCCCCCAACAGGATCACATTTTTTTTCTTTGCAGTATCCCACATGACAAAAGCACAATTTGGACTTGTTTAAACCAATTGGGATGTGCTGGCTTTATAAGAATGCTCTCTCCTTCCTTCCTTCACTCTCACTCTTTTCTCTCCCACTCTCCTTCTCCCTTCTTTATAGCATTTTGGATTCATTCTCTCAGACTAACTTCTCCATGTCATGAGGGACACAGCTTTAGAATACTTCCAGGTCTCATCTTCCATAACCAAACAAAAGGTGGCTCTTCTTTACAAGTTCAAGTTTGAAAAATCCTTGGAATGATCTCATTAAAATGAGATGTCACAAGGTGTTGCTATCCACTTCTGTTCCTTGTAATCTTAAGGCAAATACTGGCACAGATGCTCACTTTTCTCCTCTAGGAACAAAACTTTCTAAAAATTATTTTGATTGGGAAAACTCCACACTATTGCACCAATAGTAAGATTTATTTTTAACCTAAGACCAGAGCATTGAGAAATACCTTTTGGATTGCAAGATGTATTTAGAAATGATGTAAAAAGCAGATATTAAAGATATAATCTGCCTCTTCCACAAGTCAATGCTCAAATTTAACAATGATGCTAACCAAGTATTTTCTCACCACTTCCCTAGACAAACAAGGCAAATGTGATATAAAAGAATTATAAAATAAAAGTATGACACATTATAGCATCAGAGCTTATTGAGGTAACCGGTGTGGAATCCTTGTGTGTCTTGGAATGGAGAATTTTACATCGTTTTGAAAATAAATGCAGGGAATAATGAGTGATATTTATGGAATTATTATCTATGTCAACAGGGTCCCTGGGTAGAATAATACGTTTTATCAATAAGCAATGAGGGCATTTTTGGTTTTACTCAGAAATAAAAACAGCTGTGGAAACATTCTGTGAATAAGAAACCATGAGCAGTGCCGTAGACTGAATGTTTATGTCTGCTCCAGATTCCTATACTGAAACCTAATCCCCACAGTGACGATGTTAATAGGAGCTGGGGCCTTTGGGAGATAACTAGGTCATGAGGGCAGACCCTTCCAGAAGAGGATTAATGTGCTTATAGAAGAGATCTCAGTTAGCCTTCTCCCCCACTCACCCTTTTACTGTGTGAGACCACAGCAGGAAGACTGCTGACTCTGAACCAAGGAATAGGCTCTCACTAGACAGCCAGTTTTTGTTGAAGTCACCCAGTCTATGCTACTTTTTTTTAAAAAAAAAAATATTTTATTGATTTTTTACAGAGAGGAAGGGAGAGAGATAGAGAGCCAGAAACGTCGATGAAAGAGAAACATCCACCAGCCACCTCCTGCACACCCCCCACCGGGGATGTGCCTGCAACCAAAGTACATGCCCTTGACCGGAATCGAACCTGGGACCTTTCAGTCTGCAGACTGATGCTCTACCACTGAGCCAAATCGGTTTCGGCTATGCTACTTTTGTTATAGCAGCCGAACAGACTAAAACAAGACCTATGCAAAAGCTAAACAAATATAATCATCTTACATTCTTTTAGCCATTGTAGCAAATTATTGGGTCGGCAAGTAAGTAATTGCGGGTTTCACACATATATGGCTTCAGTTGAATTTTTAGGTTTGCAGACGTAGTACAAATGTAAAACACATTTTGTTATTTGATAGTTGGCTATTCAGCTGTTAATCAGTAAAAAAAGTTTTTTGATCTGTTTTGTAGTTTTCGTTTGGCGTTCGTTAAAAAATGGAAAATCAAAAGGAACATTTTCGTCATATTTTGCTTTTTTATTTCCTCAAAGGGAAAAACGCATCGCAAGCTCATAAAAAGTTATATGCTGTTTATGGTGACGAAGCCTTAAAAGAACGGCAGTGTCAAAATTGGTTTGCCAAATTTCGTTCTGGTGATTTTTCACTCAAAGATGAAAAACGCTCTGGTCGTCCAGTTGAAGTTGATGACGCCCTAATCAAAGCAATAATCAATTTGGACTGTCACAGTACAACACGTGAGATTGCAGAGAAGCTTCATGTATCACATACATGCATTGAAAATCACTTAAAACAACTTGGCTGTGTTTTAAAACTCGATACATGGGTTCCTCACGAAATTAAAGAATCACAGTTAACGCAACGCATTAGCAGCTGCGATTTGCTAAAGAAACGTAATGAAAATGATCCATTTTTAAAACGACTGATAACTGGCGATGAAAAATGGGTTGTTTACAACAATATCAAGCGGAAAAGATCGTGGAGCAGGCCACGTGAACCAACTCAAACAACATCAAAAGCTGATATTCATCAAAAGAAGGTTTTGTTATCAGTTTGGTGGGATTACAAAGGAATTGTCTACTTTGAACTCTTACCACCCAACCGAACGATCAATTCTGATGTCTACATTGAACAACTAACGAAATTAAACAATGCAGTTGAAGAAAAGCGGCCCGAATTGACAAATCGAAAAGGTGTTGTATTCCATCATGACAATGCAAGGCCACACACATCTTTGGTCACTCGGCAAAAATTAATGGAGCTTGGTTGGGATGTTTTGCCACATCCACCATATAGTCCTGACCTTGCACCATCTGATTACTTTTTGTTTCGATCTTTACAAAACTCCTTGAATGGTAAAAATTTCAATAATGATGATGATGTCAAATCGTACCTGATGCAGTTTTTTGCTAATAAAAACCAGAAGTTTTTTGGACGTGGGATTATGATGCTGCCTGAAAGATGGCAAAAGGTCATTGATCAAAATGGGCAGTACATTACAGAATAAAGTTATTTAGTTCCATGAAAAAATTGTCTTTGATTTTCTTTAAAAAATCCGCAATTACTTAGCTGCCGACCCAATATTTTCTGAAGATCATAATTATGACTCTTCTAGGAGACAGCCAGAGCAGTGTTTTAGGGCAGAAACAGAGACAGTGGCTTGTATGTGAAATACAGTACTCAGTGCAGTTCTACAAGGCTCAAATCTCACAGACACTTTAACTGCACATTAATTATAACACAACCTTTTGCCTTAATAATATTAAGTATTACTACTTATTAACAAAAACCACAATTTTGATTCCTAGTAGAAGATTTCTTTAGCTAACACACTGTCACTTAATAACTTATTCCTTTAAAAATTTACACAAGATCTCACTTTTAAACTGATTTTCTTTGGGTAGGGCATTTCCTAAGAACTCAATATGTTATGACTAATGGAAATGTGCACTTTTAAGACCGCCTCTTTGCTGTAATATAAATATGAGTTTCTGGCAAGCCTCAGTGTAATTTATTTGTCGTAAGTTGAATCAGCCCTAAAAAGGGGTGGCACAAGAGTATTGGTGACTGTTTTGTGTACAGCTTCTGTAATAGCTGGATAAGGAAGAAAATCAATTATAGTTCTGAAAGAGATATAAATTTTGTTCATTTAAAACCCAGGCTGTTGAGCTCTGGATAACACTGTAGTGTGGAATGCATTCTGGAGGCTTTTACCATAAGAGGTTGTACTAATACCTCTAGATGCCTATCGTTAAACAAATGACTTAGTCAAAATAATGGTGTTAGAGATACCAAATATGGCCACGCCACTCTTTTGGAATGTGTGAACAGTAAATTGTGCAATAAAATTTCATCACATTTCAGCTGTTTTTTGATAGATTTCAGAAGCTGTATACGTATTCATGTGCACAGGAGAAATCCCAAGAGTATCAAAGGGGAATGGATTGACTTGTAAGCTTCCTGTTAAGATTTAATTTCTCCATAAGCTTAAAACATAAAGACATACGCACATTTAAAATATGTACAGTTAATTTTATCCTGTTGCTTCTGCTTTTGGTAAATTCATAGGAAATAAACTATTTCATGTTACATTTCACTGCCTACAGCAGGCGACTAATTACATTCAATTTAATTTAAATCAATTCAATCTATATCCTACTGAGAGCTCATTCCTCTCCTAGTCAATTTGGTAGGTAGTCCAAAGATGTAAGATTATCTTTTTTTCTTATCTTTTTTTCTTTAAAGTTCTAGTGTGAAAAGAGTGAGTAAGTAATAGAAAGTAGCTTAATAGCAGCTCATTCATTCAATTAATACAAGTTTTAAGAGATAGAAAGATAGGGCTAAAGATTTTTTAAATAAAATATGTATTAGCATTTTTATAACAGTTCTGTTCATAATTATGAAACCCTGGAAATAATCAAAATGCTCGTTGTCACTGGAGAAATTAAATAAGTTGTATATAGTCACACAATAGAATTTAACACATAAAATGAATGAACTATAGTCATATGTATCAACAATGATGAATATATAATGATACAATATATTGGAGCATCTAGGTAGCTCCACTTAGAAAAAGGTAGTTAGATCCAGTCTTTATATTATACACTGATAAAAACCCAAAGATTTAAATAAAATCATTTAAATACTGAAAGGAAACATAAGAGAATTTCTTCATAAAATTGGATTATGAAAGCACATTCTAACTTTGATTAAAAATTCTGACCTATTTTAAAACTCACGAATTAATTTCATTAAAAAATCTTAACTGTGGCAAAACTATCATATGAAAAGTCAAAAGACAGATTATAAACCAGAGAGAAAAATTCTTACTTGTGTAATTCTAAGAATTAATATGCTAGGAATTGCTTTTTTAAAGTATCAATCTAAGAGAAAAATGAGCAAAGGAAATGAATAGCTAGTTCACAAATTAAACAAATGACTATGAACATAAGACAAACTTGTACAACATTCTCCTAATAAAAACAATTTCAAATTAAACTACAATGAGATTTATTTTTTTTTTTTACCTATTAGATTATGAAAATCTAGATTTAATGAAGCAGCTGGGATATAAGCATTCATATATCATTGGTATGAGTATAAAAATGTACTTCCTTTATGAAGTGCAACTTGGTAATGCATATCAAAATTACAGATGTATACAAACTCCCACATAGGGAGGGGTTCCCCCTGAGGAGGCGGGGGGGGGGGGGGGGGAGGGGGAGGGGGATCTCCAAATTGGGGAAAACCTGCTCTCTCTAAGATGGGAAAAAAACCTAGCAGTAAGTTTCTTTGTCTCTGGGTTATTATAAATGCTTGTAATTCTTTGTTCATTGTACTTTCTAATTGGACCCTTCCTTATTTTATGTCCTTCATTTTTTCCTAATTTTCCACTTTCCCCTTTTCCCTGCATGGTATTGGTTTCAAAGCTCATCTGGTGCCCCCTCTTCTTCTTCCCCTTTTCTTGTAACTGAAACCATATAGTGTGTTCACTATTGGGGGACTTTGGGCCATCTCTGCCCATCAGGTATGCATTCCTCTGCCCCAGACCCCCTCCCCCTAATCTTCCTCTCCTATCTCTAAACTCCTTTCAATAGGTTAAAAAGGGGGAAGAAAAGAGGTGTTTTTGCTTGAAAGGATTCAAAAGAAATTAATAGGAGTTATTAAGTAAGGCCTCTTGGGAGGAGGAAGACTTAATAAAATGGTTCTTGAAGGGAGTAAATCTCAGGAAGTGTAGTTAAGATTTATGTATTGTTTTATAGTTTATAAAATGTGGCATTTACATGATGTTATATGAAGTCTGGATAGGCAGCAACAGATGTGAGTAGACATTCAAAATGAGGAAAATAGCACAGCCCAGGCACAGAGGGTGTGAAGGCACATCCTGAATTATGAGAACTCGGGGATCAACCCAGCTGGGCAGTTGGACTGGGAAGTAATGACTCATAGACCAATAGATGCATAGGTTTGATTATAATAGGGTCCAGAGCTTATCTGGGAAGCCATTAAATACATATCTGTTTGTTTACAGATAAAGACAAGTTCAAGAACTATTTGGGAATTGAATAAGGCAGTATTTCCTAGGCCTTGCCTAACTTCGGCTCTAGCCTTGAGGCTTGTCACTAACCATCATCTACAGAACTAACACTGCCCACTCGGGCTGCCCAGGTAGATCTCTTGATTATTTAGGTTGGTTTGCTTAATTTCACACTTGTGAATTTCCCAAACTTCCTTCTTTTATTTTCTAGCTAGAGGCCTGATGAATGAAAATTTGTGAGCTGATGAGGAGGGAGGGGTCCCTCAGCCCGGCCTGCACACTCTCAGGGCTGGACCAGCAGGCTGCTGGTACAGGGAGCAAGGCAGGGCGGAACCAGCAGTGGCCACAGGGGCTGCTGCACAGTGGACCCAGGCCAGTGTTTATGCAGGAGACAACCAATCGATGTGTCTCTCTCACATTGATGTTTCTCTTTGTCTTTCCCTCTCTCTTTCATGCTCTCTAAAAATCAATGGGAAAATATCCCTAGGCAACTCAAGGATGGGCAGCACTGCGAGATTTTGAATCACACACTGAGCTCCTACTATTGAATAAAAGTGGTGAAAGCAGACATCCATATATTCTTGTTCTTAAGGGAAGCATTTTTCATTTTAGCTCATTGAGTATGATGTTGGCTGCATGTTTGTCATATATGGCCTTTATTATGTTGCAGTCTGATCCCTCAATTTCCACTTTGCTGAGTTTTTATCATAAACTAGATGCCCCTTGCAGGAAGATTCCTGCAATAGGGCTTCCTATTGCAGTCTCCACTGCCCCACCTGCTTCTCTCCCTTCTCCCTGCCCCGCCTGCTTCCCTGCCTTCTCCACCGCCCCACTTGCTTGCTTCTCCACAACTTGGCTTCTTTTTACACTGTCTTCAGTCTTCACTCTGGCCTGGATATGCAAATTAACTGCCTTGGTTGGGTTAATTTGCATACTCACCCTGATTGACTGGTGGGTGTTGCTTGTGGGTGTAGTGAAGGTATGGTCAATTTGCATGTTTCTCTTTTATTAGAGAGGATGGGTGCTAGATTTTGTCTAATACTTTTTTTTTTTGCATCTATTGATATGATCATATGATTTTTTTAATCTTTCATTTATTTATGGGATGTATCACATTTATTAATTTGTGAATATTTTATAAGACTGCATCCCAGGAATAAGCACCACTGGGTCATGGTGTATGATCTTTTTAATGTATTGCTGGGTCTGGTTTGCTAATATTTTGTTCAGAATTTTAACATATATGTTCATTAGGAATATTGACCTATAATTTTCATTATTTGTAGTGTCTTTATCTGCTTTTGGAATTAGGATAATGCTGTCCTTGTAAATAGAGCTTGGAAGTCTTCCATCCTCTTGAATTTCTTGAAATAGTTTGAAGAGGATTAAGTGTTTGTTCTTTGAATGTTTGGTAAAACTTTCCTGTGAAGTGATCTGGACCAGGACTTTTGTTTGCTGGGAGTTCTTTGATTACTGCACCAATTTCATTAGTTGTTATCAGCTTATTCAGGTTTTCTGATACTTCCTGATTCAGTTTTGGAGGATTATATGTTTCTAGAAAATTTTCCATTTTGCCCGGGTTGTCCAGTTTGTTGGCATATAGTTGTTTATAGTATTTTATTACAGTCCTTGTATTTCTCTAATGCCAATTTTTCTCTTTCTGATTTTATTTATTTGGGTCCTCTCTCTTTGTTTCTGGATAAATCTGACTAAAGATTCCTCAATCTTGTTTAACTTTTCAAAGAACCAGCTCCTGATTTCATTGATTGTTTGTATTGTTATTTTAGTCTCTAAGTCATTTATTTCTGCTTTGATCTTTATTATTTCCTTCCTTCTATTCACTATGGACTTTTCTTATTGTTCTATTTCTAGTTCTTTACATTGTATGGTTAAATTGCTTGTTTGAGATTTTTCTTATTTCTTGAGGTACGTCTATAATGCTATGAATTTTTCTCTAAGGAGTGCATTTCCATGTCCCATAAATTCTTGGTTGTTATATGCTCATTTTCACTTATTTCCAGGAAGTTTTAATTTATCTGTTGATCTCATAGGTAATCAATTAATTGTTTAATAATATGGTATTTAGCTTCCATGTTTTTTTAATGTTTTGACTATTTTTTATTGTAGTCCATTTCTAGTTTCAGGCTATTGTGATCTGAGCAGATGCTTTTGATATGATTTCTAACCTCTTGAACTTGTTAAAACATTTTGTCCTAACATGTGATCTATCTCTCAGACTGTTCCATGTGCACTTGAGTAGAACACAGTATATTCTGCTGATTTAGGATAAAATGTTCTGTAAACATCAATTCAATCCATCTGATGTAGTGTGTTGTTTAAGGTTGCTGTTTCCTTGTTGATTTTTTTGTCTAGAAGATCTGTTCAGTGATGTCAGTAGGGCGTTAAAGTCACCTAGTATGACTGTATTGCTGTTGATCTCTCCATTAAAGTCCTCCAAGACTTTTAAAAATATATTTATGTACTCATATTTTGGGTGTATGTATGTTTTTCAGTGTTGTATCATCTTCTTGGACTGATCCCATTAGTATTACCCATTCAACTCCCCTATATCCCTGATTAGAACATGTAATACATTTATATCTAAGGTTACTTCTTATAGTACCTATCAAATGGATATATTTCTTCTTCTTTTATTTTTCCATATATTGCCTTTATGCACTCTTCTACCTCCACCCTGTCCCCACAATCACCACACTGTTGTCCATGTCCATGAGTTCTCCCTCTTTTATTTCTTTTTTTAAAAATTTTAAAAAATATATATATTTTATTGATTTTTTACAGAGAGGAAGGGAGAGAGTTAGAGAGCTAGAAACGTCAATGAGAGAGAAACATCGACCAGCTGCCTCCTGCACACCCCCTACTGGGGATGTGCCCGCAACCAATGTACATGCCCTTGACCGGAATCGAACCCGGGACCTTTCAGTCCACAGACCGATGCTCTACCACTGAGCCAAACCGGCTTCGGCTATTTATTTTTTGTTTAATCCCTCCACCCCCTGCTTCCCCAAGCTAACTGCCTGCTCTCTATCTATGAGTTTGTCTCTATTTTGCTTGGTAGTTAAGTTTGTTCATTAAATTGCACATATGAGTGAAGTCATGTGGTACTTGTCTCTCTATGACTGGCTTATTTTACTTAACATGATGCTCTCCAAGTCATCAATGCTGGAAAAAAAGGTAAAATTTATTTCCTTTTTATGGCAGAATAGTATTCTAGTGTGTAAATGTACCACAGCTTTTTTATCCACTCATCTAATAATGGACACTTGCACTCCTTCCAAATCTTGGCTATTGTAGATAATATTGCAATGAACATAGGGGTACATATATTCTCTTGAAATAGTGTTTCTGATTTCTTCTACTAAATTCTCAGAAGTGGAATAGTTGGGTCATAAAGCAGTTTCAACTTCATATTGTTTCCTCAGTGCCTGCATCAATCTGCATTACCACCAACAGTGCACAACGGTCCCCTTTTCTCCACATCCTGGCCAACAATTGTCTGTTAATTTATTGATGGTAGCCATTCTGACACATGTGAGGTGATACCAAATTTTTATTTTAATTTGCATTTATCTCATGATTAAACATATTGAACATCTTTTCATATGTCTATTAATCACCTCTTTGGAGAAGTGTCTATTCAGACTGAAAAAAGCTAGCTTGAAATACAGAAAAACAGGGCAGGGTCCAGTGGGAAACATAGGCAGGGGCAGACATGACAGTTGGAGCAAGACTAATCATGGAAACTAACTGTGCTGAAATAATAAAATGGTTTTGGACACAGAGTGGGAGGCATGGGAAACCAAAGGAAGGACTGAAGCAACAAGGTGTACTGACACATGGAACTGAGAAAGTTCAGGTTTATTGCTGGGCATGAACAATGAGGGAATCAATCAGGTGGTGACATGTATATATAAATCAGGCTTGAAGCACATATGTATTCATAGACTGACTAGCTTCTTGGGAAACCAATTATTTGGACACCTTCCCCACCAGGGAGTCTGAATATGCTTATAATAAATATTCCACACTTTTGCTTAAATCTTCTGGTCTGTGAAGCTTGTTCTACAGCATCTGGAGGCAGGATCCTTGAAAAAGACCATTCCAATTGTCAAGATCATTGGCCAATTTTTTAATTGGATTGTTTTGTAAGTGTTGAGTTTTATAGGTTCTTTATAAATATTGGATATTAACCCCTTATAGGATGTATATTTGGAGAATATGTCATATTGTCTTTTCATTTTGTTGATGGTTTCCTTTGCTGTATAAAAACTCTTTAGTTTTCTATAGTTTCATTTGTTTATTTTTTCTTTTGTTTCCATTGTCCAGTGTTTCTTCTTCCTACAACAATCCCTTCAACATTTCTTGGGATGCTGGTTTGGTGGTAATAAATTTATTTAACAATTTTTTTTTTTTGTCTGAGAAACTCTTTATTTCACCTTGAATTTTTAATAATAGCCTTGGTGGATAGAGTAGTCTTAGTTTCAGATCCTTGCTTTTCATTATTTTAAATACTTCATGCCATTCCATTCTGGCCTATAGTATTTTTGTTGAGAAATCAGCTGATAGTTTTATGGGAGCTTCTTTGTAGGTAATTTACTGTCTCTCTCTTGCTGTCCTTAAGTTTCTCTCTTTGTCTTTAACAGTTGCCATTTTAATTATGATGTGTGCAGGTCTGAGCCTCTTTGGGTTCATCTTAATTGGGACTCTCTGTGCTTCCTGAACTTGTGTGACTTTTTCCTTCAGGTTAGGGAAGTTTTCTTTCATTATTTCTCCAAACATGGACTCTATCCCTTGTTCACTTTCTTCTCCCTCTGTTACCCCCGTGATGCAGATGTTGTTGCATTTTATGTTGTTCCAAAGTTCCCTTAAACTATCCTCATGCTTTTAAAATCTTTTTTCTTTTTGCTGATCTGATTGAGCGATATTTTTTTCTAGCTTGTCTTCTAATTATCTGATTTTATCCTCCACTAACCTAGTGATTATTCCTTCTAGTGTATTCTTTATTTCAGCTATGTCATTCTTCATTTCTGACTGATAGTTTTTCATGATTTATATGTCCTCTTTCATGTTGTTGAGCATTCTTAAGCCATTACTTTATGCTATTTCTAATAAATTAATTGCCTCTATTTTATTTAGCTTTTTCTGGAGATTCCTCCTGTTCTTTAATTTGGATCCTGTTTTTATTTATTTATTCATTTTTGCTGCTTCTTTGTGTTTGTTTTTGTGTATTGAATAGGACAGCTATGACACCCAGTCTTAGTGGAGTTGCCTTCTCTAGTGGGTGACTTTGGGATTCAGTGGAATAGTCACCTTACTCTTATTAGCTGGGTGCTAAATGTTCCTTGTATGATTTATGTGGAACCTCCAGTTATATTTGGGTCTTAATTACTATTGTCTCATTTGTGTGTCAGCTCAGCCCTCAAGCTCGCTGTTTGTGAGGCTCAACCTTGACCTGTTGTGTCAACTGTTATACAGGTGCTGACAGAACAAAACAAGAAAAACAACCAAACAGAAAACAGCATGGAAAATAAATACAAACCACCACCACCCCCAAAACAAACTTAAAAAAGACTAAAGGACAAGGGACCAGAAGAATTAGAGAAGAATAAAAGAGAATATGAAAAAAAAAGAAGGAAGAGAAAGGAAAGAATAAAATAATAAATGAAATAATTTAAAAAAATATTAATAATTAAGAAAATAAAATGTGGGGATATATAATAAAATTTAAAAGAAAAAAAGAAAGTGAAGTAAAATACAATAGAGGGACATAGATATGAAAGGAAAATGAGAAGAAAGAAATCTAAAAAGATGAACTTCAAAACATTTTTTTTAATATAAAAAAAAAGTGAAGCTTGCCTCTGCAGTTTATTTTTTTTACTCCCTTGTGGTTATCCTTTGGATCTGTTATTTGTAGAACTTGCTGGATTTTGCTCCAATGTTGTCTGAATCTGGCCCTTTGGTGCACCTGTCCCTGGCCTCCTAGTTGGGTCTCTGCTGTGAGTCAGTGTCAGTCACTGTCCCTGCCTGGCCTTCAGCAACCTGACAGAAATATGGCAGGGGGAGCCCCAAGCAGCCTGGTGGGTGGGGCCTCCATAGCCCAGAGGCTGCATCTACCTTGGGTCTTTCACTTTGAATGTCCCCTGTTCTGAGCTGCTCTTCCCTCCCCCATGAAAGTGAGTTCTGTGACCTTGTCAGAGTAGTTCAAACAGACTCGGATTGGGGGTTGTGTCTGTGGCTTATAGGAGGGGGGCAGGCACCTCTTCTTCTTCTCAGGGCTATGCCAGCTGCACGCACTGGGGAACTCAGCTCTGGTTCCCCATAATGCAGCTGAAGGGCTAGAATATGCCCATCTGTCTCCTGGACAGAGCCCATCCCAGAGACATAGTTCTGACGCCTCAGTTTCCTGTCACCCCGTCGCCACCACACCAAGAAGGATGGGTTAAAAAAAAAAATCAGCCCTACTTTTCACTCTAATCTTTTAGCACAGCCAGCCTTTGCAGGGCGAGTCCTCTGACCAGACTCCAATTTGGCCAAATGTCTAAGCCCCCACTGTGCCATCACACCCAGCCATGAGGGTGCAGATCTCCAGCCCAGAGCCATTCCCCTTTGCCTCAGGTTGCAGCAGGACAAGGCAGTTTCACAGGTTGGAAGAGGAGCACTGAATGTGAGCTTCAGGTGGGGAAGATTAATCCTCTTTCCTAGGCCATATGTCCAGCCCCCATCCTGCTCTCTGTCCAAAGTTTTTCCAGAGAATAAAAGATACCTCAGATTCACTCCTGGGTAAACTAGTCAAACCCCTCTGCCAGCCCTGAGGTTTTCTGTGGCAACTCCCACAGACACAGATGGGAGCAAACTTCCCAAGCTGGTGCTGTAACAAAGAAATTGCTCTTTGCCTGGGATGGTGCAGTCGGGTCTCCCAGATGGACCACATCATCACTGATTCCCATCACCCAAAGCTATGTGGGCTCCCCTTTCCTTCTTAGCTGTTCTAGATTGGGGCTCCTCTATGGGGCTAAGACCCCACACCCCCAAGGAGAAGGACTCATCTGCTTCACTTTTCCTCTGGCTTCCCAGTCACACAGGTGTGCAGGTTGGCTTGCCTTCTCTGCATCTCCTACTGTCCTTTCTCTGTGTTTCCTACTTACAGAATTTCAGATCAGCTATACTTCAACTGGTTTTTCAAGCTGAATGGTCTGATGTTGGCAGCAAGCTGATGGAGCTTCCAACTACTATGCAGCCATATTGGAATCTTTCAAGTGCTAAGTTTTAATAGACAAGGCATGGGGCATGTGAAAAACCAAAAAAGCCCAGTTTGTTACATAAAAGTTAGTAAAAATTACTCCACAGTGTAACTACAAAGATACCAACTGGCCACGATCTACACTAATAAATATGTAAATTGACTGTACCTCCATGATGCCCACCAGCCAATCAGGAGGGAATATGCAAATTAGCAGGACAAAGATGGCAGCTGGCCCACCCTCCAGCTGCTCCAGGCACAGAGAGGCATGGTGGGGCAGGACACCTGCTATGAGGGAGAGGATGGGGGTGGAGAGAGCTACAGGAGCAGAACTCTGACCAAAGGGAAGTGAAGTCTGCAGACTCTGGCCAGAGTCAGTGAAGACTCTGGCAGGAGTGAAGGTGGAAGGTGGCAGCCAGAGCAAAGGCCTGGGTCCCAGGGGCCGGAGGAAAACCAGTGGCGGCAGCCAGGTGAAGGAAGGCCTATTGCATGAATCTTTGTGCCACAGGCCTCTAGTTGTATTTATAATTTGATACAATAGACTAGGTATAGCCTTCAGGAATACATGACTTGGAATATGGTTGATGTAGAAAACACATACACAGTCTCATTCATATCTTTTAACGAATAATTGACTTAGGTAGGTATATTAATTTTCTATTCCTGCTAAAATAAATTACCACAAATTGGTGGCTTAAAAAAATGTATTATGCTACAGTTCTGTGGGTCAGAAAATTTACAAGAATTTTATTGGCCTAAAAACAAGGTGTCAGCGTGATCTGATCCTTTGGGAAGGTCTAGAGAAGAATTTGGTTCTTTGCCTGTTTAGCTTCTAGAGGCTGCCAGGATTCCGTGGCTCATGACTTCCTGCCCCATCTTCAAAGCCAGTAACTTGGCATATCTCTGTCTCTGTTTCCATCATTACAGTTCCTTCTCTAACCACAGACAGGAAAGTTTTTCTTAGAAAGATAATTAGATTGGACTCACCTGGATAAGGACAACATTAATGATTATTAACCTTAATCAAATCTGAAAACTCCTCTTTTGTTTGTGCAATGTAACATACTCAAAGGTTCTGGGGATTAAGGTGTGGATATTTTTGTTGGGATCTTCTTCTCCCTTTCATGGTAGCGATAAGTACTGAATTCTAAAACCATTAAGTAAAAGGTTGATGGGGAACACAGATTATATGCAGGTCCCAAAGAGGGGGAGGATGTAACTTTGAAATAGAGATAAGTTTGTCTCCTTTTTAATCCAGGAATTACATTTACTATCACTAATAATGAGACTTCAAACATAAAATGCACAATGTTCTACACAGTTTATCACCTAGGAATTATTTTTATTAAAATGTGTAACTTGTCCTAGCTGGTTTTGCTCAGTGGATAGAGCATCGTCCTGTGGACTGATAGGTCAAAGGCACATGCCCAGGTTTCAGGCTCGATCACCAGTAGGGGGAATGCAGGAGGCAGCCTATCAGTGATTCTCTCCTTCATTTGATGTTTCTCTCTCTTTCCCTTCCTCTCTGAAATCAATAAAAATATATATTTAACAAACAAACAAATAAATAAATAAATAAAAATGTACAACTTGACTATAATTCAGCCATATAACTCCAGGGTATAAGAAATAGAGAGGATAGAGAATTGGTTTAAAGAATGCCACAGGAAATGGGCAGACAAATCAAAGATACGTAATATTCTACAAGACAATTTATCCCTTTGAGAAGTCTATTATCATGAAAGAAAAAGGAAGAAACAGTGGTAATTGATTTAGATTAAGAGAGACATAACAATCAAAGACAATGCATCATCCTTAATTAATACTTGGTGGAAATAAAAACAGCTATAAAATATGTTTTGGAGACAAATGGCAACATAAATATAGAATGAAAAATAGATGACATTAAGAAGTTTTTTTAAATGTGATGACAATACCTTTAATAGACAGGAAAATGCTCTTATTTTCTGAAAATGCATGCTAAAATATTTTGGTTAAAGCATCATAATGTTTATAATTTATTTTATAATGGTCCAAGGGGAAAATACTTATATAAAAGAAACAAATATGCAACATTTTAATTATATAAACCATACATGAGTGCTATTGTGCTAATTCCACTTGTCTGTTATTAAAATTTACATTTTAGTAGAACTTTAAAAATCCAATATAAAAGTACATATACATGTAACTTAACTTCTTTATAACCTGTTTAAAATAATAAAATTGTCATTACAGAATACTGTCTGCAGAAATAATTGGAAAAGGGGACAAAAGTTTAAGACATAATAGCCATTTTTTCCTAGTCTCATATTTCTCATTTGAGGGAACGGATCTATTCCTCCATTTTCATTTTAGAAGAAAAAGTTTCTAGGGTTCATAATGCCACAATGGAATTAAAAAGAACCAAAAAAACCCCTCAATTCTTTTCAGTCTGCTTATATTGAGCTTCAGTATGTCCCAAACAGATAACCAGTCTCAGTTCTTGAAACAGGCAGAGTATGACTCATTCATGTAAAATGTGACAAAGTTGCCAATACAAAGACTGCATGGGGGTCAGTAAACCTCAGACCATGAGTCACTTGAAGGACCAGTCAGGAGCATCCAATGAGCCATCACTGTTTTTGGAAGCACCTGGTTTTCTTACTCAAGGGATGGAACTGCTGGAAAAGCTTCTCTAACAGCAGCTACAAGACTTGTTATGGACTCTCTCTGACAGACATTGCAGAAGTTGTTGGAGACCCCTAGTGGCAACATAAGCCCATCATGAAATTCCAGTCTTTCTATTAAGGAAACAATATAGTGGAACCTCCATTCTCTAACCTCATTCATTCCAGAAGGCGGTTTAAGAAGCAATTTGTTTGAAAATGGAATCACTTTTCCCATTAGAAATAATGTTAATTCAATTGATCCATTCCAGACCCCCAAATGATTCCCTGTTTTAACTTTTCTTATATACAGTACAGATCTCATCTGCTGTTTAATCTATAAATAAACATCACTTTTCTTAAACTTATCAAATCACCCCCTACTAGCCTTAAACCAACAACTTTTAGCATTTGGTCCAGGGATGTCTTGAGGTCAGTATGCAGCATCTTTTCTGGTTCATTTATCACTCTCTACAAAATGGCTGTCACCAGCTAACTGCTTTTTGTTTACCCAAATCAACAACAGGCTTTCTATCTCTTCAATTATCTGTGATCTTTCCTTCTTTCACACCCTTAGCAACATTAGCACTCTGATGGCCTCCTTGTGGTTTGAAATTGTGCTAATCATAGACTTCCCCAGCAACAAAAAACATCCTCTCCTTTGTTGCCTGAGAGATACGTTGTCAAGGCTGAGGTATCAGCATGAATAGGTTGATTCTGGTGATTCCTTCTTTTCTTTCATTTTGGGATTGTTTCTTTGTCTCCCCATTTTTGCTGTTCCTTTGTAACTGTTTCTACATTACGAGATCAAACTGCTTTGCCATCCAGACTTTTTGAATTGGTCTCATGTACTAGATGTTTTGTGGGACCCAGTGGTGCAGTCTCACAGGTCTCCTACTTGAAATATTTGTGTTCTGCTGATGAAGTTGGGTATTGAATGTTATTGTGCCATTTGTAGACAGAGTCTCGTCTCATGGTGTCTGATTATGTGCCTCATTCTCTACTTCATTGTGGTGCTGACCAGATAGCACAAAATATAACACCACAGGACACAATATAGAAGGAGCAGAACATGAATCTATACTAGCACCTATGGCCTCAGTAAAAGTGACCACCAGAGAAAAGAGAATTAGAAAAGAGAAAAAAAGTGTGAGAATGACTATGAGAGAAAGAGAGGAAAAAAAGAAAGAATATGGGTAAAAACACAACAAGACAAATAAATAAACCAAAAAGCACAAACAAAAAAACACCCTGAAAAAAAAAAGCAGGGGCATAATCTGTAGATGCAGAGCTTAAATATATAAAATCAGTGTAAGGGATTGGATGAATAGGGGAAGAACCACAGTTTAGAATAGATGTGAGAGAAAAGAAATGAGAAAACTAGAAGAAAAAAATATTATTTTTTTTTTTGAGAGGAGAGTATAGGAGAGAGCAGATAGGCCTGAATTTAGGAAGTGAAACAATTTTAAAAATCAGAAGAAGAAAAGAGCAAGAGAAGAGAGAAAGAAAAAAAAAGAGTAGTGAAGACAGAGGGGGAAAAAGTGAGGGGGATAAGGAGTAGGAGGAGGGAAGACAAAGTTAGACATATTAGTAAATCAATGGAGACTAGAATGATAACACATCAATAAAGCAGATAAAGAATATCTATTTTTGAAAAGGGGAATGAAAGAAGGAAAGAGGAAAACTAAGACAGAGAAAGGAAAAGAAAAGTGGGAGAAAAAAAGAGAAATGAGGGGAAAAGGGGCAAAAATATAAAAAAATAAAATAAGACAAAATAAATAATTTTATAAAATAATAAGTTTTAAAATGATAAAAAAAAAAAGTGAAGCGTGATTCACTTCAGCTGAGTTTTAAAAAAAATATATATTTTATTGACTTTTTACAGAGAGGAAGGGAGAAGGATAGAGAGCAATAAACATTGACCAGCTGCCTCCTGCACACCCCCTACTGGGGATGTGCCCGCAACCAATGTACATGCCCTTGTCTGGAATGGAACCTGGGACTCTTTAGTCCGCAGACAGAAGCTCTATCCACTGAGCCAAACCGATTTCAGCTTCAGCTGAGTTTTAATGCACCGTGTGAACTAGTGTAGGGCTCCACTTTTCTGTCTGCTAATTCTGGGCTTCCTGTCAGGTACTTATGTGCTGGCCACTGTCAGGCACTGTCTTTTGGCTTTTAGCTCCCTGCTTGAAGCTCCAAGCGACCCACAGGTCTCCGCTTGTGTCTGTGCCCATAGGCCTTGGCTGCAAGCAGGTGGGGTTTTGCCTGTCTACCAGCTGTCGTCAGTCTTCATCAGGCAAGCATCTTTTTCCGACAGGGCTTCGGGTGGGGTTGTGCTGTTTCACTTTCAGGGAATAAGCTGGGTGGTTTTTCCTGTCTCAGAGCTACTCCTCTCCGAGTGGCCCAGAATATTACTCTGCTCTCGGCTAGACAGAGGCCCTTGTATGGAGACCAACGGGGCTGGCTGGCAACCTGGAGTTTTTATCACCCTGGTTCCCAGAATAGCAGAGCGGACATCCCCTCTTCCACTCCAGTCCCTGAGGGCTCTTCAGTCCTGTAAGCCTGGCCTCTGCCTTTGTTTCCTCTGAAAGGCCCAACCTGTATCTCCTGTCTGAGGCTACCGGGAGGGGCTAGTTCTTCTGGGGAGAAATGGCCGCTTAGGTTTGGAAGCTTAAGAATGTCCCAATGCAGGACTCCCGGCCACGTCTCTCTGCCCTGCTTCTCCCCACTCCTCCAGCCTCTCCTCAGGCACCTCCAGTCTGTGCCTCTCTCCCTGTGCCAAAGCCTCAAGCGAGTGTTTGCAATTAAACATTCCGATGCTCTGAGTTAGAGAATCAAAGCAAAGACAAACCTAACCAAAACTACAACAAAACTGTGGGGGCCTCTACCCCCAGCTCGGGTTGCCTTTTGAGGGGCAGCCTTTGGAGGCTGTGATCTTGTGTTCGATTCCCCAGCAGCCTTGTGGCTTTTTCTTTTCACTGTTGGGTGTTGTGCCTGTCACCATGGGGCGTGGCCTTGGTGCAATGCAGCTTCCTCAGCTCAGAAGCCGCTCCACCCTCTCGGGCCACTGTCAAACCCACATCCCCTTTCCTACCGGTCTGCAGGCGTTCTCTGCCTTCCTCGTTGTAAAGTGTCTCTCTAGCTGTGACTTATTCGTTAATTCTGGGTGGAGGTTCCACGATTTAGTTGTATTTCCATACTGGTCCTGGGATGAGGTGCCCTACACGTCTGCCTATTTGCAGCTATTTTTTCCTCTAGCACCCCTGAAAATGGGAATGAAGGGATCAGATATCTTTATTTAGAGCATTTTAGATAAGTAGAGTGATTTTGATGATGTATAATATTATTAACACTTTCAAGCTTGAATTTCTAGTTAAAATTGAACTTTGTAGAAAGAGGGAGACTTTTTTTTCAGATGACAAAACACTGGTATAAGAGGTGATAAGGGTTGCAGCCTGACATTTTGATGTTGTCAGTGTTTATTAATTCAGTTTCAAGTTCTATACATTGCAACCAAATTCATGAAAACAGAAAACATCTGGAATGTTACTGGCATGTGTAATTGACAATTTCTTTGGATTAAATTGGAAAATCCTTGAATGCTTTTTACTTTTAAAAAAAATTGAAGGGTAATTTGCTCTAACAAGTAAGCCTTTAAATTAAATACACCATGGGTCTTAATGTTTATGTAGCCCCTTCCTCTGACAGGTAACAATAGAACATTTATATTTCTCTTTGTGTAGTACATGGTAAGAAGGCATTGAAGACAAGGCTTTAAAATTTAATAGTATGGAAGAGTTTTGCTGCCACCTAATGGAAAAATGAAATATTTTTATTATTCTGCAATAATTTTCTTTTTACCTCGTATACAATTGTAATAATTATTTTAACAAATAAACATGGCTTGTAAATAATATTTTGATTTATATTGATTTTACTTTTACTGTTATTGATATCTATGTTGTATATTGTAAATGTGTGTTATGATAGTAGAATGTGCAAATAAATTTGATTAATTCAGTTTTAATCTAAGCATCATGATTCATTTTTATAATTTTGTTTAAATTAAAGATTTATGGATCTATTAGATAGATTGTGTGTATTGATCTATTTTGTTCAATGAGCTTAGGCAATTTAGATAAACCAATGAATGAAATTAAGGATAATGCATAATCCAAATAAACAAAGTTTTATTTATATATATTTTTTATATAAGTTAAATATATCTATATCTATGCCTATGCTTAAGCCTATGCCTATATCTATATTTATATCTATATCTATATCTATATCTATATCTATATCTATATCTATATCTATATCTATATCTATATCTATATCTATCTATAGATTGATTTGTATTGAACAGTGGGTTATGAGGCTGAGCTGGTGCTAACATTAACAGTCTCAGGAATTCTCTGAAGCTGCCTCCTGGTTGTCTCGACTTCGAGATGTAGACTCAGAGCAGCCTTATCCATTCTTCTCTGGTGCTGAACGTTGCCCCTGGCTTCTTTGCCCTGAACTACCCAGATTATGCCTCCCTGCCCTCTCCTAAAGTCAGTTCAGTTGACCCCCAACCAACTTGAACTGACTTTGCCATTGGAAGTGGCTGGGAAAATGGTTCCCTGTCCGGGCTGTATTGACTAGCTCAATTTTAATTGAAATGTAGGAAATACCATCTGTAGATTGTTTGAGATTTGCACTGGTAATAATTCTGCTAGTCATATGTAACAATGGGAAATTTTCTCACAACAATGGAAACCATCATAATGCAAAATTGTCACAGTAATCTCATGATGTCTGTAGTTTGTCTTCCTCCCTGTGAGTTAGGTTCTATGGAGGATCTGGTTGGTTTAGGGGCTTATCTTAGCCTTCTAGGCTGATGTGCATGTGAACTTCATCTGCCTACACTGCCTCTTGCTGGCTGTTCTTTCAAAGTAATTTTTCTGATGTCTATGGGAATAGGTCCACAGGTTATTTTTTATATGTGTTGCCTCTATGGTTTTCTCTTTATCTAGATTATTTTGATTTCCAATCTTCCCTCTAAGACTACTTTTTAAAAAATAATCAACCTTTAGCAAGTATTTCCTTCTTCTCCTCCTCACCCTTCATCTTCTTCTCGTTCTTTCTATGCAGAATCTGGTTTTGTGCATTTCTTAAAATAAAGCTCTTCTTTTTTCCCTTCACATACCAGGAGCTTATTCTTGACATTTATAACCCTGAACATGCAGCAAATCCCTTGGCTCTTCAGTTTAACTCTTATCATAGTAACATAGCTCCAAGAATGGCTGCAGAAAGAGAATATGACATATGACATAATATGACATATATAAATCTATATATATCTAACTAATTGGAACTAGTTGTCTAACCTGTATTATTTTAATAACTTTCCGACTTATCTTCCAGCTTCCATAGTTGGCTCTTCTACAATCTATTCTCCACAAAGCCACCTGGGTGATCCTTTGAAATGCAAGTTAAATCATTCTTCATCTCTGCTCAAAACCTTCTAATGCTGTCTTCTCATTCAGAATAAAATTCATTTCCCATATGATAGTCTACAAGGAAACTGGTTCCTCCTCTGCTTCTTTGATCTCATCCCTTACATTTATGGTCTTGCTCATATGGCCTCCATCTAAAATGGCTTTTGTGCTGTCCTTCAAATACACTAAACATACTCCTGCAACAGGGCCCTTCACATTCTGTGCCCACTGCCTACAATGGTATTCGCTCAAACGTCTACATTGTTAAAATCCTTTCAATGACTGTTCTGCTCCACTGTCCTGAACATGTAAACACCCTTTCCTCTCCATCCTTGCACACACACCTTTGTTTGACACTTTCTGTTTCCTTCATCACAGAAAATAATTTGTCTACTTTGCTCAATTATTCACTCTTCCAGTGCCGAGAATGGTACCTGGCATGTGGTAAATGGTTAATAAGTATCTGGCACGTAAGAAAGTAGTTCATCACTTTGATAGCAAAGTATTTTTTGAAAGACATTCTCAATTAGACAATAAACCAAAGTTAGACATCAATTAAATGCTTAAATAATTGGGATATAGTTTGCCTTTAATTTATAAACATTTATTTATTACCCATTGAGATATGATGCTTTACTAGATGACCGAGGATTTAGAGAAGAATGAAATATATTCTACCCTCTAGTAAGAGCAAGACATAAAACTTGTAAATCATTTTATTTGACATTCAGCTTTATTATATAGATAGAGAAGCTGTTATTGTCCCAATGTTACAAACAGGAAACAAGTTTAGAATGCTCCAATGAGTTGCCCAACGTAACAAGTTAGTGAGAGGTCTAAGGTTTTTGACTAACTAATATACATTTGGACAACTATCCGAATCTCCACCCCTTGTCCTGGTGCCACTCTACCATGCTGCTATTCTCAACACCCACTAAAGAGGCAGCATTGCTTACAGGAATGCACTGAGGGTTGTTCTTCTACATGTGGGTAGTTAATGCTACACTACTTTTGAAAATAGAGTAATTATAATTTCATCCCCTGAATTGGCTATATTGAACACATAACCTCCAGATCTTAGTAGTGAATAAAATAGTTGATTTTTACTTATGCTACAGCCCAACTTAGGCTATAGGAGGGCTTTGTCTATCAATCACCTGGGACCCTGGGTTGGTGGACATTCAGTTTGAACATCCGTTTCCATGTTCACCTAGGCACTGGAAACGAAATGTTTGAAACCCTCCCATTTCACTGGCCCATGGACCAGCCATACTTCCATGGACACTCCTAACCTCAAGGGAGTCAGACGGATAGGAAGATGGAATATGAATGAAAATGGTGTACCTTGGTAATGATCATCACACCCACCCATTGACATAGGCACACATGTATATATATATATTTATATATAAGACATTTCTTGTCTTTTTCTGGGAAGAAAACTCACTTGTTTGACAAACCTTTGACTGTAGTGTAGTAAGCCCAATGTTTCCTACTTATTTATTGTGTTCTCCAGAAGGTTTGTAAAATCGGGGGAAACAGAAACCAGATGATAATGACAGAGAAACCATTAACTTTCTCTTGGGGGCCTTTACCTAACAGTGGCAATGTTGTCTTCTTATTGGACATTAAAATTTGTGCTTGCTTCCTAGTTTTTATCTTAATCACCTCTAACTTTTATCTGTATATAGATAGTTGTTAAAATAATAAAATATTTGATAGAGGGGGCAATAAAAATAAAGTAATCAGGCTGTTTTCTGTAAATGCAAATTGTTAAAATCATGATTTATTAAATTTTACTAGAGAATGATTGAACATTATAGTCAGAAATGTATGAAATGCCAAAAAGAGAAACCGAATCATGGTTTCTATAGCTTAGCCTCCCTTAGAAATAGAAAATACAGAAAAGGAGTAAACAAAATGGAAAGAATGATTCTCACATATTATGTTCCTGAGCCTGACCAAAGGTAATTTTTTCCTTTAAATCATCTACACTAATAAAAGAGAAACATGCAAATTGACCAGCCATCTGCTACACCCCCTAGCCAATCAGGGGTGAGTATGCAAATCAACCCAACAAAGATGGTGGCGTCATGAAGCTGGAGAGAGCAGGAGGCTTGGGTTGCCCCTGGTCCAAGCTTCCAGCCCCCTCTGGCATCTGCTCAAGAAGGGGCTGGGAGCCTGTGTCACCAGGGGGTGTGGCCAGCCTGAAAGTGATCCTCAGCCTCTTACCCAGGCTGGCCACACTCCCATGGAGTAAGAGTCCCCGCTGGGGGGCCTGGACAGCTGAAAACAGCCATCAGCCTTTCACCTAGGCTGGCCAGGCACTCCAGCAGGACCCCCATTCTGAAGGGGGAGTGGCCAGTTTGAAAACAGCCATCAGCCCCTCACCCAGGCTGGCCAGGCACCCCAGTGGGAACCCCCACCCTGAAGGGGGTGTGGCCAGACTGAAAAGAGCCCTCAGCCCCTCACCCAGGCTGGCCTCAGGATGATGAGCTACCTGGCCAGGGCCTATGGTTCCTTTTTTATTCTTTGGGATGTTCTTGGATATTAGGCTTTGCACAGTCCAAAGAAAACGTTGTAGAGGCATTTTTAGTTTGCAGTGGTCCATTTAAAGATACTGGCTTTTGGTACCCCATGATTTCAGGTACCTGTGGGAGGCGAGCCACCTCAGAGACCCAAGTCTCCATGGAGCTTGCTACCCTCTTGTCCCACCAAACCTCAAGAAGATTAGGCAATTTGCTTCTCCATCAACTTTCAGAGGCTTTCCTTTTCACAGAATCTAGTATCATGTATTTTAAAACTTGAGGCTTTTAAAAACAAAAGTTTGGTTAATTCCGCAGTACATAAGGGAAGCTGAACCTTAGCCATTTCATTCTAATCCTGAGGTATTGTTTTCCTTATTTTATGAATGAGGAGACTGTGGCTAAGAAAACGTTTAAAAACTTGGGTATGTTTATGTGAACAGTAACTAGGGGCCATAGAATTTGAAAGTAGAACTTGGTATGTGCCAGATGAAGAACTGCATGTACTAAAGGAGACTGGTAATTAGTGGGAAGGAGGAGACCTGAGATGTAAATGAATGCCTCTCAGTGTGATTGGTAGTGAAAGTGTGCAATTATATTAGAATATCAATGAGAAAACAGAGGAGGGAATGAACAATTCAACACAGAGTGCTCAAATATGGCTTCTAAGAAGAAGCAACACTTTCAAGAGCTGAGAAGACAAACCTTCCCAAAGATGGGAAAACATATTTTGAGCATTTTTGAATCTATCATCTCCTAATCACTCACCCTCTTATATTTTATTTTCCTTTGGTTTCCCGACTTTCCTCCCAGATATTGCTCATAAACGTATTTTGTCACCACGCATTATTAGTTACCACTAATCTGCTTCAGGTTTGGAATATGTTTTTCCTTAGTGTGTTATTCCATATGCACTGAATATAATATGTATAGTATGTACTACTGTTGAATAAAATTCACTTTGTAATGATATTTGTTCTTGTTTATTTGTTATGAACATCTAAGATCTTCTCACCTGTCATGAGGAATACAATTGAGGGGAAAAAAGAGGAGGAAGTAGGAAAAGTGAACCAAGGAATACAAGAGAAAAAAAGAGAGAGAAAAAGGACAGGAGGAGGAAATGGAGGGAGAGAAAGAAAAAGAAAAATAACTTTTTGTTAAGAAATGTAAGCAGCACTATGTTAATTCTTCTATGTGCTTGCAAATATCTGCATGTGAAATGAAAGCATTCTGAGACAGAAAATTTTAAGGAATATGATTTAAAAAGAGAACAATTTACACTTGTCCAATGGCTCAATTGATTGGAACATCATCTCACACACCAAAAGATTGTTGGTTCAATTTCCCATCAGGCCAGATACCTATTATGTTTGATCCTTGGATGGGGTGTTACAGGAGGCAACCATCAATATTTCTGACTCATATTTAACTCTCTTCCTTTCTCCCCACCTTCCTCTCTCTCTAAAATTAGTAAGAACATATCCTCAGGTGAGGATTTTAAAAAAAGGGACATAATTTAAATCAATGAAAATAAAAATGTATGTTAAAGATCATGAGAGACATAGGAAATAAAAAAAAATCTTGCTGTGAATAGAAGTCCCAAAATTATTTTTTAAGTGACCAATTTTAGTTGAAGCTAATCTATCTATGCTAATAAAAGAGAAAGATAAAAATTGACCATACCTCCATGATGCCCACCATCAAATCAGGAGTGAGTATGCAAATTAACCCAACAAAGATAGCAGGCTAATTTGCATATATGGAGCCAAGTGGCGGGGGGTGGGGGGGAGAGTGGTGCCAAACTGCCTGGGTCCTGGGGATGGGCTCCATGGTGACCTGAGAGCAGGCAAGCATGGCCCACAGACAGCACCCAGCAGGGCCTGTTTGCCCATCACTGTGGTGTGGAGCAGGCAGGCCCTGCAGAGAGCAGAGAACCATTGGGACATTCCCTGAGGGCTCCTGGATTGGAGAAGGTGCAGGTCGCATTGAGGGACCCTCCCCCATGCACAAATTTCATGCACCGGGCCTCTAGTATAATATAAGGATAATATGCAAATTGACCAAATGTCAGAATGACCAGAATGCCCATGACACCTTGCCCTGGCCAGCCCCACCCCTCAGCAGGCACCCCACCCAATCAAGGCTGAAGATGGCTGACCCAATCCCTGACCGGCTCCCACTCCAGCCTGTCTGCCCTTGATGGCCCCATCAGGGGTGGGCCAGCTGGATTCCACCAGTACACAAATTTGTGCACCAGGCCTTCAGTTTCAAAATAAAGTTTAGTGTTACACACAAAAGAGGAAATGAAAAGAGGGTGCCAGGAAGGCCAAGTTAGGCTAAGTCTTCCATAAGTTCTAACATTTGTATGTGAAGCAGGACCACTTGACCATAGGATGTGAAAATGGAAAAATATATAAATGGCCTTTTGCCCAAAATCTCCATTTTGGACACGAGGAAATGAAGATCTAAATACCTTTCTTAAGCCTCCACACAAAAAGGACTCATCCAGAGACTTGCCCAGATTCCACATCCTGGGTTCTTTTCCAGTTGAATTGAGGACTACTAACATTGATATGGAAGATGTCAGATTTGTGGGCTACACTCAAGAAACGTAAAGTAAGCCCTTGGCAAATCAAGTAGACATTCTAGAGAATCACAATACAGAGAGAGCTTCAAAAACACGTGATCCATTCCTATGACTACAATTATGACAAAGTCCACATGGATGACTACAGTTACGGCGAAGTCCACATGGAATGAAACATTTCCCTGTTTTGTAATATCTCATTTTCCTATCTTTTTAGTGTCTTTTGCTAATTGTGTCCTGATTGTAATCTTAAAAGTAGGACTGATAAAAAGTTTTAATAATTTTTAAATAAATTTTTTTCTTAAGATGTATTTGAAACCCATGATATATATTTTTAAAAACAAATAATGAGTTCCAGAAATGATTGTGTTTAATATTGAAATTTCTTTATGCAACTGTCCTCTATGACCTATCTTTGAATATGCTTTAAGAGAATTAATTCTTTCCCCCCCCTCTTGCAGTTCTATGGGCCCAATGATAAGGAGCCTCAGGGGCAGTGTAGGCAGAGATGCCCCATTCTGCTCCCAGCACAATCTCTGATCCCTTCAGGGAATCACAAGAGAAATAGGGGTGGGACTAAGGCAAGAGGAGGAAGTCACTTGTCTCAGGTGCAAATTTAAGGTGATATCCAAAAATGCAGAAATCAAGACATATTTTAATGTTGTTTTTTTTTAAACTTAAAATTTTGACACAGAAAAACTGCATAATGAATGAAGTACTAAAGGAGCAGTTAAATAACATGGTGCCAGGCCATATTAGAGCCTTCGGCAAAAGAAAAAAAAATCAATAATTCTGATCTAAAAGATGGAGTGGAACAGGAAATTTTATTTTACTGGCAAGCTCGATTTGAACTAGGCAACCACTTCTCTGGGAATGTTATAAAAAGGTAGAAAGATAGAAGCATTTATTCAGTCAGTCAGTCTAATCTTTTTGACATTTCAAGACTCCAGATTAAATGTGTGGCCTGAGGGTGACCAGGTAGAGAATGTGCCTGGAAGATGCTGGTAAAAGAAAATGTTGGGTTTTTACGAGCCAGATATTATATTTCTCTCTGGGAATGTTTTAACAGGACTGTGAAGGTATTTGAGTTGGTCATAAACCACAATATCGTTGAGTTTAATAGGATCATAATAAAGGACAAAACAAATCTTGGAGTTAATCCTTTCAGATGGAGCCCCTGGCAGGCTTCCTATAGGCTGAATGACACAGTGAGAAGCGCAACATGGAAATATCTCAACCGTATAGCAAGGAACTGCCTTTTGAAGAGTAGTTCTTCTTTGATATCTTAAGCTACGTGATGTTTGACTATGTGGCTGTGGTTGTTTCTCTTTATCTGGCTAACTTCTTTTCATTCTTCAGTACTTAGTTCGAACATGAATTCTTTATGGAAACAGTTTCTGATTCCCCTAGAATTCCCGTTATGTATGTTCAATGGACCATGTAGTAGCATTAATCAAAATGAGAGGGGTGTCAGTCAAGGAAACAGTAATTATATCTTTCAAGTAATTCATTCTTTCAAGGAGAGTAAATGTAATAAAATTAGTTAAACAAGTGGTGAGAGAGTTGATTCCATATACTGGTTATTTTCCTATTAAACTGGGACCTATTAAGACTGATATGGAAAATGTTAGATTTGTAGGCTGCACTCAGAAAATGTAAAAGCAAGGTGAAAGGTGAGATAACCCAGATTAGGGGTGTATGTGTGACTTCCTAGGGTGCCTTAGCAGGATGCCAGAACTGCCAAAGAGGACAATTTGGCAGGGCTAATGTAGTTGGGGAAATGTCCAATGATAGGACAGAAGGCCAGAGATACCACCACAAGGCAAAGAGAGAGGAATAAATATCCTACCAGAGAGAGGGAGACCATGACTTCTCTCCTCCTATCATCTCTAATATTATATCAGTGTCTTTTATTGCCCAGGCCAAACTGGCAGTCAATTGGGAAAGGATTCCTGGAATTAGAGTCTACAGGGGTTTCTGTCCCCCTGTGATATAGTGCAAAGTGCTGAGGCAAATAATTAATGTTAATATACTAACTGATTATTGTTAATTAAACCTATTATCATGATAATGCCCATCTTTCTAGGCAGTCTTTACTTCCCATAGGTCAGGAATGTATGAGCTTTATTTACTAATATATTCCCAGCACATTTCACAGTGCCAGGCCCATAGAAAATTTTGAGTGAATGAAAAACTGTGTGCAGAAATTTTGTCATTCCCACTGCACTTTCAAAAGTCATGATTACCACTTAAAGTTAGTGATGTGCTCCTTCCAGGCCCAATGTGAATGGGAACTTTGTTATATACCAAGAGATAAAAAAAGCCTCCCTCTGAAGAAAGTGGAGAATAGAGATGAGAAGGAAGAAGGAAAGGAAGTGCATGAGGAAGTGACAGAATTTCAGAGCTTAGAAAATTTTCTTCTGCCTGAGTCTTAACTCTCTTATCTCGTGGGCCACTCTGGTACATGTTATCAGCTTGGGAAGATTTTTGTTGGAAGAGGGAAAACAGACCTTACATAAAGAATGACCAGTGTAGCTCCAATACTCATAAACTAAAATTAAAGGTCAATCTTCTTAATATCTTTGTAAGATAATGTTCAGTTAACACTGCATTCTTTACCATTATTTTAGGGCAGGATCACTCTTCTCTCCTTGTGGTTTTACCTAATCCTCTACTTCAAGGGATGGGCCACCAACACTACATTTCAAAAACTTAGGGACATTTTTCTGTTTCAGTTCGCATTCTGTGACTCCAATTACATGTACATTAGTCCACTTGAAGTTGTCTCAGTTCTCTGGTATCCTCTGAAATTTTTCAGACTTTTCATATGTTTAATTTTTAATAGTTTCTACTGTTATGTTTTTAAGTTTGCTAATAGAGTTGTCAAATATGCTATTTATCTAGTGCTTTTTTATTTCATTATAAATTTGTTTTGTCTGCTAAAACAATAAACAAAGAGTTTGTTTGTTTATTTATTTACATATTATTTGCTCAATTATTGCTAACCACTACTAGGGAAGCTATAATTAGAGGGGGACATGCAGAATGTAAAACCAGTAACTACATCTGTGACATCAAATAAATAGAAAATAACCATGCCATTATCATCATTGCTTAATTCGATCAAAGGATAAGGAATGTCAGTGCTATTTGTTCAGCTTCTTAATGTTTCCTATGGATACAAAGTTTTTCAGTTCCCTGGCTAGAATTATATTGTCCAGTGTCATTTTCATTTTAGATATTATATGGTTCTTGTTTAGAATTGAGAATTAGGTTTTAAAAATATCTTTCATGTTTTTCCTTAATAGGCTTATGCTTTCCTCTATCTTCTTGAACATATCGAGTATGATTATGGTAGGTGTTTTAATGTGCTTTTTACTGTTGCTGTCATCTGTGTCATTTGTTGCCCAGTTTTCATTGAATGATTTTCCCCACATTATTAGTCATATTTTTCTATTTCTTTGCATGCCTGGTGATTTTAGATCGGATTTCAAGCATTGTGCATGTTGGCATTTGTAGTCATTTTTAGAAACATTTTTTTTTTTTTTTTTTTTAGTTTTGCTCTGGGATGTACTTAAATTGCTTGGAAATATTTTGACTCTGGCAACTAGCTTTAATCTTTGCCAGGTGGAATCAGAGTAGTTGCTTATCTAAGGCTAATTTGTGTCCATTAGTAAGGCATTATCCTTCTGAGTACTCTTTAAAAAAAAATCTTTATTGTTCAAAGTATTACATATGTCCCCCCTTTTCCCCTTAGCTTTAACCTCCTCCACCCTACACCTACCTCTGCCCCTTCTCCCTCCTCTTTTCCCCCTCCCACCAGGCCTACTGCACTATTGTCTGTGTCCATGGGTTATTCATATATGCATATAAATTCTTTGGTCAATCTTTTGATGCATGCCTTGTATTACCAAGTTTCTTGCCTTTCCTTCTTAAAAACATAAACCATTCCCAGCTCTGTGTGATCTTTGGAAATTTTTTCTTCTGCTCCTTTCCAGTAGTTCATGCCCAGCTAAAAGGTAAGCTTACACATATGCTTTGATCCGATCCCTGTCGAAGACTCCAAGGGAACCCTCTAGATCTCAGGAGCAGCCTCTCTTTGTATCTGTGTCTGCTCTGGTACTCTGCCCTGCTAATTCCAGCTGCCTGGGGTTCCCAAATTCTCCTTTCTGCCTCCTCAATTCACAGTTAGGATTTTCACTCTCTGTGCTGTGGTTTGGATACTTCCTACTGTAGTAAGCTGAAGCAAACCCAGAACTTCCCGTCTGTTTCCCTTCTCTCGGAGAACATTGCTCTCTGCTGCCTGTTGTTCAATGTCCGAAAATCACTGTTTTCATATATTTTGTTTGACTTTTTCATTCTTTAAGGTATGATTGTAAATCTGGTCCTTGTTCTTCTATCTTGGCTGGCAATGGAAGTTACTGAGATTTTTTTCAGAACTATAAAGCTCTTGTATACATTCTTCCTAAATGTCATTAAAAAAAAAAAAAAGAACCTCAAAATTTAATCTAGATATACTTGGAGAAATCTGAGTGTTACTCTGGGCCATAATTTGAAATGGTTTTAAGACACATTTTTAGAAAATGACCATGGAGAGATCTATATATAAAAATTATTCTACCGGCCAGCATGGCTCAGTGATTGAGTGTTGACCTATGAACCAGGAGGTCACGGTTTGATTCCTGGTCAGGTCACAGGCCTGAGTTGCTGGCTTGATCTCCAGAAGGGGGATGTGCAGGAGGCAGCTGATCAATGACTCTCTCTCATCATTGATGTTTCTGTATCTCTCTCCCTCTCCCTTCCTCTCTGAAATCAGTAAAAATATATTTAAAAAAATATTCTACAGTCTACAGCGGGAAAGAATGAAAAATTTTCCAGGAATTTAATCTTTTTTAAATTTCTAGGAACTTATTGAATTAGCATAGATGTCTCAGTGAACAAAAATTTAAAAACCCAGTAAAATGAATCAATTCAGGTTTTGCTTTATCTAAATGGATCATTTAAATTGGTCTTCTCCATGTTATCTCACACCAGAGATATTCATTTATTCACTATTTCATCCATTAAAAATACATACTTTACAATTATGGAAATTTATGCAATCATATAAAGAAACACATATGTTTGTTCTGCTGGATGAAAGAAAATTCAATTGTAACACATTTTCATTCTTAAAAACAACACAGTATTAGGATAGGAGGAAAATTCAACTGGAGAGTAAAAATTTCAATTTCAAAAACTAATATCAAATTCATGTTCAGATTAATGCTAGAACTAATCTATTTTAAATTTAAGATTGAGCAATTAACCTTTCATAAGAAATTCGGACTTTTTTACATACTTATTCATTTTTATATGCTAATGGTGGAGTATATAATGCTAAAATACAACTTGCTAAAAGTCCATTGCATTCATTTCAAAGGAGATCAAAGTAAATACTATAGTTTGAATAAAGTTATGTTTAAAAATTATAATTTTAAAACCTCAACTGTTGGTTTTGTATTAGTAAATATATTCATTTAAAAGTGGTGCAAACCAAAATTAGGATTTAGCAAACTAAGCTCTGAGTCAAGCCATATATCACAAGGGCTTTGTTTTTATTTATATTTATTTTTAAGGGCTTTGTTTTTATCTGAACAAATATAAATTGAGTGTGAATCATACTCACATGTCTTCCAATCACCCTGACTCTACCTCTGAGTGCTAATTACTAGTATAAGAACACAGCAACTCTTTCTCATGTATTTTAAAATGTTAGTTTCACTTCCAGTTAACACAGTATTACAGCAGTATTTCCCTAACGCCACACTTTACGAGAAAGTAATGTGGTAACAGTATAATGAAACATATTCTCTAAACTGGAGCTGCCAGGGTTGTTGCTGCTGTTTTCTTGAATATCCTTAACCATGTCATATGGTACCATGTGACTGTGGTGGTTTAGTTGTTGAATAGGAAGATGGATTTTGGATTTTTTTTCCCTTTTCTTTTGAGGACATTGATTCAGAGCTCTAGTGATTCCAAAATAAAATCCAAGACAAGGTATCCTGGAATCATTACTTGAGGTCAACATGGTATTAGAGGCCCCAGAAAGTATACAATCTGTTCCTTGACTTCAAATTTAAAAATAGGTTTAATTCATTTTGTTATTAAAATGTTCATGAACACCATTGGAAAAAAATCTTAAAAATATAGAGAAATTGAGAATGGCTAGTCATAGTCCCATTACCCAAAGAAAATGAACAAGCAAAGATGCTGCATACTGACCTCAAGACATCCCTGGAGCACATGCTAAATGTTATTGGTTTAAGGTTAGTAGGGCTTGGTTTGATAAGTTTAAGAAAAGTGGTGTTTATTTACAGATTAAACAGCACATTAGACATGTGCAGTAACTAAGAAAGATTAAAACAGGGAATCATTTAGGGGTCTGGAATGGGTTATTAAATTTACATTATTTCTAATGGGAAAAATGATTCTGTTTTCAAACAAATCACTTCTCGAACAGCCTTCTGAAACAAATTAAGTTTGAGGACCGAGATTCCACTGTATATATTTTAGACTATACAGACGTCTGTGTGTGTGTGTGTGTGTAGCGAATTTTTGGCTTAGAGGCTTAGACACTTGAGAATGAGGTTTGTGGTTAAGAGTTCAAGATAATTAAATTTGTCTGACTTCCATGTAGAGGTGAAACTGCAACAATCAAGTCTCTCCACGGCTCTGTAAGCAGGGCAGTTTCTTTTAGGTACTGACTGAGTGTCCTTTCTTTGGGTGGCTTTGGTGAGCTTTCTTTGATCCACTCAGGTCCTGGACTTTGCCTCTTGTTCCCCCACTGGGAGCCCATTAAACCTGGATCTCTGGTTGTTAAGGTTGGCAAAGAGTCCGGGGCAAGCTCCTGCTCTGGGGCTTACTTGTCCTTGTTAACTTGCAGGCTTTTGTTGTTGTTTTGAGTGGCTGAAGAGCTCCTTGCCTCTTTTCTCTTGTTCTGGTAAACATTAAAATGATTTTTTAAAATGTTGCTCAACTGTACGAGGTATATTATACCTGTAGGTTTTGTTACACATTTTCATGTCCTTCAAAGTTGCTGGAAACAGAATTCAAGCCTTTCATTTCCTATCAGTGATTTACCTATTTGTTTTCAAAGGTTTTTACTTTGAGTTTGAAAATGTAAAGGAAGTGAGGATGTTGATTTTCATCATGTCTCATACTTGCATCTCAAAGTACTACTTTTTGACTTATCATAGGATTTATAATATTTTAATTTGTAAGCAAGAGGTTTTGCCTACTTCGGTATTACCTTGTTTTTTGTGGACATCGTGGGTGTTCCTGAGACAATGTTATGTGGAAACTTAGGTCCATATGGGCGTGGACTCAACCTGTGACCTGGACATAAATTAATACAAAGTAACTCGATTATCTGGAAGTATTTTTGAAACTATGAGAGAATTCCTGAATACCTTAACAAATCAAAATTTTACATGTTTTTGGCTTCTGAGTCTTGTTACTTGGTTAGAAATACTATGTTTTCTAAGAATTGCCCATAATTTATTGAGCCTTTGTTGGATGTGAATTTAGCAATTATGATTATCTATATGTGTGCCCCTCCACACCAAATGATGTCCCTTTCTTTAGCTGTGGCTCAGAGATGACTGTTTCAGCTACTTCATATCAAACAGCAAAAGCAGGAGTCACTATTTATTTATTTTTAAATAAATCTTTATTGTTGAAAGTATTAAATATGTCCTTTTCCCTCCCATTGCCCTCTGCCACCCTCCTCCAAGCCTTCATCACCCCCTCTAAGCCTTCACCACTCACTGTCTGTGTCCTTGGGTTATGCATGTACACATATGAGTTCATTGGTTGATATCCTCTCCTCCTCAACCTCTCTGGGGTTTGACAGTCTGTTCGATGTTTCTATGTTTCTGGGTCTATTTTTTTCATCAGTTTATGTTGGTTATTAGATTCCACATATGAGTGAGATCATGGGGTACTTATCTTTCTCTGACTGGCTTATTTCACTTAGCATAATGCTCTCTAGGTCCATTCATGCTGTTGCAAATGATAAGAGTTCTTTATTTTTTATAGCTGCAGAGTATTCCATTGTGTAGTGTACCACAGTGTTTTTATCCACTCATCTGCTGATGGGCACTTAGGCTGTTTCCAAATCTTAGCTATTGTAAATTGTGCTGCTATGAACATAGGGGTGCATATGTTCTTTCTGATGGGTGCTTTTGAGTTCTTGGGATATATTTCTAGAAGTGGGATCACTGGGTCAAATGGCAGTTCCATTTTTAATTTTTTGAGGAAACTCCATACTGTTTTCTGCATTGGCTGCACCAGTCTACATTCCCACCAGCAGTGCACAAGAGTTCCCTGGCTCAGGGGAAAGGCATGATTTATAGATAGCAGCCTTCTCTCTCCTTACCATGGATTTGATTACAAGATAATCAAATGTCACTTTGGAAGGTTGAGAACACAAGGAAAGAAGAGGAATAATTATCTAGTTGTTTGGACAATTTATTGTTGTGAAAGAATACTAATCAAGAATTTCCGGAGATAAGGGAAAGAAGGTGGGGTTGTTATTATTAGGATATAGTTATACTTGTATTTATTTTTACTTTTTTGCTGTAGCAAGCCAAGATTGCATTTCTATCCTAGCAATACACTCAGTGTTAGCATTTTCTAGAAAAATAGGATATAGGTTTAAATAGATATAGATGAAGATATAGATATAAATATAGATGTTATACATATTGAAGGAGAGGGAGAGAGAGAAAGAGAGAAAGAGAGAGAGAGAGAGAGAGAGAGAGAGAGAGAGAGAGAGAGAGAGAGAGAAATTAGAAGTTGATTGATCTTAAGCCATTGGCTCATATGATTGAAAAGACTGGCAAGTCTGATATCAGTAGTGAGTGCAAGCAGATGAGAAATTTAGGCACAGTTTCTATATTATAACCTTGAGGCAGAATTGCTTTTTCTTTAGGAAAACCTATATTTTCTCTTCATGTCTAACACTATGGAGGCAATTGGCTTTATTCCAAGTCTATTCATTTAAATATGAATCACGTCTAAAAAATATCCCCTTGGCAGCATCTAGGCAGGTGTTTGACCAGAGGACTGAGCTTGATAGCTTAGCCAACTTGACACAAAAAAGAGTCATCATGAATCCTATAAAATTGTAGCCAATTTCATTTAACAGGATTCCACTTGCTAAGGCCTCATGCTTTTCGCATCATGCTTTTGCATACCCAAACTTGGTAAACCAAATACCATGAGTGGTATTCATGAAGTTGTTGTGCTGGGGTCCTCATCTTTCTTAGTCCTAATCCAGTGGTCGGCAAACTCATTAGTCAACAGAACCAAATATCAACAGTACAATATTGAAATTTCTTTTGAGAGCCAAAATTTTTAAACTTAAACTTCTTCTAATGCCACTTCTTCAAAATAGATTCACCCAGGCCATGGTATTTTGTGGAAGAGCCACACTCAAGGGGCCAAAACCCCCATGTGGCTTTCGAGCCGCAGTTTGCTGATCACGGTCCTAGAGTATCAGTGAATCAACCTGGTTTACAAAATACCAGGTTGAGGAAGAATATCTCAGAGTCCTTTATCTCTAGTTTTCTCTGAGTCTCTTCCTTCTTTCCCATAATTTTGTGCTAAACATTATTAGAGCCATTCCTACATATTTGAAGAGGAGGTAGAGACAGAGATATGTAGGAAGAAGGTGGAGAGTTGATTTTTCCCTCTTCTCTGACTCCTCTGAGATTCTATTTCAATACTTAGGATTCCATAACTCCCTAATAAAACCATTGGTACCATACACAGCAAGGGATGATGTGCAGAATTTAGTTTGATATGACATCTATTCATTTCTTGATTTAGACGTCAGCAATTTTGGGTCATTAAACATGCTTTCTCTATCTCCTTCCAGCTTGGAAGTCCTAGACAGATGTGTTTCTCATATATTACATTTCACTGATTATCATAAAGAGTAGATTTCACATTTTGAAATTCTCACACTTAACAAAGAGTTCTTTTCTAAAGCATTATCAACTTTGGTGGGGATGTCATTTGAATTTCAAGAGACTACAGGTGGGAATTTAACCAACTACTTCAGCATCATATAACATGAGAGTCAGCTTTTCATTCTGGGATTACCACACAAGCTTTCCAATCAGCTAATTCTGCATTTTCTCTGAAGGTCTGTTATGGCAACCTCTCTGTATTCATAGTCTGCACAAAAAGAGCTCATGACCAAGAGGTACAAATGAGATAACAGTTTTTTTTTTTCCCTCTCTCTCTCACGTGGGTAGTTCAAAGTTAGGCAGGTGGTTTGGGTCTAATAATACATTCTTTTCTCCTGAAGGTCAGCCAGGTACATAGGTTGGTGGGTTGTCTCTGTCATTGCAGATGTATTTATTTTTCTGGTCCAAGGCAGCTAGTGGTCAGCATTTTCTAGCCAGTGAGAAAAGTTCAAGAGGCCAGTTCAGGAAAGGCTGCTTATCTAAGGAAGGTAACCATAAAGTTACATGCATCACATCCTGTTAGATTGAACTTAGTTGTATGAACATACCTAGTTATAAAAAATGCTGAGGAATTTAACTTTTAGTTTGAAAATCATGTACCCAACTAAAACCCAAAGGTGGCTAAATTGGTTGGAGCAGCATCTCATACTGAAAGGTTGCAGGTTCAATAGGGCATGTGCAGGAGGCAACCATGAATGTTTCTTCCTCACATTGAGATTCTCTCTCTCACTCTCTCTCAAAAATCAATAGAAACATATCATCTGGAGAGGATGAAAAAAATTAGAAAGCAGAGGAGAGGAGTAAATAACTGGGTGACAATTAGTTGATTCATGCTACAATTAAACCTGTATTAAATAGTTCATTATTGATAGTTAAGATTTTTAAAATTATAAACAATAGAAATATATCTGAACTGGCATTAAATGAAAATAGTCTTTATTAAAAAGATACAGGAATTTGAGAAGTTGGAATGCCTCTGGACAAGACTGGCAACAGGAAGAGAACATTGCCAAGCCCTTCTTTCTGTTTGAATTTCTGGTTCTCTCTGCAGTATGATTCTTTATTATTTTATTTCCCATTTCCTGGCTCTCTGGGACCCTTGGGCCATGTTAGAAAAAGTGTACCTACAGGGACCTGAGTTAACCTGGGACAATTTGAACTGTATGGAGAGTTCATTTGGCTTCTCTGAATCCCAGTCCAAATTTTGGGATGGGAGAATCAGATTGGTCCAGTTAGGGTCAGGTGTTTATCTCTGTCCACTTAATTATGGCAAAGGGGTCAGGGTCTTGTAGTGTAATTGTAGCTGGTAGGGCCCAATAATGTGTGGGAGTACATTCTGAAAAAATGGGGAGTATTTCCTAAAATGTGTCCACAGTGTTCTTAGAAATTCACCACTTCAAATATGATCCTTACCTTTTTTTCCTGGATCTCTTCCAGGTTACTGCGAAAGCAAACATCCCCAGAGACCAGCAGTATTCATAGCAAACTGTCATTGGTTGGGAGTTGTGAAGAGGATGCAGAATTCCTTCTGAAGATTTACATCTTCTTTACCATTTGCACTATCCTTTCATCACAGAAAATTGTAGTTGAGGAAAAGCAGCTCTGGGAGCTCCCAGCTGGGAGCTGGCCTGACACTAGCAGCTAAGGCCCATCCTCAACAGCACGGACATCGCATGAGGTGACCCTCTGATCTTGGCAGGAGGACAGAAACAAAACCCTGTGCAAACCACAAAAATGACCAAATAACTCTTTCTCTCTCCTGGCTAACATGAGTGACTGCTGCTTAATTACCAATTATAGCTTGAGACTCACTGTTTTTTCTAATTCCTATGAAGTTATTGATACCTAACTACCGAGTTACCCACACTTCCTTTTTTAAAAAAAATCTTTATTGTTGAGAGTATTACATATGTCCCCCTCTTTTCCTCTCATTGCCCCCTTGCCACACCCCGGGCCTTCACCATCCTATTGTCTGTGCCCATAAGTAATGCATATATGCATGTAAGATCTTTGGTTAATCTCTTTCCACCCCCACATCCCCTTTCCCTCTGAGATTCACCAGTCTGTTCCATCTTTCCATGCCCTTGATTCTATTTTATTCATTGATTATTTTGTTGTTTAGATTTCTTGTTCATTTATTTTGATTTTTAGATTCAATTTTGATAGATAGGTAATGATTGCCATTTTATTGTTCATATTTTTTTTTATCCTCTCTTATTCTTCCTTTTCTTAAAGAATACCTTTCAACATTACCATGTAATTCTGGTTTGGTGGTGATGAACTCTTTTAGCTTTTTATTGTCTGTGAGGCTCTTTATCTGAACTTCCATTCTAAATGATAGCTTTGCTGTAATTTTGGTTGTAGGTCCTTACTGTTCATCACTTTAAGTATTTCTTGCCACTCCCTTCTTGTCTGCAAAGTTTCTATTGAGAAATCAGCTGTTTTTAGGATTCTCTCTTTGTCTTTAAACGTTGGCATTTTAATTTTGCTGTTTCTTTGTGTGGGCCACTTTGAATTCCTCTTGTTTCAGACTCTCTGTGCTTCCTGGACTTGTAAGTTTATTTCTTTCACCAGATAGGGGAAGTGTTCTGTCATTATTTCTTTAAATAGGTTTTCAATATGTTGCTCTCTGTCTTCTCTTTCTGGCACCCCATCTTGTGAATGTTGATCTGTTTGAAGTCTCAGAGGCTCTTTGCACTATTTTCATAATTTTTGGATTTTTTCTTTACTTTTTGTTCTTCTGATTGGGTGTTTTTTGCTTCCTCATATTCCAAATCATTGATTTGATTCCTATAATCCCCTACTCTACTGTTGAATTCCTGTAAATTATTATTTATTTCAGTTAGTGTATGCTTAATTTCTGACTGGTCCTTTTTCAAGTCTTTGACATTCTCACTAAGATCCTTGAAATTCTCACCAAGTCCCTTGTTGCTCTCATGAAGATCCTTGAGTAACCTTATAACCATTGTTTTGAACTCTATATCCTGTAGTTTGTTTCCATTTCTTTTATTTTGTAACATGTTTATTTGTATTTGCACTTTGGCTGCTTCCCTGTGTTTGCTTTTATGTATTAGGTAAACCTGTTATGTGTCCTAAAATTATTAGCCTGGCCTTGTGTATTAGGTGTTCTGTAGGGCCCAGTGGCTCAGTCTCCCCTGTGTAGGCTGTGTGCACAGTCTTGTTATAGGTGAGCCTTGATTGCTATTGGTGTCACTAGGAGGAATTGACATCCAAGACAACTGGCTGTGAGAACCAGCTGTGTGTGTAATGGAAAAGCTGCTGTGTAGGAGACACTCCTATGGAGCAGGACTTGCTTCAGTGAGGTTTTGGAGCTCACTGAGTCTTCCCTTTGAGTGTGTCACTTGTGGATGCATAGAGTTGTAATCTATTATGGTTTGAAGCTGTCCACCAGGTGCATTGGTGCATTTTGGGTCTCCAGAGAGGTGCAAAGTCAGTCACTGCCTGGAGCAACCCAGCAGGAGCTACAGAGAGATCTGCAAATATTGTATTGGGATAGGAAGTGTCCAAGTACTGCCCAGCTGGTCTTGGGCTTTTCGTTGCTAGGTTTGGGGCATGCTGATTCCTGTTGCTGCTTGTTTAAGATATTTTAGCAAAGTATGAAGTCTGAGCCAGGACAGGCCGTTCATATGGAAAAGCAGCTGCAAACAGTCTAGGTGGGGCTCAGGGAATCATCAGGACAGAGAAAACAGTGTGGGCCCAGCTGATGGAAACTCAGATATGGCTGTCAGTCAGCTCTGCAATTGGGGAGATCCCAGCACAGGAACCTGTGAGAATTCAGCCCCTGAGTTCCTGCCTCAATTTCCTCCCTGTATATTCCTGTATTCCACCAAAGCTGCCCAGAACTGAAGCTCAGAGGAAGTGAGACCATGTAAGTTCATGCACCTGTCCTTTAAGAGGAATGCATAGGACTCCAGCAGCCTCTGTTCACTGAGACACAAGCTCTGCTGATTTTTACAGCCCAAAGTTATGGGGGCTTCCTTCCCAGCTATGGGACCCTTGGTTGGGAATCTGCTGTGGGGCTGGGATCCCTTGCTCCTGTTTGGTGGCCTCCACAGAAATGATCTCCCTTCCAATTAAAAATACAGCACACGTGGGTGTCAGACCAGCCACATCCATACCTCCACCTCTCCGACCAGTCTCAATGTGCTTTCTTTTTTACTTCTTTAGTTGTGGTACTTCCATTCAGCCAGATTTCAGATGGTTCTGAATGACTGGTCTTCTTTGTATCCTCCTTAAAAATCACTGAATACAATCTCAGCTCCTATAGACAGCTCTCTGTAGCAATCTTGGACTGTTCTGTAGTTCCTCATGAAAATGGCTTTTCTGGCTGTGGTAACTACTCAATCCAACTTTCTTTGACTGCACTGGTGCTTCCATAGTCCTTGGTCAATGCTACATCTCTAAGAAATGTGATAGAAAGAAAAGCAGAACCAACAAAACAAAACACTCTAAACGTACTCTAAATTCATATGCACAGAGATACTCTCTGTCCCTTTAATTTTTGTCCAGTTTTCTGAAGTGTGATTTTAGACTAATAGAATTGGTTTGTTTAGAAGATGATTATTAAAGATACCTAATTTAACTTGATGAGATATCTATTATAACTTGTTGCAAGAGAATGTTGTTATAGAAAGGCTTTTTTTTCTTTCTTCTTAGCTCCTGAGAATTATTAAAAATTTGAAAAAAAAACCCCAAAAAACACACCATGGGAGGGTATTTATTATTCATGAGATTAGCATAATGATGAGAATACAATAGTTTGAACTGCTCCAGCTCTTTTTTACACTTTTAGATATTTAAATTTACTCAAGCAGTGTGTTATGGCAATTAGACTTAAATTTTTACTTTTTCTGGCAACGTAGTCCCTAACTGACTGATCCCTTCTGCAAGTTCTTGAACAATTTCTATAGCACTCACTTATTTAGGATGCATTATTAATTAACATAGAAAACATAGACTTATGTTTATGTACTTCTGTAATTTATTGACTGTTCTATTTCCAGAGAGTGCTGATTAAGTAATATAATTTTTTCAAGTCTTTTACAGGGGTTGGTACTTCATACACAATAATTATTTTATAAGTGGCTGATATCTGGGTGGTGGGGGAAATTTGGTGACAGCCCAGTAAGGACACTAGATTGAAAATGCTTGAGGGCATAGATTATGTCACATTCAACATTATGTCTCTAGTGAATAGAATAGTGTTGGCATGTCATGGCTGCCCTGTGAAATATTTACTGAGTGACAGGAAGACTGCAATGCTATGGCTTCAAAAGTGTGGAGAGTTTGATGAAGGTCACAAAGAGTTAGGGAGAAATTGGCAATAGTTTTCACCTCACTTATCATTTTGCCTCTAAGGCTGGGTCTCTGGGCTACTGTATCCCTTTAGGCAATATATTTATAAAATCCTAGTAGTTATTGGCATTCATATGCTGTAAGACACTGTCACTATATCATTGCTTTAGTTTACATTATACATATATCCTTTTATTATTTCTTTTAATAATGTAATAGCTTGAAATGATTAAAAAAAATAGTTTTCCTCAATCAGAGTGTTCAGTTGGACCTACTATTTATTCTAGGTTCCTTCAAAGATGCTGAGATATTGTCTTGGGACTTAAAACATCTTCTCATGGGATGGAATAACTAAATAGGCACATTAATTGAAATGTGTTATTCATTATATAGAATGTCAAAAAGAAGATGCAGCTTAAATTGGTTCTATTTTTATGGAAGAATGTTAAATTATAGAATCTAAACAAAAAGTAGATTTTCTTGTCTAAACCACACTTTTCTTTCACTCATCTGATTTTTTTAACCAAGCTTTATTTATTAGATTTTCCTTTTCCTAAAACTCTGTTCTTATCCTTATTGCCACAATCCCAGGTTGTTTTAACAGCCAACTGGTGTGTTTCCTGACATTCCTTTATCTCTGTTGGTGAACTTTTTCACTCCTTCTTTGACGGCTTAATCTGCTGTGTCTATATGTCTAGTGCCTCGTGTCTCAGCATAAACACTATAGTGGCTCCCCTTTGCTTTTTTAAACTTGTAGACTGGATTCTCTTGAACATCTACAGTCCATCCTGCTGGATGTTATATCCACTTCTGTATGCCCTGCCCAGCTGGCTTTTCTCGGTCTTCTGTTTACATGACCATCATTCTTATATCTATGTCCTTTCTTTTGGTGATTTTTCACCTAGTCTCTCCTTTTGCCTTTGTTATTTCCCCCCAGGTCCATGAATCCTTTAAAATTTAGTTCAAGCTCCCTATAAACACTTTTTTTTCCAGAACAACAATATAATCTTATGTGAACTATGATAGTAGTTATGGCCAGGGCTCCATAGTTTATCACTACATTGTGTTCTTTCTATGCGCGTGCGTGCGTGTGTGTGTGTGTGTGTGTGTGTGTGTGTGTGTTTATGATTTGGTTGAATTTCTTAACCTGTATAATAAACTAAAGGCTCAATGCTTTAAACTTTTTTTTGACATTACTCCCATTCTTGGCATACTTCATAAATAATAACAATGAAATACCAGGAAGATGAAAGGTGAGCTTTAATCAAAGAAAGCACGATAAAGAAGTAGCTCTTGAATGGGAATGGCTTGTTCAAAGGCTAGGGACCAGTTAGGAAGCCTCGAGAATGGCCCATTGTTCCCACACTGTGCGGGATGGGGCCTGGGCAGTGAATGGAGGCTGTCGACTCTGCTTCGACTTGGCCATTGTTCCTGGGAAGCCCGCTTAGCTCCAAGTAAGAGGCAATTCATCAGAAAGCTCTTGTACTTTTTATTTCTCTCTTGCTCTGGGGCAGAAACTCCTCTGCTTCACAGGCTGAACTTGTTACCTCTTGCCCTGTGCGGTGGAAACACGCTGCCTAAGTGCTTCCATTTGAGACACCTATTGAATTGCTTTACAAGAGTAGATCCTCAGCCCTGAGTGAAGCAATCTGCCAGCACAGCCCGAGAGAGCGTTCCTCTCCAGTTAGAGGCAGAGAAGCCTCCTGTAATATGGGCTCACTGGGCTTCTGGGGGGAAATACAGCATTTTGCAAGCCTGCTTCTAAATGAACATCCCTATGTTGCAATTATTATTGTATGTCACTCTCCTAGTCCTTGTTACAGAGGTTTTTTTGTGAATCAGACAGGGCGCTTTGGGTGACTATTCAAGCCTTTCCTTTTTCCCCCTTTAATTTATTAAAGTTCAAATTATACAAGGCTCCCGCTGTTAGCAAAGTTTTCTGAACTATTTTGTGTAAATGTTATTCACACTTTGAAATCAGTACAATTAAAAGTTGTGTTACGCGTTCTCCTTTTTAAAGCTGTGAACTTTTCTCTAAGGATTTTGAACTTGTGTCTCAGGTCTTTGATTTCTTAAATGCATTTCAGAAAAGAAGATGTACACGTTCTTTAATTGCTTCTTAAACTGGCCAAGTTCTATTCTGCCTCTTAGACAAAAATCTTTAAAATGATTGCATTTCTCTGTAGATTAGTAGCTTGTTAATTTTGAGGATGAAATGAGTGCAGGAATGAAAATCATTTGACAAGGTATATCTGAAAACCATTTGATAAAGTATCTTTAAAAATTATTTGACAAGGTAGGTCAGGAACTCATTTCAAAAGCAATGGCATATGCAGATTCTGTCTAATAAGACCTCATCTGAGATCAGAGGTTCTGTATGACATACTGGGGACATCTAGTGGACAAACGTCAGAATAGACCGTAAACAGTACACTCAAGCTGTATTCTAACTTCCAGATAACAGTGTGCTTCTACAAAATTGAAAAATTCTTTCTCCTGTATAAAAATCAGCATATTATCTGTGAAGATAAAATGTCACTTACATTTTATCTTAATTTTGACCTAATTATAAATATTATGGCATATCTGCTTTATTTAAATTCAATACAGTTTTTATGTGTGTGGCAGCATCAGATTTTAATTTAATAGATATTATATGTAGAGGGATATATCCATCAACCTTGGAGAGGTGGATTTTACATAGAACAAATTAATTTTGTATATAGCTAGTTATATAATCCTGGGAAAAACTGTGTGAATGTCTTTTCTTTCACATTTAAAGTATGGGAATAGACAAATGTTTTTTTTTCTGGTTTGAAAATCTGAAATCCTATGTGTATAATATTATTTTAATTTTCTATACTATTTGACACTTTTCAAGGATTTTCGACAACTATTATCAAATTTAATACTAGTAAAGGTGTCCTGGCTATTTAGTTTAAATTTTATAAATTGATAGGAAGGTAAGATGATTTGTGTACATAAAAAGAATCCAGTTTAAAATATATATATATATATTATTGATTTTTTACAGAGAGGAAGGGAGAGGGAGAGAAAGTTACAAACATCAAGGAGAGAAAAACATCTATCAGCTGCCTCTTGCACACCCCCTACTGGGAATGTTCCTGAAACCAAGGTACATGACCTTGACCGGAATTGAACCTGGGACCCTTGAGTCTGCAGGCTGATGCTCTATCCATTGAGCCAAACCAGTTAGGGCAAGAATCCAGTTTTACTGAGAGTTCAGTTCTAGTAAATTCCACTGTTGATGTGGTACAGTAAATTTCTTAATGAACTCAGCTAAACTGTCAAGAGCTGATAACTACCAGGTAGCATCAACCATGATCATGTCCTTTACATACATCATTTTATTTATTTATTTATTTTTAAATCCTCACCTAAGGATATTTTTCCATTAATTTTTAGAGAGTGTGGAAGAGAGAGGGAAAGACAAAGAGAAACACTGATGTGAGAGAAACATCTCAACTGGTTGCCTCCTGCACATGTCCCAACCGTGGCCTGGGTCGGGGAGGAGCCTGTAACGGAGGTACATGCACTCAACTGGAATCAAACCCAGGATTCTTCAGTCAGTAGGCTCGATGCTCTATCATCTGAGCCAGACTGACTAGGGCATATACATTATTTTAAATCATCTCAATAACCTTGCAGGAAAGGTAGTTAGACCCAATTTATAGTTGTAAAATTTAAGAATGAAAGAAGTGAAAGAACTTGCTCAAGCTCCCCAGAGGGTTTGTGACCAAGCCCACATCCCCATGTAGGTCTCTGACTATCACAGAGCTGGAAAGCGTCCCTTGAGCGAGTGTCCCCATGTGGTATCTACTTTACTTTCCTGTGGGTTGGTGTTCCAAAGTCTCAGACTTGACCTGGTAAGAATAAGGAAACAGAAAACATAAATACAACTTAGAGGTGATATCTCAGAAAATTTCTTAAACAGTTATTTTGAAAGACAAACTCAAACAACTTGGTGAGTCTTTACTCTTGGGGGAAAGATCATCAAGAAAATGTATGAGAGTTACTGGCCACTATGAGATGTATGTTTATGAAGAAATAATGTTTAAGATATGTCAGAGACGCAATAGGACATGTAAGTAAATTTTAGTATTAAATTAGCCAAAGACAAATTTATGGAACAAACAATTTTAAATAGCAAAATTGATTACATTTGAAGAAATATTACATAAAATGAACATTTTTTACACATTTCAATTTGCCACTACCATTGAATAGATAATGTAATTAAAAGTATTAATTAAGAGAAATTTGAAATAAAGAGAAGGGTCAATTAATTACATGTGCTGAATTAAAAGTTCACATAGTTTATTTTGATAACATACTGATTTATTTAATTTTGGCTGGAAAAATATGTTTAAATGTCACTAAAATTAAATATTGGTTATATTATTAGAAGCAATGCCTTTTTAGCATTTAACTTATTTTCATATAAATGTTTAGTTCTATAAATAAATTGAGAAACTATTTGGATGAATTGCATCCTATATAATAAAAGGATGCAAATTGACTGACAGTGGAATAACCAGTGAAACAACAGATCGCTATGATGCGCACTGACCACCAGGGGGCAGATGCCCAATACAGGAGCTGCCCACAACCCGCAGGCCCCATGCTTGCCAAGGCAGATTCCAGTGGGGGCCCCCTGATGGCCCTGCTGGTCACCCTGCAGAGGGAGGCGACCAGTGGTGGGGGTGAGGCTGGCCAGTGAGCAGGTGGTGGCCGGGGGGGTGGAGGACTGGTGAGCAGGTTGAGGGTGGTGCCGGGAAGCAGGTGGTGCCAGGCCGGCCAAGACAGATTGCCCCACTGTTCACCCCACAAATGGGCCCTGGTTTCCAGCCAGGCCTAGGGACCCTACCTGTGCACAAATTTTGTGCACTGGGCCTCTAGTATTTATATAAAAACAGTACTCACTTGGTTTTTGAAAACTTGAAAGCCAATGAGTTAATAATTAAAATAACTTAATATTAATATTCACATTTCTATCAAGTTTGAATACATGATTCATTCCTGGAAAGTGTTTACATGATTATCCTTGTCCTAGTTAAGAGAAATCCAGTGCGTTCAGTAACTACATTTGGACAGAATAAATCTTCTGTGGTAAAGATAGAATCCATTTGTTAGTATGCAATTGTAAATTTATCTTCATCTAGCTCTCTAACCCTAGACATAGGTTGTGGTTCTTACAGTTTTCCACTGGCTTGATGACATCTACAGTATATTACTCAGTGGGTAGCATATGCCCATATTTGAGTTTTATGGAACTCTAATTTATATACATTTGGAAGCAATGTTTTGATTATTAGTTTGTTTGGACTTATTTTCATTAATAAAATTCAAATTGCTACTGCTTAAAATTGTCACCCTGTTTTTTGTTTTTTTTCTGGAGTAAATTAAATGTACTTCTTGAAATCGAATTCCTACACAATGCAGACAATAATCTCAACAACTTCTTGTAACAGAGAGAGACACATAGAAAAGACGGATGCCATTGAACCGAAGAAAGGGTAGGGATATGCAAAACAAATGTCACATGCATACTAATAAGCTTTAAGTCACCAAGGAGTTCTCAGATTCACTGTGAGGGACGAATCCGTCTTTGCAGGGAACCCTGACAACGAATCTCCTAACGCGATATTTTTTGTTCCCATTAGTTTTAGTGATCGCGGCCATTCTAACAAGGCAGCCCCTGCATCAACATTCCTTTAGCTTCACTGGGCTGAGAATTAGACGTGTACATTCTCCTTGTCCTCTCATCCATCAGCCCTCATCTCTGTTTTTATGATAATACTCTTTCATTGGGCAAGCCTATGAAGGGAGGAAAAAAAAAACACACACACACTGAAGATTTTTAACTAGCCGCTTTGCAGGGGGCAGAAAGGAGCAAAGAAGATTTGGTGGTGAAGAGAGCAAATAAATAGGTGCTTCAAGATTAAAAAGAGGGTAGGAGTGCCTGCCGGGCGGTTGAAAGCCCTCTCTGTGTTTAAAGGAAAATATTGTTTGGTGCTTTCCCCGGTGCATGATCAAAATAAGAGGAACAAATTAGTCCGCGGCCGCCGGAGCCGCCAAACACCATGCAGAGCGCTGTCTTTGGGCCCGTTTTAATGAGGAGGAGAGGTCATCAGACGGTGACACTGCCTTTCAGAATTCTTCAAGAACAACACAGACTTCCTGCACCCGATGCGGCGGCGAATAAAACAACCTTCGTGGTAATCGCACAACTTTTGAACCGCATTTCCTTGGCAAAGGCTGCGGCGGGCTCGTTTTGCGGCTTTCGTTAGCCGTCTCAAAGGAAGCGCTCCCGCATTTTCCCGTGTGTGCCCTTCTTTCACAGGAGTGCAGGGGGACGGCGGAGCTGGGCCGCGGATTATATTTATGAAATAAAGTTTTATTCAGGCTTCTGAGAGATTTTAATGTTTCCACTGCTCCAGGTGAAAACGGTCCGCGGCGGTTCTGTTCATTAACATTTAGCATCGGTGCAAAAAAATAAAATAAAATAAAATAAAAATAAAAAAATCAAGGATTGCCACATGCAGCCTGAAAAGGAGGGGTCGCGTGACTTTGAAATGAAATTCACGGCAATCTCAGTGTTGCCCCATTTCAAAACGTGATTTTAAAATGTATTAAGTTGTTACTGACATTCCGGGTCAGATGTGCACAGCTTAGGATCAGCCTTACGGGCCCGTTATTCAGGTGGGCAGCGTGTCTGAGCAGAAGCCGAGGAGGCTTTCCAGACACTTCATAAACACGACATGTATTTTGGTTTCAAAGATCAGTATGAGAACATTATTTAATACTTCAAGTGTAGCTGGGTGCATTTTTGCCTCTCCACCATGAAATTACAATGTAGCTTTTGTTTTCCATCAATATGCCCATATTTGTAAGATGTATCAGAAAATATTTATGTCCACATATTTTATATAATGTCCATTTATAAAAAATGAAAGACAAAAAAAACACACAGCACTTCTAATTTTTCACTAGGTTCACAATCTTATTAATCTCAAAGTTTTTATAGTATTTTTTCTTCTAAATAAAAGATCCACAAATAAGCATATTTAATCTTGATGTACAAAATTAATTGTCCACAACATGAAAATACCGTCAGAGACCCAAAGAGAAGAATTTGAACTGGAGTTGAGATGGGAGACAAGCCTTTTCTGAATATAGTAATATTTTTAATTAACTTGGAAATAAGAGGTGATTCAATTTGTGTACAATTAATTGATTTAGAGGGAGCATCTTTTATTCCTTCTATTTTATCTTTTTTTTTTTTTTTAGCATAGAACAGAAATCAAACATTCACTCCCTGCTTCATGCGTATTAAATGATAAAAGCTGTCATTCTAGTTGTACAGCCTTTATAACTACATAATCAAAAATCTGAACTTACATAGATCATTTACTTGATTCAGTTTATTATATTGACTTTATTTTTTTTAATGTATGAAGATGTTTTTTTTTTTTTTTTTTTAAACCAGACACATTTAAGTTGACATCTTTAGCATGTAGAATTTTCTACAAGGACCTCTGAGGTGTTATGTTTAGCTTAAGCTTTTACTTTGGTTTGTCTGCCTGCTACCCTTTAGCTTAGTCTGCAGGCTTCTCCTGTCAGTGATTACACAATAGGAGTTTGTGTCAATCTATTTTTTTTCCTGTTGTTATTTTACATTATTACCTTTTAGGACCTACTCTCTTTTACCTGCCCTCTGAATTCAATAGTATTCTATTTGATAAACATTGTTATTAAATCTTAAAGATGTCTTAGGCATCTAATAAGCTGCTATTCATGAGGTTTTAGTTAATAGGTTAACCCTGAAAAATAAGACAAGAAAATGAGAAATAAATAAAAGCAAAACTTTAAAATGTCCTTGTAATTATTTTAAAGTATAATTCAGTCGGAAGATAAAATAATGAATTTTGGGCAAAATCAACAGGATTGGCATGAAAAATTTTTAATTGAAATAATGAAATTATGTTATATTTTCTGGAAAACATTAGCAAAGGAAATTTTCTAATTAAAGAATAAATTATTTTTTATTTGCTAAATAAATGTACTTTTTGTTACCAAGAATCTAAACATAAAACATTATAATTTAAAGAAAAATTAAATAACTCTTTGTCACAATATAAATCACCATGTAATTTTTGAAAATTGAAAAAATCTTAACAGATTATAAGCACCTTAAAATTTATAATAGCTCTTATTGCATACATTTATTTCTCTTAAAGAGAAATAACAAAATTCTTCATCCCCTAATCTAGGAGAAAACTATTTTGAAGAAAATGTAAAAGTCAGTGGGCAAAGCTCTAAAATTGGCATTGTGCTGGAAAAAGAACAAACAGCAAGTGAGATGAAAGACGGATATAAATGTGATTTAGAATTGGTACATATTACAGTAAAGCCTCCGTGTAACAGACTAATTCAGATGGGAAGAGGGGATTACTGTTAAAGCCGACGTTCGTTATGCAATAAAGTAGGTTTCTGAATGTGCATGTTACAAAATGGACAAATTAGTTAGTTCACCTGCTTTTACTTATGTAGACAAGTTGGTGTTATTAAAATTAAGCCTGTATGAAAAGTTTAACTTCACAGAAGAGTTTTCTATATGTATTACTGTAATTTTAAGTTTATACTGACTAGGTCTAGCAAATGTGTGCATTCACCAGTCACTGTGAGTAAACAAATGCGCAGGCTGGGGCTGGGCAGTGACCTTGGGAACCTCCGCCCGCACCAGTGAAACTGCAGCAGAAGGTCACGCAACCGACAACAGGACAGCTTACTCCGGGTGATGCGGGGTGATCATGTGCTCACCATTCGCCAAACATTGTTTACAAGTGGTGACTCCTGGATTAAAAAATAGACTGTATTTGCAGATGTGAAATATTTACTTATGTTGGCAAAATGACTACAGTGTTTTTTCCAACCTATGGTCTATTTGCTAAAATTTGTTAAAAATAACAGTGACTTAATAAAGCCGAAACCGGTTTGGCTCAGAGGTAGAGCGTTGGTCTGTGGACTGAGAGGTCCCGGGTTCGATTCCGGTCAAGGGCATGTACTTTGGTTGTGGGCACATCCCCGGTGGGGGGTGTGCAGGAGGCAGCTGGTCGATGTTTCTCTCTCATCGACGTTTCTAGCTCTCTATCTCTCTCCTTTCTTCTCTGTAAAAAATCAATAAAATATATTAAAAAAATAACAGTGAGTTAATAAAAAAAATTACCTGTTAATTTCATTATAAGCAAATTTTGGTTAAAAGCGCTTTTAAATTAACAGGATGTTAATTTCCACAAATGACCTATGGACCAGAAATTTTGTCTGTTAAATTCAAAGTCTACTAAATCAAGGTCCACAAAATTGAGGGCTAACTGTATATTGGTTAAATTTTTATATAACTATCATATAAACAATTACAATAACATTTAAGGATATTTTGCCATTTAAAAAATGTGTCTTTATTGTTGAGCGTGTTACAGATGTCCACTTTTCCCCCCTCATTGACCCAAACCTGCCCCACCCAGGCCTTGACTGAACTATTGTCTGTGTTTGTGAGTTGTGCATATGTGCATATAAGTTCTTTAGTTTATCTCTTCCTGCCCCCTTTCCCTCTGAGATTCTATAGTCTGTTCCATGCTTCAAGTCTCTGGATCTATTTCCATTACTTTATTTTGTTTATTATTGGGTCGGCAACTAAGTAATTGCGGGTTTCACACATATATGGCTTCAGTTGAATTTTTAGGTTTGCAGACGTAGTACAAATGTAAAACACATTTTGTATTTGATAGTTGGCTATTCAGCTGTTAATCAGTAAAAAAAGTTTTTTGATCTGTTTTGTAGTTTTTGTTTGGCGTTAGTTGAAAAATGGAAAATCAAAAGGAACATTTTCGTCATATTTTGCTTTTTTATTTCCGCAAGGGAAAAACGCATCACAAGCTCATAAAAAGTTATGTGCTGTTTATGGTGACGAAGCCTTAAAAGAACGGCAGTGTCAAAATTGGTTTGCCAAATTTCGTTCTGGTGATTTTTCACTCAAAGATGAAAGACGCTCTGGTCGTCCAGTTGAAGTTGATGACGCCCTAATCAAAGCAATAATCAATTCGGACTGTCACAGTACAACACGTGAGATTGCAGAGAAGCTTCATGTATCACATACATGCATTGAAAATCACTTAAAACAACTTGGCTATGTTCAAAAACTCGATACATGGGTTCCTCACGAACTGAAAGAATCACAGTTAACGCAACACATTAGCAGCTGCGATTTGCTAAAGAAACGTAATGAAAATGATCCATTTTTAAAACGACTGATAACTGGCGATGAAAAATGGGTTGTTTACAACAATATCAAGCGGAAAAGATCGTGGAGCAGGCCAGGTGAACCAACTCAAACAACATCAAAAGCTGAGATTCATCAAAAGAAGGTTTTGTTATCAGTTTGGTGGGATTACAAAGGAATTGTCTACTTTGAACTCTTACCACCCAACCGAACGATCAATTCTGATGTCTACATTGAACAACTAATGAAATTAAACAATGCAGTTGAAGAAAAGTGGCCCGAATTGACAAATAGAAAAGGTGTTGTATTCCATCATGACAATGCAAGGCCACACACATCTTTGGTCACTCGGCAAAAATTAATGGAGCTTGGTTGGGATGTTTTGCCACATCCACCATATAGTCCTGACCTTGCACCATCTGATTACTTTTTGTTTCGATCTTTACAAAACTCCTTGAATGGTAAAAATTTCAATAATGATGATGATGTCAAATCGTACCTGATTCAGTTTTTTGCTAATAAAAAACAGAAGTTTTTTGAACGTGGGATTATGATGCTGCCTGAAAGATGGCAAAAGGTCATTGATCAAAATGGGCAATACATTAAAGAATAAAGTTATTTAGTTCCATGAAAAAATTGTCTTTGATTTTCTTTAAAAAATCCGCAATTACTTAGCTGCCGACCCAATAGATTCCACATATAAATGAGATCATGTGATGCTTACCTTTCTCTAACTGGCTTATTTTGTTTAGAATAATACTCTCCATGTTCCTCCATGCTGTCTCAAAAGGTAATAGATCATTCTTTTTTAGAGCAGCATAATATTCCATTGCGTAAATATACCATATCTTTTTTTTTATCTACTCATCTGCTGATGGGCACTTGGGCTGTTTTCAAATCTTAGTTATTGTAGATAACACTGCTGTGAACATAAAGGTGCATGTATTTTTTTCTGATTGGTGGTTCAAGATTCTTAGGATATACTCTGGAAATGGGATCACTGGCCAAATGGCAGTTCCATTTTTAATTTTTTGAGGAAACTCCATACTGTTTTCCACAGTGGCTGCATCAATCTGAAGTATATTTTGCCATTTTTAAAAAAGAACTCTCACTTTTTTTCCAGCTACAGTTTGTTTAAGTGTTAATTAAATGCTAATCAAGAATGTTCCTTGATCCACAGGGATTCTGTAAGACCCTTTCACAAGGCCCACAATGTCAAAATTATTTTCATATCAATTTTATGTTATTTACCATTTTCACAGGGTCCATATTTCTATGAATGGTGCAAATGAAATGGCGAATAAAACTGCTGGTGCCTCTTCATGAATCAAAGCCGGCAACAAAGTGCTAATAGCAACTGTGCTCTTCACTGCCAGGTACTAATGGTTAAAGGAAAAAAGGCCAGTTTTATTTAAGAATGCTCTTGATGAGGCAGTACAAATTATCAACTTTATTAAACCTTGACCATTGAGCATTTTCAGATTTTTGTGAGCTGTAGTTAATTGGTGATATTCTAAGCAACTCCTGAATATGGAGCATTAATCTTTTTTTGCATTTGTATTTTTTTATTCAGCGTACACCTAATAGATAAGTACTTTATTAATGCGAAATCAAAGAAGCAGCTATTTGTTTTAATATTTAAAAAGACATTGAGCAATGGCATTTTTGAATATTATGTGTAAATAACACTAAAGGATATAGCTCATGGTTATGGAACAAATTCCCATGAGTAATTTTGATTAAGTACTTTCTTTTTTGGACTCATCAGTGACCTTTAGTCAGTAACTCCTAAAAATGAAGCTGCTGCTGCTCTGTGGTACATCGCTCCATGGCTGTGCCTGTGATGATGGAACGTCATCTGGGTAGAGAGAGGACAGCACTGCTTTCTGATTACAAAAATCTGACCTCTTCATCCAATGAGAACCACAGACTTTGGGGGCATAACGTGAAGCATGACAGGCAAAAGTAAAACTTCAAAGGGAAATTTTAGGTGTGCAAAAATGGCAACAATGATTAAATACCTGGATTCTACCATTTATTGTTGACATATTGACTCAATTTATACATGGTATGAAAACATAGCCATCTGCTTACCATCAATATTTAATAATTATTTATAAGTAATATTACTTTCAAAAATTTGCTGCATATAAGCAATACTACAAATGAGATTATGTATCTTAATGTGCTGGGCACATTGTATAGCAATACACATTAATGTAAATTCTATTAATGTAAAAGAAAAATTAATCATATGATCATGTCATATGGTTAACATAGTGTGCATACTACATTTTGGAAAATTTTGATCTTGGCAAAGGGAATGCAAATGAAGGGTACATCTTTGGGAAATAACATACAGAGACAGCAGGGCTACAGACACATAGGTTAGATCCAAACAGTTTTACACATGGTAAGTTGATCTACCTGTGGTACACAGGTGGATCCGTCCATTAGCTGGTTAAAAATATGGCCTTAGGGAGTCAGAGTTTTCACTGGTATGAAACTTATATTATGCAATATATTTGGCTTCATTTGATCTTTACCACAAACCTGTGACTCAGTGACCATTCTTATTCACTCATTGATTTATGAACAAATATTTATTAATTGCCTGCATCTGCCAATAACTATTTTAATAGCTGACATGCAACAATTACCAAAATGTGCAAAAATCCCTGCCTTATTGAAGCATATTATAGAATGAAAAAAGAAAAGCTGTTTAAGGAAAGATTATGCTAAGCTTGTAAGTGGTAGAGTCCAAATTTAAAACCAGATTTTATTATTTTTAAATTTAAGTTATTTGATTTTTTTCTTTTCTAAATAGGAATCAACACAAATCAATCATATGATATTATAAGAAAAAGAGAGAGAGAGAGAGAGAGAGAGAGAGAGAGAGAGAGAGAGAGAACATTATCTAATCATGACTGTTATCAAGCATTTTGTGGAAATCTTTTCTTGTATAAAATATAATTTCTAAGGACCCATTCCACAAAGAAACACTAGGTAAACAACAGACATTTATGATTTCATTCTGGAATTTAAGTATATTATTGCTTTTACATTACTTTCAAATTTGTGAGATTTTTAAAAATATAGATCATACAGACCTTTCAGAAAAAGGATTTTTTTTTTTTTTTACAATCCTTCTCTTTGCTTTTATTGTCTAAAAGTTTGATAAAATCTCTATAATCTAATGTTTCCTGTTCTAATCTCCTATCTTTGAGTGTTTATTGCTTTTTCATTTCTCTTTCATCATTTGATATCTTAGAGAGGAATATAAATAATGTGTGATCTTTTTGGAATGGCTATCTGGAAATTAACACATTTTTTAAACTCAGAATTTTGAACTCTGGTTCCTTATTAGCCTCTTTCCTTGAATTTAACCAAACTTTAATCGTGTAATTTTACTTTTTTGTTTGGTTATCATGTTGTCATTTTCACTTCCTTCTAACTGCATTGCTTAGATATTTGTCATGCTGTTCTACATTGGCAACAGCGAAAAAGACAGATTATTGTCAGCTTTCGTGGAACTAGCAAATGGATGGATAAGAAAACAAACCATTAGCACTTTGTGTTAAGGGCAATCTTAATGAAACTATAGAAAACATAAAATAGCAATACAACTAGCCTACCCTTAGTTAGTTAGAGGAAATTTCTTGTAGTTTGACTTCAAATTTGCAAGTGAGCAGAAAGAAGTTTGCCAAGCAAGTGTTGAGTTTTTCGTGTGTGTGTGTGTGCATGCGTTTGTGTACCTGCACATGGGCATGCGTGTCTTCTTAGTGGGAACCACAAAGGCGACAAGAAAAACAACATACAAAGAAAGTTTGTTCTAGACCTTGTTCTTTCACCACTTTATTGGTGAGCCTTGGGAATCAAGTATATTATCTTTAATACACAAATGACATTTAATCTTCTCTATATGCTATATTAATATTCTTAATCAGAAGCAACATATGAGAAATAAAATATCAATATGAGCTTGTTTCCTCTATATCTTTCAGTAACAACTCTTCCTCCACATTACATATCCATAGTATGCATGATATGGCTTATCTATGTTACCTTCCTTAGCCCAGGGACACCCACATACTGCTCTTATATTCTTCACCCACTTGCCTTTAAACATTTTTTTCAAATTACTTTTTTTTAACTTAAATGAATATTTGTATAGTCCTTGGATTTGTGAGGCTTTTCTAAATAAAACCAAAGCAAGAAACCACAAGAAAAATCTTTAGGTGAACTCATAGAAAAGAGGTAACTCAAAAGATATAACTTTTATGAAGCATATACTGAACATGCTCTGAACTAAAGTGCAAAATGGTCAATAAGAAAAGAATGAGTACCTTAAAAGTGATAAGAATTAGAATAACTGAAAACTTCTCATCAGCAATAAGAGGCCAAAAGATAATGAAGTAGTAGAGAGAAAATAATTATCTAAAATTTTTTGCCTAGCTAAACTATTACTTTAGGGTTAGAGCAAAATAAATCTACTTTTAGAAATAGAATTACTAAAAATTATTTATCAAGAATAAAACTAGTGCCGAAGGGAATGTGTGTTTTACAAGAAATGATGATGAGCACATAAATCATGAAATATGTGATTACATATATAACTATAGGCTGTATAAAATAATTTTTATTCTTATGAATCAAAGCTACTAAAACCATACTTCAGTACTACTCAAAGCATGGTCATCAGATTAGTGATTGTACATGAACTATTTCTTATTGATCTGCAGTAAGTATAGAAATTAAGAGTAATTGCTTGAAACTTTTTTTAGACACTTGAATTTGCCTCAACATTATTGATTGGGAAGATTATCCTCACCTACTAAAATAAGTGATTATTATAGTAGATAAAAACCAAAGTCCAAATAGGCATTGTTTTCAAGAGCTCCATCTAAAGCAAAATTTCTCAGAAAGGTTGATATTAAAATAAAAAATAATGACTCAGGAATCTACATAAAGAAATCTAATAGCAATATTTATTTAATATGAATATTTAAATTAAATAAAACTCTCCATCTGAACTATCCTGAATTCCTAAAATTGCTTTTTCTTTGTACCCAGTCGACGTAGCATCCACCTATGAACCAGGAGGTCACATTCAATTCCCGGTCAAGGGCACATGCCTGGGTTGAGGACTCGATTCCCAATAGGAGGCGTGCAGGAGATAGCCTATCAATGATTCTCTCTCATCATCTATGTTTCTACCTCCCTTTCCCTTCTTCTCTGAAATCAACTATATATATATATATATATATATATATATATATATATATATTAAAATCAATAAAAATATTTTTTAAAATCTTACATCTGTGAGATTTTTTTTCCACCTGACATCTGCCTAATAAGTAGTTTAGTAAAGAATTCTAGACCAAAAGTTATTTTCCCTCAGATTCTGAAGGCCTATTTCCATTTTGTTCTAGCTTCCTGAGTTACTGACAAAAATTCCATCTGCAGTTCTGATCCTATGTTCCCTTTTTTCACTAACCATTCTTGATAGTGTGACATGTCATTCTTTTGGCTAAGAGCTTGACCACTTTTATATCTGTAAATTGTTGAGCTTCAGTTCCAAGAAAATTTTATTTATTAAGTTATTAATTTGTTAATTATATTATTATCCCCTTTTTATTTCTGGAACTCAATAGTTTACTTAATGTTATATTTCCTATTTTTATTTTTCTCCTAATCTATCACTTTTCAATTTCTGCATATTGAGATAGTCCCTTATATTTATTTATTAAAGTAGTTAAAACATTTTTTAGTGGTCCTGATTTTTATTTCATAGAATATATTCTCTTATCATTGTCTATTAATTTCAAGCTTTATTATTTTTTTCTTTTATCCCATACACATGGTTTCATTTCCTCTAAATTTCTTTTGTATGCCATCTGATTGGACAATTTTTTTTGTACTTTTTGGTTTAATTTCTCTAAAATATATCTCTCTCACCTCTTCCCATCTTGGAAGAGGACTATATGGAGCGATGGAGGGTGGGGACATGGGTGCTAACTGCTCATAGTCACACTTTCTCATACTCTTCCTATTCTCACTGCTGTGCTTCTGTGGCACCAGATTGGCTCTTCTTGTTGCCTCCTGTACAAGCGCTAAGATTACAGTGTCCTCGGTTGCTTTACACTCAATCTAGATGGTTCCCAAATCATCAACTTCAGCTATGACTGTAATTGTCCTATGTTGCAATTTTCAACGGGATATTTCCTTCAGGAAGATATTCCCCATGCTTCCAGAGTCAAGACCATTGATTAATTGCCCTAAAATACAACTGTCATCCAGCTGCTCAAAAATGTTATTGTTTACTAAATTAAAGACAAATTTTTCCAAAATTGAATGTCTCCTAGAGTTCCAATCCAGATTTCTAACATAATGTCCCATTGTTTCGTGTAACATTTCTTATACATCCCAATAAAAGAAAGGAATATTCCATACCCATCCTAGCCTTGCACTGTGCCTTTGCACAGGATAAAATTTCTCTGCCTTGCATGTTTTCTCTAATATTCTCAATCCTGCATGTTTAAACCATATCTGACCTTTAAGATGGAGCACAAATTCCAACTTTTCTATCAAGTAGTCTCTTGTCCCTATTTAAGGTACCTACCTGTCTTACACTTCTTATTAGCATACTACTTTCCAGGGTCATTTGACTAATCAATTGACTTTGTATTCCCAAAATACCTAGCGTAGCATCTTGCCAATTGTGGGCCTTTAATATTTGTGGAGCTGTGAAAATATATCTTATCTGTATAACATGTGGTATACTTAACAATTACTATGGAGCCCTGGTCTGTGTTGCTCAGTATTTAGAGTGTCAATCTGCAAACAAAAGGGTTGTTGGTTTGATTCCCAATCAAGGTCACCCACTTGGTTTGCAGGTTTGATCCTCAACCCCTATCAGGGTGTGTGCAGGCATAGATCAGACCGTCAAACCTCGGAGGGAAGGTACGGGAGGGTGGGGGTAAGAGGGAAAGATCAACCAAAGGACTTGTGTGCATATATATGAGCTTAACCAATGGACACAGACACCAGGATGGGTGAGGGCATGAGCGGGGTAGTGGGGACCTGGAGGGGGTGGGGGGATGGAGGAGGTTTGGGAGTGTGGGGTGGTGGCAGGTGGTGGGGGGCGAGGGGGTAGAAGGACACATATGTAATACCTTAATCAATAAAGAAAATAAAAATAATTGGCAATAAAATAAAATAAAATAAAGGAGGCAACCAATTGATGTATCTCTCTCACATTGATATTTCTCTCTCTCTCTCTCTCTCTCTCTCTCTCTCTCTCTCTCTCTCTCTCCCTCCCTCCACCATCTCTTCCACTCTCTCTCTCTCCCTCTCTCTCAAAAAAAAAATTAATGGAAAAATATCCTCAGGTGAGGCTTAACAAAAAAAAAAAGTTACCATGGAATAATTTGCTATCTATTAAATATATGCATGCCTCATTCCAGTAAAATACTTAAAATACTTTAGGACAGGGACTCTGGCATTTATATATTATTTTCCCTCTACAATATCTTGAACAATGCCTTGCATTTGTATCACTTTTTTTGTGGTAAAATAGTAATATACATACAGTATATAAGCAACTGTCTTACTATGGTGTCTTTAAAAATATCAGTTTGAGGAATTGGGGGAGAAATCTACATAAAGAAGCATATATATATTTTTTTCTTTCTCTCCTCAAGATAGAATCATCTGCTTCCCCTTAAAATAGTCTAATTATTTTACTGGAGGTCTAGTTATAAAACTACTTGCCGTTGCACTAGAAATAGAATTCTGGTGTTGCTTAATGAGATTATTCAAGTTCACATTACTTATTCTGCAGACTTCCTTCATCTGAGTAGATTGTTTAATATTTTATTTGTTTTATTATTCACAATTTGGGGGTAAAATATTTCCATCTGCATTCGAAGTTGGTTGACTTGTAAGTCAGAGTTTGGGCACAGAGAACTTTCTCTTGGTCCGGTTATTTCCGAATGCGCAGCCACCTAACCTGTCTGTAACTCACAGCCCCCAGTGAGGTTCCTGCTGCTGCTCAGAGGGAAGGCTTTGTCCTACCTTGGAATGCAACTTCACATTTCCTTCTGTGCTTAATATCCTCCCTCTCTTTTTTCTGAGAAGTGAGCTTCTCTCACTGCCTGCACCCCGAGCAACTATATTCCACTGCAAAAGTTAATGATTAAATTCCATGGCATATTTTGGAATATGTTTAAATGTATCCTGTCACTTTGGGGGATACTTTTTTATTGTAAATTTTATTATCCATGTTGTTGAAAGTATTACAGACATCTCCGCTTTCCCCCACCAGTGACCCTCTCCTCCCAGATTCCTGTCCCTTCTCTCCCCCCCCCCCCCGCACCCCCTGTAACTATATTTGTTACTGCCATTTTACATGATAAAGGTAGATAGAAGTAACCTTTTTCCATTCATAGAATATAATTCCAACAAGCTTTCCCTACTGTTCTCTCCCTCATCTTTTCTTGTACCCCCTTACCAGGCCATTCAAAGCACTTTAATTACAAGAGTCTTCTCTATCCTTTTCTAAATCGGTCATTTATTTTTGTTATGTTTAATGCCACGCTGAGATTCGTGGCAATCTCATGGAACTTCCTTGGCTGACCTAATACTTACAAGAACAATCAGAAAGTAGCTAAATATTAAACTTGGTGGTTATTACCATGAAGGTCAATAGTTAGAGAAGAAATAAGTGAGCTTTGCAGGAGCAGTAGAGGAGAGCTGGTGGAAAAGGGAGAATTTGAGCCGGGTCTGAATGCTCAGAGCTGGGTGTGCTGGGGCCACAGGGAGGAAGTGGCCTAACGGGCAGGCAGTCTGTCCAACTGGGAAAAACCAGGCTGCTTAAAGCTGACAACGGGATCCACTTAAGCACTCAAGCATTTCAGAGGGCAGTGTGACCAAACGGGGTTTGAGGAACGTGATTGCAGGTACATCTCCTAGGGGCTTATGGTACACAATAAAAGAAGAAAAACTGAAAAAGGTGACAAGGTGGAGTTAATTTTAAAGGTTAAAATAACAGTAATGGCAAACAAATGCTTTTGAGACAATTTAGAATTATAAACTAGGGGAAACCAAGTGCAGAATGGAAGGAAAGTGGGAGGCTGAAACCCGAGGGACAAAAAGGAGAAGCACCAATGTTTCCTTGCATTCTGGAAACAAACCGGGATTTTTGAATGTCAGTGCACTTTGTTTCAAGTGCAATAATCTTGCTGGGGCCACTAGGTGGTGGTCTTTGTTAATTGGTAGCTTGTGACTCCTTAGGTAGGAGTTGAATTTCGAAAAAAACTCAGGTTTTCGTTTCATACAAGTCCTGATATATAACAGGTATACCTACGGGCACACATTCCTATGTGTTTCCTCTTCTCCTTTACTCTCTTTGGTCTGCGCTCTCCAGTGAGATAAGGAAGATGGGAAGAAAATCAGTATTTAGATCTTGGCCATCACATGTTTGGCTTGACCACTGTTCCTTGGCATTTCTAATCTCAGTTCCTGCTGTAGGGGTGTCGAACTCAATCAGAGAAGGGGCCAAAATCTAAAATCCAGCCTAAATCGCGGGCCGAATGGTTTACTGAACAGTCATAAACTGACAATGTCATAAACTGACAGCGGAGTGCAGTGATGACAGCGCGGTGCGGGCCACATTGCAAGGCCTGGCGGGCTGGATTTGGCCCGCGGGCCTTGTGTTTGACACATGTGCTCTAGGGGAATGTGAGGCAGGAAAAGGCACCCTTTATTTTCCTGGCCCTCATGGCGTCATTGCCTCGGGGTTTCCTGCCGCTGTTGGTCACAGGGAGAGGAACTGGAAAGAGGGGCATGAGGGTCATAGGTGGGTTGGCTGAGGGTAGCTTCCCTGTCATCATCTTGTTATACTGGTTTCCAACCATCATTATGTCTACTTGCTCCAGAGCAAGCATGTCAAACTTGTGGCCCGCGGGCCGCATGTGGCCCACAACAAATTTTTTGCAGCCCAGCCAATATAATGGTATGTAAAAAAACATTTTAATAAAAAAATTCTGTAACTTAATTTTTGCAATATCCTGTTATAGATAATTATTAATAACAAATTACAATGTGCGCTAATGACTGATTACTATAATCATGTTGCATTCATTTCCCTCATGCACCTTACATGCAGGTATACCATTTCTCTCCACTAACACCAGCAGCGAATATTTTAGCAGCTGTGGCCATGTCATTACTCTTGGACTGACTTGTTCGGTACTTGCAACAGGAAATATCTTGCTTTCAGAGAACAAGAAAAATAGGTTTATTTGCGTTACGCTTATTAATTTGTGCAGTTATTCAGTGTCTGGTAAGTTACTGTTCAAGAAAAATATTAATTTTTATTAAAATGTTCTATTATTTTATGTTAAGGATTACTCATTTATTTCAGCCTTTTGTGTTTTTGTCATGTCTATCGAAATAAACTTACGTTTCTATGAAAATGGAAGTGTTTTTTTTTTTGTTTGTTTGTTTGTTTGTTTTTTGCAGCCCACATAAACCTAAACCTTGTTGATTTGGCCCCAGTAAACCTTTGAGTATGACTTGCTTGCTCTAGACTCTGCAGCCTCATCTTCTGCCACTCTAGAGATCCCATCCTAATGGCGGTTAGAAGCGAAGCCACAGGTGCTTACTCCAACCTGAAGCAAGCCCGCTACCTGGCCGGTGGAAAGGGGATGGCCAATGCTTGCTGAAGGTCTGATCCAACGATGAATGAACATTAGCAGTGCGGTGGAGGACGGAGATGGTCTAGGTCTCAGAATGCCTCGTGAATGCTTCAGTCTTTCACATGCGTATGCTCTTTAGAATTATCGGTGCAGGTCTGCATGGGTTACTTGGTCCTTTGTACCCTGCTGACATGGAGCCCAGCTACCGTGGCTGGCATTGCTCTGTGAGGGAATGCTTTCCGAGTTCTAAACATTCAACATGCTGATGAACTTTTGTTAACCTGTGACTTTATAAGATGTTCTTATTAAATGAAATAATAGCACAGTGCATAAAAGTCACCGCTGAAGTGCTCAGTCACAGCAACATGTAATTAACAGGAGAGGCTTCACATGCAAACAGGGGTTTTATCTATCCAAACACTGTTCATGCCAAGCTTTCTGAGGATCTTTAATGAACCCTTGCAATGGTAACCACAATGACAACTTTAGTGGCTTCAGTAAGTCTGAAGGCTCCTTGTAAATTTATTTCCAACATCCCCCTGTAGAGAACAATTTCTGGGCACCTCACTACGGTGATACATCTGTTCCCTGTCCTGACAATTAGGTTGTCAGTTTTCTCTTTAGTGCAAGAAAGAGGGTTATTTCATTTCCTCCCAATAACTAAATTTTAATAAATTTTTATTTTACTGGTTTATTCTTGACTGCTTTTTTTCCATTTGACCTTTTGGGCCAATCAGGGCTTTTAAGTCAAGGATCAAATAAATCTGAGTCCTGGATTAGGCAAATCCCAGACTCAATTTTTCTCTCTTATTTTCTGCTTTATCTCTGTCTGGCAGTGACGATCATCACATAATATTAATCATTTGGAGCCCTGATGCCTGAAATAGTGAATTTGTAACATAAAATTTCTTTATAGAAACTTAAGCATTTAAGTGCTGCTATATTTTAAAACAGTATTTTACTTTTATTTATTTTTGGAGGCGAAACTCATATGACATAAATTCAACATTTTAGCCATTTTAAAGTGTACAATTTAGCGACTCTCAGTACATTCACAATGACGTGCAAACATCACCTCTAGCTGATTTCATCATACCCATTAAGTAGGCATTCCTACTTCCTCCTTTTGCTAGTCTTTGACAATTACTACCGTATTTTCTGGCGCATAAGACGACTCCCCTAATTTTACGGTTAAAACGTAGGTTTAGGCCTATATTCGCTGTATAAGACTACCCCCCACTTCTGAGGCAACACCAGTTCTTTTTTTAATAGACCGCCTCTCTGACTCTGGCCAATCTGAGCAGGCTTTTTACTAGAACACAGTGTAGCTTTGGGTACAAAACATGTATAATTTGCATGCATAAAAAGCCTGTTTGGATTGGCCAGAGTTAGAGAGGTGGTCTATTAAAAAAAGAACTGGTGTTGCCTCAGAAGTGGGGGGTAGTCTTATACAGCGAATATAGGCCTAAACCTACGTTTTAACTGTAAAATTAGGGGGTCGTCTTATACACCGGAAAACACGGTAATTTTTTTTCTTTCTGTGGATTTGCAGATTCTGGAGAATTCATATGGAATTATGCAATATGTGGCTTTTTGTGTTGTAGCATGCATCAGCAATTCCTTCCTTTTTGTTGCGGAATATGACGCATTTTGCTTATCCGTTCATCTGTTGATGGGCATTTGGGTTGCTTCTCCTTTTTGACCATTATGAATGATGATGCTTCTATGAACATTTATGTTGAAATGTTTGTTGGAATATCTGTTTCCAATTCTCTTAGTATTTAATATGTTTAACTAGTTTAGGAATCTTTTATTTTTATACATTCCGAATATTGGTTATTCTTCAGAAATTTATTAAATAGGATTTATTATGTAACCATAAATAATTATGCATGATGCGTTGGGTTGTAATGTTAATCTCTTAAGCTCCTGTCTCCCTATACACAACAGTAAGGCTCCCAAAACACAGTAATTTAGGCCATTTAAGGAAACATGAAATAGTATTTCTTTAAACAAAATTATTGAGGCATTTCTTTTCCCATTCTGTGCTTTCATTCAAGAAACATTTATTGGGTTACAATTGTGAATTGAGAACAATTTTAGCCAAAGGGGGTCAACGGGGGGGGGGGGGGGGGGGGGAGGTCACATCTGTATTACTTTAAACAATAGAGATATATTTTTTTAAATAAATAAAAAAAATTAAGAACTGGGAATAGAAGCAAAAAGACAAAAAGATCTTTGCCTTGATGGAACTGCATGTAAGCAAGGAGAGACTATATTAGCTATGAAGAGCTGTGAAGAAGGTGATGCGGGATATAAGTCTCTATCTTAGACTATGAGATCAATGCTACTTGAATTTAGTGTGCAAGAGAATAATTGAGATGATGTCAAACTGCAGATTTGAATTCGGTAGGTCTTGTGTGTAGTGTGAGCTTCTGTCTTTCCACCAAATTCCCAGGTGATGCCCATGCTGCTTTTGGGTCAGCAGAGAAGACCTAACTATCTAGTAAGTGATTTATCAGCAGGGGCAAGAATGTGCAAAGTGTATCAGGAGCCAACCAAGTCAAAATCTGGGGGAAGAAAGTTCCAGAAAGAGAAAAGAGCTTTGCCAAAGCTCCTTGAAAGGGGTAAGCTTGGCATTTCTGAAGGGAAGTGTTGTAAAGTAGCAATTCTGTCTTCTTCCCTAACACATAGGGACAATACACACAGAACAAATTAGAATATCTTGAACCGTTGTTATATTAGTCAAAGCCCATTAACAAAGGAATTATTCCTAGACTCAAATGCACCTTTGCATCCTTTATCTTATCCAAAATATCTTTGCAAAGATATCATCTTCTCTCATGCCATTTATTACAGCTCTCTCTCTCTCTCTCTCTCTCTCTCTCTCTCTCTCTCTCTCTTTAATCTTCAGTTTCAGGTGTTTTTTAATGGGATATCTTGCTCTTTTTACTTAACATTGTGAGCATTTCCAATATAATTAAGTATTCTGAAACATGATTTTTTTAATGGCTATATGAAAACATATTTAGAAGTTCCTGGACTTAAGAAGTTTAAAAATGAGTGAGTGGTTTTTAAAAATATATTCACATCTTTATGCATGTAATGTTCAAAAAAATTAAATGTGTGTTTAAATTTTTATTATTTGCAATTTTTTGTTTTGTTATCTTCGGTTTTCTGTATAGTTATTTGTATCATTTACAATTAAACATGAGTTCTTTCTATTAGTTTTTTTTACTTTATTTTTATTGTTTCCACTATTACACATGTCCCCATTCTCCAACTTCTTTTGCCCAACTTCATCCAGCCCCCCTTCCATTTCCTCTGGCCATCACCACACTATTGTTTGTGTCTAAGAGGTTGCATATATATATTCTTTGGATAATCCCTTAAATTTCCTTCATCTAATCCACTCCCCCCCCCCCCCCCAGCTGTCAATCTGTTTTGTATTAACTGGAGGCCCGGTGCATGGATTCATGCACTGGTGGGGTCCCTTGGTCTGGCCTGCAAGGATTGGGCCACAACTGGCTCTCTGACATCCCCGAGGGGTCTCAGATTGTGAAAGGGTGCAGGCCAGTTTGAAGGACTCCACCAATGCACGATCAGGGCCAGTGAGGGACTGCTGGAGGGTTCCAGGGTGTGTCTTGACCACCTTGCCCAGTCCTGATTGGCTGAACCCCAGCAGCAAGCTAACCTACCAGTTGGAGCATCTGCCCCCATGGTGGTCAGTATGTGTCATAGCGACTGGTCGAATGGTTGAATGATTGGACACAACATATTAGATTTTTATTATATAGGATACCTCTGTTTCTATTTTGTTCATCACTTTATTTTACTCATTAGATTCAACATATCGGTGAGATCATATACTAGTAAGATTTGCCTTTTTCTGACTGCCTTATTTCACTCAAGCACAATAATCTCCAGGTCGATCCGTGCTGTCACAAAAGACGGGTTTCTTCTTTTTTGCAGCCTGTAAATATACCACAGCTTTCCCAACCACTCATTTAGTAATGGGCACGTGAGCTGTTTCCAGATCTTGACTATTATAAATAATGCTGCTGTAAACATATAGATGCATATATTTTTTTTCTGATTGCTGTTTCTGGCTTATAAGGATAAGCCCCAGAAGTGGGGTCACTGGGTCAAAAGGCAATTCTGTTGCAGAAATTACCAGGCAACTAGAAAACACACAATGGGTACTCGGAAGATTCAGGAAAAACCCTTTATTTGCAGATGTGCTAGTGCGGTGACTCAGGAAAGTCAGTCTCCAAAGCCTGAGCACCGAATGCAGAGGGTCTCTTCCATTTATCCCCTTGTTTTTTTTTCTCTCCCAAATGGGGACCAGGTTTCTGGACTTTTCGTGGGCTTTGCAGCCCCTCTAACAGTAGTAAGGGGGAAAGGAGATTACGACCAACCACCTAGGATAGCTGGTGCCAGTAGTTAATCTTCTGTGGGGGCTTTTTATGGCCCCTGCAGATAAACATGTTCTGCAAGGCTAGCTAGGATGCAAGTGGAAAGGGGGTTGTGGCTAGCAAGCATATGCTTCAGAATGCAGGTTGGGGGGCTCAGGCTGCCTTCACAGTTCCACTTTTAAATTTTTGAGGAAACTTCATTCTGTTTTCCACAGTGGCTACACCAGTCTGCATCCCCACCAACAGTGCCCTAAAGTTTCCTTTCCTCCACATCCTTGCCAGCACTTGTTCGTTGATTTATTAATGGGAACCATTCCGGCAAGTGTGATATCTCATTATAATTTTAACTTGCATCTCTCTGAAGATTAGTGACTTTGAGCATTTTTTCTTGTCTATTGACCATTTGTATGTCCTCTTTGGAGAAATGTCTATTATGATCCTTTGACCATTTTTAACGGGATTATTTGTTTCTCTGGTGCTGTGCTCTTTATATATTTTGGAAATTGACCCCTTATTAGATGTGTCATTGGCAAATAGGTTCTCCCATATATTGGGTTCCCTTTTCATTTTTTGATGGTTTCTTTTGCTGTGCAGTAGCTTCTTAATTTGATGTAGTCCCATTTTTCCCTTTATTTCCCTTGTCCTACGAGATGTATCAGCAGAAATAATGCTATAAAAGATGTCTGAGATTTTATTGCCTTTGTTTTCTTCTAGGATTTTTATGGTTTCATGACTTACATTTAAGTCCTATATCTATTTTGAGTTTATTCTTGTGTATGGTGTAAATTGGTGGTCTAGTTTCATTTAAAAAATATTTTATTGATTTTTTTTTACAGAGGAAGGGAGATGGATAGAGAGTTAGAAACATCTATGAGAGAGTGGGAGAGAAACCTTGATCAGCTGCCTCATGTACACCCCCTACTGGGGTTATGCCTGCAAACAAAGTACATGCCTTTGACTGAAGTTGAACCTGGGACCCTTCAGTCTGCTGTCTGACTTTCTATCTACTGAGCCAAACTAGTTAGGGTTAATTTCATTTTTCAAAAAATTTATTTTTAGTTGATTTCAGAGAGGAAGAGGGAGGGAGAGAGAGATAGAAACATCAATGATGAGAGAGAATCAGTGATCTGCTGCATCCTGCATGCCCCACCCTGGGGATTGAGTCAGAAACTCAAGCATGTGCCCTGACTAGGAAGACTCGATTTGTGACCTCTTGGTTCATAGGTTGATGCTCAACCACTGAGCCTCGCCGGAAGGGGTAATTTCATTTTTTTTTTTTAATGTATCTCTTCAATTTCCCAACACCATTTATTGAAATGAATGTCTTTACTCCCTTGTATGTTTTTTCTTCCTTTGTCAAATGTTAATGAACCATAGAGGCCTGGGTTGGTTCCTAGGCTCTCTGTTCTGTTCCACTTGAGCTCTGTGTCTGTTCTTAAACAATCATGTATTCTTTCTATTAATTTTAACTAATTTATGTTTCCTGATCTATTGCATTGCCTGGATCCACTTCTTCTTAATTATAGCTAAGAGGATTTCATTACATAATATAGTTATTTGGAAGCATATACTGTAAAGTCAGACTGATCTGGGTTTAATATTCCACTTAGTGAATGTGTAGCATGGGGCAAATTACTTGTGATTCTTGTGTTTCAGTTTCTCTAATTGATAACGTTAATGAGGAGATTAACAAATAAGCTTATTGAAAATGTCAAAGAAGATAACAGATTTAAAGTGCTTAGCAAAATGTTCAATATATAAGTGGTTATTGATTCCTTTTTCGTGAGATTTTAAAGATCAATGCTGCTTTGGAAATAAAATATGGGAAGATGATGCACAATAGAAGACTTGTGCTGCTATTTAATTATGCTCATAGAAACATAACTTAATGAATAGTTTCTTTTAGACATCCTTGAGCCAGACTGTATCTACCGGTTATACACAGATAGCTATTTTATTATGCTGTCTACCTTTAAAACAGGATCCTATTATGCCAGTTCAGTCAGAAATATTGCTGTTTATGCCATTAAAAACCTCCAGAGAATCTGCATTCTCCCCTGGATCACTCACAGAGGCGCCTCACAAACCTTTACAGCCATAAATTCTTAATCTCTAAATTAAATACCTCCTACTGTACTTTTGGACTTTTCTCTTTGGTAGTGTAATCTTTTATAATATGTAACTATTGAGTTTATTTTTGTTTGAAAACTGTCAGACTATACTAATCATGTGTAAATCTTTTACATATGCCTCATTTATTGCAGTGAAAATAATGGAATAGCCCTGAACAATTGTGTATAAGTGCACGACTCATCAAGGGGTAAAGGAGGTGCCAGGCAGCCTTAAAATTAATTTCCCCATTAGGAAAAAATGCCAGGAGGCGGTCCCTTGGTAAAAAGAAACTCTTTTAACTTTTTGTGATGCAGACACAATCAACTGGCTACTTTTAAGACATGATTACACACAAACATGTTAGTGAGACCTTAATAATAACTGAATAATAATGTCGATTTTTTAAAATGTCCATTATTTTAGAATTTGCAAACATTTTATTGTTCTGAATGTATGTGAAATGGAGGAAATAATGGAATAGAAAGCTTTAGTGTTTTTTAAATGCTGAGAATTTCTTTTTCTTCATTTGACTGACCATCAGCAGTGTGGTATTAAACAATGATTCAGAGACAGGGTGAGTGACATGTCTATTCTTGTCCCCAGTCAAGACATTCGCTGAAAAATTGCTCCAGGCCATACCTTTGGCATGCCATGGGTTAAATAAAGGTCAACTGCGAGTGCAAAATAAAAATCAGTTGATCTTTTGGTGTGAAAGGGGCAAAATAGTTATCATTTTAGATGCTTTTAGTGCTCTTATAATTCAAGGATTTTGCATTTCTTTTTTCCTCAACTGAGAATTTTCAGGCCAGTGGTGTCCATAATGAATACGAGTGCCTTGGGGCATTTTGAAGGGGAAGAGAAAAAAACTTACCATATTTTTAAAAAAATATATATATTCTTACCTATACAGGCTCTTGCATGATACTAACAGTGATATGGCTAGCCCTTAGGGGCTGAGTACTTTTTATATTTAAATTAATCAATAGTGATTTGGATAACAGATCTCTGGAAAACTAGGTTCTAAACCCATGTTGACTCACTTCATTTCTGTAAAAGATATTTCAATACGGACTTGTAATTACTTTTAATATTTCTTCTAACGTGTTTTTGTTAGGGAAGTAGTCAAAGGTTATGGAGGCAGTTTATCAGTCCGTGGGGCTCAAGAGCTTCATGTCCCTTTGGGCTTTAATCTTGGCCTCATCACATTCTTTACACACTTGCCTGCCAGGGTGTTGAAAGGATTGCTTTTGATGGTTCACATGATGTGACCATCACACAGTAAGAGCTTATGAAAGGTCAGTTTGAATTAGGATTATTTTCATTCCTGTTCTGTATCTTCTGCCAAGAAAATATTGTAAGTAGCAAAAATTAAACAGAGGACTATCCGATTATCTGGTTAATTCTGACCCATGCTAACAGATGCATAATAAATGCTGCTGAGTGCTGTGGGGTAAAGAGTCTTTTGGTGATATAGATGCTACCAGGCACACTCTGCTCTGTGGTTGGAGACTTGGATTACTTGTGCAATTCTGATAATTTTCCACAAGGAATACCCTGAAGGTGAGAGGTAGGTAGATAGCCTTTGAACAATTTCCAGGTCAAATCAGACAATACATTTCTACATGAACTAATGTGTTTGTGGGTCCAGAAGAGTGGGTGAAGTTTCTTTGTTGGAGACAATGACAAAGCACAGACCACAGAGAGCCATTTAGCCTGTGCTTGAACATCCCAGTGGACTGAAAGCTTATAAAACTCCGAGGTAGCTATTTTCATTGGTGGATCACACTAATTATAACAGTTTTTGTGTGTGAGAGCCAGATTTTATCACTGTGCAATTTCCAACCTTTACTGTGGTTTTATGGGGTAACATTAAAATAAATCTACTTCCCCTTCCACATGAAAGTTCATTACATATTTCAAGACAGTTAATATGTCCCCGTAATTCTTTTCTTTTCTAATCTAAACTACTGTTTTCCAGATAATAGTTTTTCTAGTTTCCTAAGCATCCTTATTTTTCTTTTCCCTAGTTCTTACAAGTTTTTGGTTAATGTTCCTACCATATTTATTTGTTTTATCATATACCAGGTAAATGAGTCCGTTTTGAACAGCAATAGTAATAGCTATTATATATATATTTTATTTAATCTTTACACTAATCATATAAAATAGGTTTTTCCAATAAAACATATAATAGGGCACCTCTTGAATCTATAATGGCTCTAAGTAACCACTAAATCTTGTGTAACATACCCTTTGTGAGCCTCATTAGGAAACTGGGGATTATAATAGTCCCTACCTCATAAGGCAGTTGTAAAGATTAAATTAATTATATGTAAAACACATAGAAAAGGATCTGGCTAATAAAAATGATTGTAAGTGTTTGTGAAGCAAGCAAAGCCAGGCTATACTTTCACTCTATACCATAGTCCCTCCCTGTAGTGCTTCTTTTGAAGTGGATTGGATATGCTGTATAAAGGTCCCCCAAACCTGTCAAAATCATAATCTCTCAAACCTGTGAAATATTAACCTTATATGGTAAAAGGGACCTTGCAGTTGTGATTAAGTTAAGGATCTTGAAATGGGGAGATTAGCCCAATATAATTATAATAATTTTTTAATTGATTTTTTACAGAGAGGAAGGGAGAAGAATAGAAAGTTAGAAACATGGATGAGAGAGAAACACTGCTCAGCTGCCTCCTGCACACCCTCTAGTGGGGATGTACCCGCAATCAAGGCACATGCCCTTGACCGGAATTGAACTTGAGACCCTTCAGTCCGCTGGCCCATGCTCTAGCCACTGAGCCAAACTGGTTAGGGCTGCAATCATTTTTAAAGAGGGACACAGAACTCAGAGTCAGGGAGGAGGACATGTGACTATAGGAGCAGAGGCTGAAGTGGCACCCTTAGAAGATGGAGGAAGGAGGCAGAAGTGGATGCTGGCGACTTCTGGAAGCTACTGCAGCAAGGAAACGGATTCTCTGCTAGAGCCTCCGAAGGAACCAGCCCTGCTGACACTGACTTCAGCCCAGGGAAACCGATGTCAGATGTCTGTCTTATATGATAAACCAAAAGTTATATTTTTAAAAACATATTTTATTGATTTCAGAAAGAAATGGAGGGGGAGAGAGAGATAGAAGCATCAATGGTGAGTGAGAACCATTGATTGTCTGAGTCCCCCACACCACACACCCCTGACTGGGGACTGAGCCTACAACCTGGGTTTGTGCCCTTATCCGGAATTGAACTGGGATCCTTCAGTCCTCAGGTGGATGCTCTATCCACTGAGACAAGCAGGAGAGGTAAAAAAAAAAATAATTGTATTTTTAAGACACCAAATTTTTCGTAATTTTTTTTTTTTTTTTTTTTTTTTTTTTTTTACAGCATTCACAAGAAACAAATACAGTGGACATCCCACACTGTCTGAAACCTTGTATTGGAAAATAACTCAAGTATAAAGAATGCGAGTTACTTCTATGTTGTATCTTAGTCAACATACAGGGAAATACATTTTATGTGCAGAAGATTCTGTTTCATGTGATATTGCTAACAACCTTGTGAAAGAGATTTAATGAAAAGCCATACTTAGCAGCATTATATCTGCCTACCCTTGCCCCACTTACTTTGGTATCACCAGTGCTCAATGATCATCAACATGGGGACAATTTTCTCTTTTGTCAATCATTGAATGTTATTTCTCCTTTATTTCCATCCTCTGTCAAATGTCTTCCTTTCTCCCTTGTCTTTGGGGCATCCTTCGGATCTTTGAGAGTGAGATGCTCCAAGGTTTCTTCCTAGCTGGTGTCCTCCTTGTAGTCCCTCGAATATTTGTGGCCATTTTTTGCACTCCGTCTTCTCTGAGGGAGTCTCTGATGTTTCTTATTGCTGGTGCATTGTGTGGGTGCTGTTTTTGGGAAGCTTCGATTGTTTCTAGGGAGAGAAGAAATGTTTTTCACTCAGATCTACTTCTCTTGGCACAGCTTTGCATGCCCTGGAGATCTACACCCTTCTATCTTTCTGAAGTTTGGATGGGACTATGCAGAAATCCTCTATCTCTTTTGGAATTTTACCCAATTCCCTCCACCATGTAGACCGTGATCAACTGTAAAGTACAGAATTGCTGCTTTTAGAAAAACAGACCTTTTACCTATCCTCTCCACAAATTATCACAGGCTTACACCTGCCTATTAATTCATCCCTGATTCTTATCTTTGTTTTTTGTTTTGTTTTTAAGGGCACATAAACACTGTCTGGATAGTGGAAGTCGCCAAATCTCTTTCATGGGACTTAATGATGAACCCGGGCATTTCCCACCTTATATCTATTGAAATTTTGAATCTCAAAAAAATATTATATATTTTACACTTAAGTAAGTGTGATCCATTATTCTATACTGTCACACTATTAATAATAATAGTCATTTATTGATTCTGTATTATTTGTCAAGTACTGTCAGGGGTTTAAAGTATCAAACTATCATTAATAATGATTGATAAATAATATTGTAATAAGGTAATAGTAATTTTACTTTTTAAATACTGACTTTGTCATTCAGTGAATATTATTTCTTATGACTTTGTTCTGACCTGCCTCGACCCACATTCGAGTAGCTTCCATTCTATGTATTACTCTAAGCCCTGTTAAATATGTTAAACAGCAACAGATGAATGAAAGGTTATGGGTTCCCACTGATTGCACATGTTACTCAAGGTCAGTTTCCTAAATTCCTGTTTATCTCCAAAGGACCCTAAAATTTAGACTCTCAAACCTGAGAGATATTTTCAATATACCAACAAGTGAGCACTTTGGAAAAAATTAGGTGCATGTTGAATTATTAATCAGGCCTCACTGGGAACTGTGCTTTTAACCACTTTGACCCTAACTAATAATAGAACTCACATAGATTCATTTTGTCAGTGAAGCCCCCATTCAATTCACATTATAAGACTTTGTGAAATGCTTTGCTGAAACCAAGAATTATAATCCTCTTGACAATCACCTTAGGAAGACACATCACTAATTATATTTCATAGAATGCTTTTTCATAACAAATTACTACAAACTTGATGACTTACAACACCAGAATTTTTTCTCTCATAGTTCTGGAGGCCGAAAGTCTAAAATAAGGGTGTCAACAGGAGTGGTTTCTTTCTGGAAGCTCAGAGAGAGATTTCCATGCTTCTCTCCTTGTACAACTCCAACCTCTGCCTCCATCATCATATGGTGTTCTACCCTGTGTCTGTCAGTCTTCTCTGTGTCTTTTCCCTCTTTCTAGAAAGACACTAGACATATGGATGAAAGACTTATCCTATTTTAATAAGATTGCATCTTAACTTGCAATTAAATTAAATCTGCAGACTTCATTTCCAAACAAGTTCATATTTACAGGAACCAGAGGTTAGGACTTCAGCATATTTTTTAGGGGTAGGGAAAACCCCCAATGCAATTCACAACAAATAGAGAAAAGAAAATAATAGTGACGTGACTGAGACATACATACAGAACATGAACTCATGACTTTTGTCTCAACACAATACTGTTGACTCCAGCTCCCTTTCTCCTAGTGAATTCTTTATTTTTTCATGACTGTGTAGACTAGCTATTTAAATATCTGCTGTGGAAGTTCATGGGGGCTGAAATCAAGCTATTTCTTGGTTTCTGAATCTATCATGTTCCATTTTTAATAAGTTATTATCATTAATTTTGGTTCCTCAACTACTTTTTTTTTTCTTTTTTTTTTTTTTTTTTGGTTTTGTTTCCAAGCTCAAATAATTACTCTGGGTTTGGGCAATTTAATTTATTTAAATTGGCTTGCTGATCCCTTATTAATTTCACTCCTCTTCTCTTTTCTTACAGATTCATATCAATGATATAGTTTTCTAGAGAAAAAACAGAAAGCAAAGGTTGGTATGACATCTCATAAAAAAGTAAACCAGAGTTTTTCTAAGTGAGGTGTCTTAAAGATATAAATTAGGATATTAATTCCAAATTCCCCAGGGTGCCTTTACTTAATCTAGCCACTTCGCATTATTATAATTTTTATGTGGTGTGAGATTTTATAGAGACTAGAAAGAGGAAGATATTTTTCCAGCTACACTGCACAGTGACATGCTGGCCATTAGCTGCACATTCAGTTCCCCCAGAAGCTCCCCCCTTTTGCTTTCCTGGCTTTTCAAGAGGTTACTTCTAGGACAGCACTGCCCTTCCGTCTGCACGGTGCAAGGCAGAGAGAGTGGGGAATGCGGCATCCATTGTGCTCTGTTTTTCTGTGTGATGGTTGTTCCTATTTTGTGTTTGTTTCTCCTCTAATGAGGAGACAACTTTCATCCAGGGAGATGGATGGGTCACTTGTTAGTGCACTTAACTTAAATACACGGAGGCACTCCACCAGCTGGAAACTGTGACTTGCAGTTGAATTATTTTTGCACAGCGAATGGTTTTCTCTTTGACACATTTTAATATACTCGCACACTGAGAGCAAGAGTGGGTGAACAGAAAACAGGCTGTTTTATTAACCCAGCAGTCAACTTTGAGGCTTGCACATGTCCACTTTTTTCTTGCCTTTGTACGTAATCTCAAGAGACTGGTACCTGACTTTGCTCAGAATAACAAAGTCAGACACAAATCTCCAAACACAATTGTTAGCTGAATGCCAACTGTTTCTTCTCATCTTCTTCTTCTTCTTCTTTTTTTTTTTTTTTTAAACTTGAACGTTAAGAATTGTGGCTCTATAGGTGAATGATAACCATTAAAGAGTGAGTTTGTTTTTCTTTCAGATGCTACCCTTATAATTTACTAGATGTATTTTATAATATGTAATCTCAGGTGATAAAGTAAAATAATTTTTGCATGCTTTTTTTTTTTTTTTGCAGCACACCTTTTTCCTTTTTTCCTTTTTTCTTTTAAATCCACTAATGCTGAGAAGAAAAGAAGAAATCTATGTTACAAGCTTTAGCTGGACTCTAGTTTCTACTGAAACAACAATGAGGAGAAAAGGAGAGGAGACTTCCCTTAGCCAGGAAGCCAGAGCCCAGCACACACAGGTCCGCAGGCCATTTTTATACACAATGTTTCAGAGACCTTTCTCAGTAAAACCAGAAATGTCTTTAAGTCAATTACCATCCTTTCCCAAGTTATATATCTGTATATATATATGGAACTTAGAACTCATGGCTCTCTCTCTATATATATAGAGAGAGCCATGAGTTCTAAGTAAATAGTAGGCAATCACCTCTCAAAATCCACATATTTTAATTTCACTCAAAAGTTTAAGAGAACAAAAGAATAAACATACAGAGACTTCACCCAGCTTCCAGTAAGTGGTTCACTTACTAGCCTGCAAATGTTAGAGCAACAAGCCATCCAAAAAATATATTTTTATCTTCCCCATCATTGTCATTATCGGGATAATAATATTACTTGATATTTGAGAACATTTTTATTTCACAAAGATGTTTCATCTCATCTCATCTGACTGTCTAAACCATTCAGTGAGGTGTGCCATCTAAGTAGGAAGGTTATTAAAAATGGTAGCTTTCTAACAGCATCCCAAGACTCCTAAAACACAGGAAGTGCTGTGATGTATAGAAAAAGATGCTGTCTTTAAGCTACCATTCTAAGTTTGCATCGTTATATCTGTAATATTGGGCTTTTTAAAGCATTGTTTTGTTGAGAGGCTCAAGGTGAGAGATAATAATTATGTATGTCAAAAGTGGTTATAAAGTTTGAATGAAGATTACTTTTTTTGTAGAGGGTCTATCTCACTATGTGTAGGTACCAACTGTATTTTAGGTGGCAATTTTGTGTTGTGTTAAGAGGTTAGAGTACATAGCTTCGAAGGACAACACAATGAATATATGACCCTAAAGCTAGTAACTTATTTGAGGGAGCACACCTAGTAAGTGGTGGAGGCAAGATTAGAATCCATTTCTTCTGACTTCCAGTGTGCTTCTATAATTCATTTTAACTTAAATATTACATTCTGAATAGCAACTTTGAGCAAGTTCTTGAGCTACAAATTATAGGGTCCAAATATGAAAAAGAGAGACCTTGTTATGAAGGCGTTATATTGTAGAAGGGTATATAAATAAATAAATACAATGAAATAAAGACTATGGACCATAGATGTGACTCATATTACTATATATTTTTTTCATGAGTAAGACACTATTTTTTCCCTAAAATCATTAGACTGAAAATTGAGGGGCATCTTATATACAGAAGTTCCCCTTCCCCCTTGAGAAGGGAGCTGCAAGGTATAGCTGCCCATACCTTGTCAAACAGGCTTCCTCCAATCACAAGCCTTATTGTTACATGTCAGCTGATGCCATAACTGGAGGTGGAGGTGGAGGTGGAGAGTGCCCAGATGCAACAGGGACCAGAACTGTTCTGAGTCCATAAAGTTGTCAAAAACTAAAAAGATAAATACCTGTAAGTGATTGTCTTACTTTGCAAAATTTAAACTGAATGTAATCAACTATGCAAAAGAGCATGGAAATAGAGCTGCAGAGAGACGGGAGTGGTTAGGGGGTGATCAGGCTGGCAGGCAGAAGTGGTTAGGGGCAATGAGGAAGGCAGGCAGGTGAGCAGTTGGGAGCCAGCAGTCCTGGATTGTGAGAGGGATGCTCAACTGCCTGTTTAGGCCTGTTCAGTAGGTCCCAGATTGGAGAAGGTGCAGGCTGGGCTGAGGGACACACACTCCTGTGCACGGACTTTGTGCACCAGGCCTCTAGTGATATTAGAATTGGGGAGGAGTGCTCTCAGACGTAGTCTCTAAGAAATTAGCATAAGCCAGGCAATCTTCCAATTTGTGGCTATTAATTATAATTGTAATTTGGGTATTATAAATATGTTAACTAACTTGTAGGTTTGGTCATTTCCTCTAGATATAAATCTCATTTACATTTATGCTGAACCTTTTGAAGTTGTCTATCTGAAAGGCCTCTTAAAACCATAGATTTTTTTTTTTTTAATCCTCACCCAAGGATATTTTTTCCATTGACTTTTTTTTAGAGAGAGTAGGAAGGAAGGAGGATGGGGGAGAGAGAGAAACATCAATGTGAAAGAGACATTGATTGGTTGCCTCCTGCACGTGCCCTTACTGAAAGGGGCAGGGATGAACCTGCAACCAATGTACATGTCCTTGATTGGGAATTGGACCCTCCACCCTTCAGTCCACAGGCCAATGCTCTAACCACTGAGCAAAGCCAGCCAGGCCTAAAACCATAGATTTTTAATTAATTTCAGACAGAAACAAAAAAGGAAATAATGCCAAGTGGCCTGTGCCATGTATTATACCTTACATATTTTTAAAAAGTTCCTCTGACTCTGCTAATAAAAGGGATGGAAATTATAGAAGCCAGAGTGCTGAAACAAATAAAGTAACAGCCATTCATTGCCTGTAAAAACTTAAAAAAAAAAAAAAAAAACAGAATGAAGAAATTTCTTTTCCCAAAAGTTCCTTTCTGTTGGAAGTATGAGAATAAGCAAATGTAGCTGGTATTAGTATCTGATAATGAGTAATAGATGAACTGAAATAAGGCTGTGGTCTATGCTAAAGTCATCTAACTTATGATCAATTTCATAATCAGGAAGCCTGAAGAAGACACCTAATCTCTTTTGTGTTGTCTGAATAACACGTTATATATCTGAGACTCATAGCATCTCATAGCCTGTGGAAAAGCTTATAGACCCAGAGCTTGCTATCGGAGGATCCTGGCTTACTGCAGCCAAGTGGGGGAGGGCAGGAAGTGTGGTCTGTTCTCTTGGATTCCTCAAGTGTGAGACAGTCTGGTACTATGATTCTTATTAATCAGTACTTGCTTCTCAGTGTCTGTCTTGATTTTAGATAATAAAGTTGAGAGAATTATACAACCTTTTGGGTAATAACATCCAGAGAACTTATAATATTATTGTTCTTCACAATGATTGGCATATAATTTCAGTCTAATTTCCTTTTACTTACCTTGAAACATTGAAAACTGGTCACCTTTAATTTTATAATCTCCCTCCACAAATGTTGTCCATCTTCAACGTTTCATTGTCTGTCTCCTTTTTTTTTTTTTAATGTTTTTTATTGAGTATTTTTTCCATCAGATTCTTTTAAAAAAATACATTTTATTGATTTTTTACAGAGAGGAAGGGAGAGAGATAGAGTTAGAAACATCGATGAGAGAGAGTCATCTATTAGCTGCCTCTTGCACGCCCCCTAATGAGGATGTGCCCGCAACCAAAGTACATGCCCTTGCCCGGAATTGAACCTGGGACCCTTCAGTCCACAGGCGGACGCTCTATCCACTGAACCAAACAGGTTTCGGCTGTCTCCTTTTTTTGAACCTTTTAATGAGTCATTATGACTAGTAGTCACCTTTTCAAATTTCTCGTAACTACTTGAAAATGTGCATCATGGGGATTGGTCAAATATATATTTTATTGGAGCTTTAAGATAATATAAGCTCAACATGTAACTTTGTTTCACTAATTTTTAGTGGCAATAGTACCCGTGTTTCCCTGAAAATAAGACATCCTCTGAAAATAAGACCTAGCGCATGGAAAGATAAGACATCCCCTGAAAATAAGACCTAGCGCAACTTTGGGAGAAAAAAAATTAATATAAGACACTGTCTTATTTTGGGAGAAACAGGGTATTATCTTCATTTTCAATTATTTTTAAACATGTAAGTCCAGTTGCTGATTATTTCTAGTATCTTCCACTAGATGAATAATGTTGTCTATATGTGGCAACTGACCCTGTGGGTAAAATCTCAAACATGAATAGTTGAGAAAAACAGGAATAGTATACATTTCATTCCAAGTTACATTATGTAATATTACTATATAACTATATAAGCTAAAAAATTCAGTACAAGATTTAAGGCACTGTCTTGTCTTGGCATATTCATTGTTTTAGCTCACTAGATTCATCAGTCCCCGATCCCTGCACTTCAACTGTCTAGAGTTTGGGTTTAAAACATTGTCTTTGTACAACTTTTTTTGAGACTTGGACAGTGTGATTTCAAGCAGCACTTTGGGCAGGATCACTTTCGCTTTCTGGTGGTTTTATTAGAGAAAACTAACTTTCCATGTCCTGCCTCTTAGTTGGCACTGAGCTGTAACAGTTTCCCTTTGCCCATTGAAGTCCTATACCTATTTCCCACTCTGCTTTTTCAGGGCTTGAGATGGTACATCCTACTTTCTTTCTTTTTTTTTTTTTTTTCTGAACAACAGACATTTATAGTCTCACAGTTCTGAAGTCTGGATATTGGAAATGTGTCCTCGTGGTTGGTGTCCCCTGAGGCCTCTCTCCTTGGGTTGTGAATGGTCATCTTCTTCATGTCTTCACAGGGCCTCCCCTCTGGGCCGGTCTGTGCCTAAATTTCTGTTTTTTTTTAAGGTTAAGAAATGAGGGATTTTTTTTCTCTCTTGTGTAAATTTTAAGTATACAATGTTATAATTTGACATCTGTAAACACTATAAAGTGATCACCCCCCAAAATACAATTAGTATCCATCACCTTATAATTTATTCCCTTCACCCTTTTGCCCAACCCATTTACTATCTGGAAACCTCTAATATGTCCTCCATGAGTTTTCTTATTTTATTTTATTTTTTGTTTTTGTTTTTGCATTTATGCTGCCCCCCCCCCCCCCCCTTTTTTAAGATTCCAAATGTGAGTGAAATCACAGTGTCTTTCTTCATCAGATTTATTGCACTTAGTTTAATACACTCGAGGTCCATCTGTGCTGTTGTGAATAGCAAGATTCATTCTTCATTAGGGCTGAATAGTATACACACATCCTCTTTATCCATTCATTTGACATATCAGGTGCCCATATGCTTCAAATTAATGACTTTGTTTTCTTTGGATAAATGCCCAGGTGTGGAATAGCTGGATCATATGGTAGTCCTTTTTTTTTTTTTTTTTTTTTTTTTTTCAATTGTTTGAGGAATCTCCATACTGTTTTTTATTTTTATTTTTTTTATAATAGTTACACCAATTTACATTCCCACCAACAGTATACTGATGCTGATGTAATAACATGGTTATTATTAAACAGCAAAGTAGGAAAGGGAAGAGCAGTTCAGATACATGCCTAGTAAGGTCTGCGTGAGCTGGAAAGGTGCTTTCCAGTCAATCACAACTGAAAACGTGTCAGTGGTCAAGATGGGGGTGGCCCCCATTGAAGTCCTCCCCCCCCCCCACCTCCCCCCTCTCTTTCCCCAGGCTTTCGCCACACTATTGTCTGTCCACGGGCTAACATATGCATATACATTCCTTGGCTAATCTCTTCCCACCGCCCCCCTCTCTCCCCTCTGAAATTTGTCATCTGTTGCATGCTTCAATGTCTATTTTGTTCATTAATTTCACATATAAGTGAGATCATGCGATACTTGTCTTTCTCTCACTGGTTTGTTTCACTTAGCATGATACGCTCCAGGTCCCTCCATGCTGTCTGGAAGGGTAAGGGATACTTGCCTTGCTTCCTTAAATTGCTTTAGTAAGTTGTCTTTATCACAACGTGATCTCTCGTTTAAATTCATTTATAAAAGAAGACAAGAACTGGGGAGGAAACAGCCCACTCCCTTCCACCTGAGGGGCTATCCAATAACGCCTTTTCTGGCGACCCTGGGCTGCCTGTAACAGTACCCTTCTCTCAAATAAGCAAAAAATCCAACAACAATATTGATTTCCTATTTCCTTCAAGATAAAGTTCAAACGCCTTAAGTTTTTCCTGGTGTTGGGGGAATATCTTTATTCCTCTTACCTACCTTGCTTTGAGTACTCAGAAGAATGAACGATGGAATCTTGAGCAATTTCCACTGTATTATACTTTTCTCAGCTGGACTATAGCTATTAGAAACACTCCTATATAATAAAAGGTGGATATACAAATTATCCCTTTAACAGTTTGACCAACCAGGAGTTTGATCGCTCACTATGATATGCGCTGACCACCAGGAGGTGGCACGGAATGATGGAAGGCCCTCACCGGCAGCTGGCAGCCAAGGGAAGGAAGGCCCGGATCGGCCCTGATTACTGGCCAGGCCTAGCGACCCTACCCATGCACTACTTTTGTGCACTGGGCCTCTAGTTTAGATTACATTCTCCAATGAATACTTTGTTTCTTATTTATCATTTTAATAATTGAGGATGAATTCTTAAACTTTGAAGAAAGAGGAATGTGGTAGTGAGGAGACAGAGGGAAGCTAGGTAGGTAGGGGGTGGGGTGAAAAAAAACCTGAAAACCCAGCTGGGTGTAGTTACCAGGACAACCTAGCTGGCGGGGGTAGGGGGTGGTGGAAGGAAGAAAGGATACATGCAGGAGACAAACTTAAAACGTACGGGGGTCACTAAGACAGGCAGCTTGCAGATAACCAATCACAGGTAGTAAGTTGTATAAACCAATCCCAAGGACATTGTTAAGGCAAAATTCTTCTGAAAGGACCAATCAGGAACTAAGAAGCACATATACAACAAAGCAAATGCTCATCCTCTTCTCTCTCCCCTGCACGTTAGATTCTTAGGTTGATGGCAGGAGATGCTCTCCCCCTCGCCCACGTGGCCTATGGCCATTCACGCGCGGACTAACAGACATTAGTTAGCTGGGATGCTGAACTACTCCCGACTGTAACACGGAAAGGAAGCTCTGGGCGCCGGGCTGCTCCTGCAACCCCAGCTGCACCTTGTCCAGGACTGGCTTCTCTCCATGAACTTTGGTTCCACTATTTTTGTCTGAGACTTCATTCTTCGATTTTGCGAGATAATGAACTCAGACTCAAAAACCCCACATTTTGATTTCAGTAGGATTAACAGTTTATGATAAAGACACATTCATTAAGATGAAAATAAATACAAAGGGCTATTATCAAGCAAAACTTAAAAATTTTCCTTTAGAATCGTATTTGGATTTGTTCCAACACATGAACAAATGTTTCACTGAATCAGTTTTTAGACAGTATTAAATGGCCAAATACTTTTTTCTAGGAAATTTTCAAAGCACTTAGTACTGCATCTGTCCAATTATAGCCATAGAAGTGTGTCAATAATATCCTCAAGCATTTTCTATATCTGAGATATCACTTAATGACTTATAATAATTTAAATGTTTTCATACTGTCTCCCACATCAAGCTTTCCCCCCCTGCAATCAATGCTTTTTGAAAAGTAAAAATTTCTTTGCTGGTTCTTGTGAGTAAAAACAGTCCTTCTCTTTTCCACCCAATTATTTGGATAGTCAATCAGGTCTGCTACTGGGGCAAATCATGTAAATGTTTTTAAAACTTTAATCCTTGTATTGAAAGCTACACGCAGGAATGTTAAACTTATTCAGAATGGTTACTTTTCGATTCTACCTTCATCTTCTTTTCTTCCATTACCATTGCAGCATATTGCAATTGCCTTCTTTCTTCACCATTATTAACTTTTCCCTTTTTATCAGAAAAAAGATCTTGCTTTCTTTGATTCTCTTATTGATATTTTAAAAGAACTTTTTTCCCTCTCTTGCTGTCTCTCTCAGGCAAGTCACATATCAATTGTACTTTATCATTTCATTGTCAGTCTTTGTGACCATTCTCTTATCCCAGCCGAGTTTCTTCCTTTTTCTATTTTTTGGGGGGGAGGGGTGGCACTGGTGTTGGGAGTTTCATATCAGTTTCAGGCCTGAAGCAAAATTCATTCATTTCAAATGGAAATTGCAGTGTGTATCAAAAAGGCAAGGTGTCTTTCTTTCTTTTTTTTTCTTCTTCAATAAAATGGAGCCTGTGCAATTCACACTCATCTAAAGAAATTTTAGTATAGAACTCCTAAATAAGTAATAACTGGGAAATTCTTATCGTGGGCTTTAGTCACTGAAGATGAGGAAAGACATCTGCTTCAATACCCCCATCTGGCTTTTGCACATGCATTTAAGACCCAGTATGCTCTTGCTTTTTCTTTTATCTATGCCCATCTGCTTGTATACCCTAACATATTTTCAGGCCCTTGCCATAGGGCAGAAGTGCCAAGCAATTATTTGTTGAGATAGATAGCCCACATGATACTGTAAGTGACATCTGTTTTGTAGGCAATCCCTCCCTGGTGGCAGGAGTGTCATATTGGCAGCTCATAGGAATATTGGAATTGACACACAGGAACAATGGGATGCTTTATCCTATCCTGGATTCTCACTCGGAGAGTATCTAATACCAGATGCTTTAGAGGACCGAGTAACCCCCTGACTCCCTCTTGTTCTCTTTACACCCCTGGTAATCGGCAGCACTGCACTATGGGGAACATTTCTTCCTGACCCAGCTGGTAGTCAAATTGTGCCCTACAGCATAAAGATGGGCATATTTTAAAGTTTATTGTAGTTAAGATGGTGAAAATGGGATTTTAAAATATGAATGTGCCTACTAGATTGTTTGATCTAAATAATAGTTGGAATCATAAGTTCCGCAGATTACTCTTAATACGTTATATGGCAAAATTAAAATGACAGATGGACATTTAATCTTCCAATAATGTGGATCCCATGTTTGTCAGTGGTTCTTCTTTAAACTATTTCAAACAGATGATAAGAAAAAAGCTTCTAGTCCATAATGGTTCAAGACTTGACTCTTTGCATAAAGGTGTATTTGGTGAAAACATATTCATTGGTTCTGAGTAAACTCAGAATTTATTGATTTTTTTTTTTACCATTTGATATTAAGAAGGCAGACAGAAATTGGAACTAAAATTGTTATTGGCATATTTAACATAATTCATGCAAGGTAGGTTCTGGATAAATTTACACTGAATTCAATGTTCCAACTTATCTACATTGATGTGACTCTCTTCAGTAATCTTTAGGAAACCAAGAACAACTTCAGATTAAAAAAATTAGAATAGAATTATTGTGAAAGGTCTTAAAGTTTTAGTTGAAATGAAGATACTCATTTACATAATTCAACCTATTTACTTGAGTTGAATTAAGATGTAAACATTTAGCAATAATAAGGTGTATTAGTTATGTATTATTGCAATAGTTACTACTACCGTATGAAAAATAGTGAACTAAGTAATGACCATTTTTCTTTATGGTTATCTGGGTCAGCCATAAGGGCTGGGTTCATGTTAGTGGTTCTTCTGCTGCTCATTCTATTCACTGACCATTGTGCTGGGGATTGATGGTCTAAGACTACCTCCCTCAAAGGCCTGGTTGTTGGTATTGGCTAACTGCTAGACTATTTGTCTTTAATAGGACAAGCTGACTTCTTCATATGTGCAGAGTTCTAAATCCAGGAACTAAGGGGGCCAGCCTTAATGTAGAAACATTTTAAATTTCTGCCTGCATGATGTCTCAGCAGCCACGCCAACTAAGCCCAGAGGCAATGTGGGAAAATACTACTTAATGGCATGGATTCAGAGAAGTATGCTTATTTTGGGTGCTCTACCTATAACAATCTACTACATATTATTATCAAGGATTATCAGTGGCAGAATCTTACCTTTCTGATACTCAACGCAGTACAAGCCATCACTAGAATATTGTGCTACATTCTATGAATCTGTAGAAGAAGAGAATTGATTAAATCACATAAAGTTTATCTGTCCTTCTTCCTATGTATTTTAAATACAAGTCTCTTTCAATATATATGGTTTGCAAATACTTTCTGCAAGTCTATAGTTCATCTTATTATGCTTTTAATAATATATTTCACAAGGTAAATTTTGTAATTGGCCTAAACCTGCAGTTGGACATCCCTCTTGCAAACTGGGACCGCTGGCTCCTAACCACTCACCTGCCTGCCTTTCTGATTACCCATAACTGACTCTGCCTCCCTGCCCAATTACCCCTAACCCCTCTGCCTGCCTGATCATCACTAACTACCGGCCCCTGCTGGCCTGATTGTGCCCCCAACTAACCTCCCCTGTTGTCCTGGTTGCCCCCAACTGCCCTCTCCTGCCAGCCTGGTTGCCTCCAACTGCCCTCCCCTGCTGGCCTGATCTCGCCCCTAACTGCTCTCCCCTCCTGACCTGATCGCCCCTAAATACCTCTGCCTGCCTGATCACCCCTAACTGCCCTGCCCTCCCGGACTGATTTTGCTCCCAATGTCCTCCCCTGCCAGCCAATTTGGTTCTGATTGGTCAGTTTCTATGCCAGTCAGTGTCCCTGGGCCTATCAGTGGGGCCTGACCAGAGAGGTGGGGCTGATCAGCAGCCCCTGCAGAGATCCAGAGAGAAACAGAGGCACCGGTTGCTGGCGAAGCTGGTAGAGAAAGAGAGAGGCGATGGCTCATCAACAGCTGCCACAGAGGCTGTAGATCAGACCCAGCCTCTCTCTTCAGGCCTCTCTCTGGGCCTGATCTGCAGCCCCCTGGAGCAGTCAGTGGTGGGTCACCATGCCTATAGCTATAGCAGTAGCCATGGCAACTTGTAGATTGTAGCCATGGCAACCCAGCACTGACTGCAGGACTGACATCCGGTGTTAGTGGAGCAGGTCAAGCCTGCGGTCAGTAGTTACAGATCCTGGGTTTTTATATAATAGGATGAACGGGGGACAAGTCTTTCATATTACTTGTTTTCTATTTGTTCCCTCTGTTTCTCATGTTTCTGTTTCTTTCTCCTTTCTTCCTGTGGATTGCTTGGGAATTTTTTATTTTTTTATTTTTAGAGTTTCTTTTTATTGGTTATAGTATTTTTGAATAGATGCCATTGCATATTTTTTTTAATGGTTGCTCTAGGTATTATACAATGCATATATATAATATATACCATTACAGTCTACATATGTAACAGTCTACTGGTATTGATATTTTAGTACTTTGACTAAAGTGTAGAAAATTGACTTCCATTTGGGGCCTTTACCCTGCTCACTTTTAAAATATGATTTTCTTACTTAGTTTTTCTACCTACTTTGAGCACACTTCAGATGGCATTATAACTTTTGCTGGAATGATCAAAAGTATTTTAAAACTCATGAAGAAAGAACTCTTAAAATATAATAATAAGGAAAAAATACTCTAATTGAAAACTAAACAAAAGATCTGAACAAATAACCTCAACATAGATGGTCCATAGGTATCATTCAGCCTATTCAAATATGCTCAATATCTTACATCATTACAGAATTTCAAATGAAAACAGCAATGAGATAATACTACATAACTATCAGAATGACCCAAAACTAAAACACTGACAATACTGAATATTGTCAAGAAGGTGAAGTAACAGTAAATCTTATTTATTATTGGTGGAAGTGCAAAATGGTACAGTCACTTTGGAAGATAGTTTGGTAGTTTTTTAGAAAACTAAAAATACTCCCATGTAAAGACTTTTTTACATAGATGACTAGGTTATCTGTGAACACATACAGTATTATTTATTACTTCTCAAACTGTATTTTAAATTTCCATTTCTTGTCTTATTGAATTAGCTGGGATTTCCAGGAGGATGCTGAAAACCATTGGTAAGAATCTTACTTTGTTCTTGATCTTATTGAGAAAGCTTTGCATTTCTCATCATTAAGTAAGATGTTAGCTGTATGTTTTTTGTAGACATTCTTTATCAAGTTGAGGAAGTTCCCCCTATTCCTAGTTTGTTGATAATTTTTATTATGAATTGGTGTTGGGTATTGGTTAAATGTCTTTTCACATTTATTGATATAACTAGAGGCCAGGTGCATAAAATTCATGCACTGTGTCCCTCAGCCCAGCCTGCACCCTCTCCAATCTTGGAACCCTCGAGGGATGTCCGACTGTCCATTTAGGCCCGATCCTACCTGGCCTAAATGCACAATCCAGGACTGCTGGCTCCCAACTGCTCACCTGCCTGCCTTTCTGATTGTCCCTAACTGCTTCTGCCTGTCAGCATGATTACCCCTTAACCACTCCCCTGCCAGTCTGATTGAGGACTAATTGCTCCCCTGCCAGCCTGTTTGCCTATAACTGCTTTCTCCTGCAGGCCTGGTCACCCCCAACTATTCTTCCTTTCAGGCCTGGGTCCCTTCTAACTGTCTTTCCCTGCAGGCCTGGGTCCCCCCAACCTCCCTCCTCTGCCGGCTTGGTCACCCCTAACTGCCCACCACTACAGACTTGATCGCCCCCAACTGCCCTCCCTTGCAGGTCTGGTCTCTCCTAACTGCCCTCCCCTGCTGGCTATCTTGTGGTGGTCATCTTGTGTCCACATGGGGGCAGGATCTTTGACTAAATGGGGGCAGCCATCTTGTGTGTTGGAGTGATGTCAATCTGCATATTACTCTATTATTAGATAGGATAGAGGCCTGGTGCACGGGTGAGGGCTGGCTGGTTTTCCCTGAAGGATGTCCCAGATCAGGGTGGGGGTTCCCTTGGGGCATGGGGCATCTGGGTGAGGGCCTGTGGTGGTTTGCAGACCTGCCACGGCCCCTGGTGACCCAAGCAGAGGCCCTGGTATCTGGGGTTTATTTACCTTCTACAACTGAAATTTTGAGGTCTGGAGCAGAGCCAAGCCTTCTGCTCGCTCAGTGGTGGCTGTCCTTTCTTTGGGATTTGTGTATCTTCTATAATTGAAACTTTGTAGCCTGAAACAGAGGCCTGAGCAGGCCGGGGTGTGCAGAAAGCTTGGCTTCCTCCATTGCCTGGGGCAACGCTAACCTCCCCCCTCTTTCCAGCTCCGTGGCTGCCTCCTTTTCTGTTTGGATTTATGTATCTTGCATCATTGAAACTTTATAGCCTTGAGTGGAGGCCTAGGCCGGCAAGGGCAGGTGGAAAGCTTGGCTTCCTCCATTGCCTGGGAAACCCAAAATTCCCTCCTGCTCTCTGTGGCCGTAGCCACATGGTTGGGTTTATTTGCATATTTGCTCCTGATTGGCTGGTGGGCATGGCTGTTGTGCATAGTGGAGTGACAGTTAATCCGCATATTACTCTTTTATTAGATAAGATTATGATTTTCCTTTTTCAGTCTATTGAAGTGATGGATTATATTAATTGACATCTGGATTAAATCTAAGTTGGTCATGTTGTATAATTATTTTTATACATTGTTGGATTTAATTTGCTAATATTTTGTTGAAGATTTTTTTCATCTATGTCCATGGGAAGTATTAGTCTGTGTTTTTAAAAAAATATATATTTTATTGATTTTTTACAGAGAGGAAGAGAGAGAGATAGTTAGAAACATTGATAAGAGAGAAACATTGATCAGCTGCCTCCTTCACACCCCCTACTGGGGATGTGCCCACAACCAAGGTACATGCCCTTGCCCGGAATTGAACCTGGCACCTTTCAGTCCGTAGGTCAACACTCTATCCACTGAGCCAAACTGGTTTCAGCAAGTCTGTTGTTTTTTCATAATGTCTATTTGGTTTTGTTATTAGGTATTAGGTTTTGGTATTAAGGTAGTACTGATCTCATAGAATGATTTAGCAAATATTCTCTCTACCTCTATCTTCTGAAAGAGATTATAGAGAATATGTGTAATGTCTTCCTTAAATATTTGTTATAATTTACCAGTGAACCCATTGGGGTCTGGTATTTCTGTTTTGAAAGTTTATTAGTCACTGATTCAGTTGGTGTAATAGATATATAGGTCTATTCAGATTGTCCATTTGTTCTTGTGTGACTTTTGGAAAATTGGGTCTTTTAAGGAACTGGTAAATTTAATCTACTCTGACAATCTTTTAGTTGGTGCATATAGATATTGGTGTTCAAAGTGGACACTGATATTAAATTACTATTTATCATATTTGTTTGTTTTATGTTTGTTGTCTTTGTTCTTTTCCCCACTATTGCCTTCTGCTCTTTTTCTGCTTTTTTTGTTTTTTACTGAACATTTTATGTGATTCCATTTTCTGTCCTTTCTTAGCATATTTATTACCCCCTTTTTAGTGTTAGCAATGTGCATATACAACCAATCCAAGTCCATTTTCAAATAACCCTATATCACTTCATGGTAGTGCATGGAACTTATAATAACAGACTAATTCTAATTTTCTTCTTCTTGCTCTCTGAATATTTTTTATCATTTATTTTACTTATATTCAAGCATACATATACACACAAGCAAATAAAGTCAAATACATTGTTGCTATTATTATTTTGAATAATCTAAATAAAATCTTAGTTAAAAATAAGAAAAATGAAGGCTTTATTTTACTTTTCTTTATTTCTTTCCTGATGCTTTTTCTTTCTTTATGTGGATTTGAGTTTCTGACCTATATCATTTTTCTACTCTCTGGTATTTTCATTATGTGAATATTACATTTTTTTTTATAGTTGTCTCACAGTTCTTGAATTATCTGTCCTGCATTTTTCAGACTTTGTTCTCTCTCCTTTTAGCTTTGAAAGTTTCTACTATCATATCCTTAAACTCAGATATTTCCTCAGTTATATTCAGTCTATTAATAAGCCTATTAAACATCCTTTATTTCTGTTATGGGGTACATTTCTTTTTTATTCTTCTTTAGATTTTCATCTCCTTATTTATATCATATATTTGTTTTTGCATATTGTTTACTTTTTCTACTAAAACCCTTAGCATGTTAATTACAGCCTTTTGTTTTTGTTCTTTTGACTTATAATTCCTATACCCATGCTCTGACTCAGTTCTGATGCTTGTTTAACCTCTGCAACTGTGTTTGCTTTCTTGCCTTTCAGTGTGCCTTATACTTTTTTTTATTGAAAATTAGACATGAGCCGAAACTGGTTTGGCTCAGTGGTAGAGCGTCGGTCTGCGGACTGAAAGGTCCCAGGTTCGATTCCGGTTAAGGGGATGTATATTGGTTGCGGGCACATCCTGGTAGGGGGTTTGCAAGAGGCAGCTGGTCGATGTTTCTCTCATCGACGTTTCTATCTCTCTATCTCTCTCCCTTCCTCTCTGTAAGAAATCAATAAAATACATTAAAAAAAAGAAAGAAAATTGGACATGAATTAGGTTAAAGAATCTACTGTAGCCAAAACTGGTTTGGCTCAGTGGATAGAGCATCGGCCTGCGGACTGAAAGTTCCCAGGTTCGATTCTGGTCAAGGACATGTACCTTGGTTGTGGGCATGTCCCCAGTAGGGGGTGTGCAAGAGGCAGCTGATTGATGATTCTCTCTCATCGATGTTTCTAACTCTCTATCCCTCTCTCTACCTCTCTGTAAAAAATCAATAAAATATATTAAAAAAAATGAATCTACTGTAAACAGTATTTTATTAATATAGCTATAAATTGTGGAGAAAGGGAAACATTCTCTTGTCTTGTGATTAAACTCAGCTTTTTGGTGAGCCTGTGCCTCTGGACTGCAAATTTCACAGCTCCTCAATCCTCACTTCCACTTACCCTAGGTGGGACAAATATGCCAGAGGAAGCTGAAGTTGGGTATTTCCTTTAATCAGGTAGTTTAGGATCTGATTAAATAGTTTTTCCTGAGAGAAGGTTTTGTTAAGAATAATAGAATGATCTGGTGCATTTCAAATTGGTTGCTTCCCCACTACCTTCTCATGAAGCTAGAGGGAATGATTTTTTTCTGATTATTCATTACTAGAAGCCTGATGCACGAAGATTCGCTCAAGAATGAGAAAGTACAGTCAATTTGCATCTTTCTCTTTTATTAGTGTAGACGAGAACCTGGTAGCATCCCTGGAGATAAATCTCATAAAAGTGGAAGGGCCTCATATATCTGGGTATCTCTAGAGCTCTTAACTCTCTGTCTTGTCCTCATCAGGCCTCCAGCAATTCATCAATTAAAGTTTAGGGATAGAATGGCTACGTCTTAGCTCCTTACATTCTGGACTAGATACCGAGAGGACAGATAGGGCAGGGGTCCAGTGGGAAATCATAGGCAGGTGGAACATAGGCAAGGGAAGACCTGGCAGTTTGAGCAAGCCTAACTACAGAAACCAACCAAATAGAAATAACAAAATGTGTCTGGTTTCAAAGTGGGAGGCATGGGAAACCAAGGGAGGGCCTGTGGCAACAAGGAGTAAGAACACAGAAACAGAAAAAGTTCAGCACAGGAATGGGAAAGAACACACAGCAACAGGGAAAGTTCAGGTGCATTTCTGGGCAAACACAACTGAGGGGATCTGCTGGGGCTGACTGGCAGACCCTGAGTGACAGAGGAGTGATTACTCTCACACACGTTTTTGTGAAAGAGGGCTAAGGGACCGCTTGGCTATCACTGCCTCCGTTGGTTTTTATTGTCATAACAGCTTGAACTAAAATTAACCTTTAGATACAATTAGAAAGGTAACTATCCTTGAGAAAGAACATGCTTCTACAAGGTCAGGTCTTTAAAGACTAAACATAGAGATTCTAGCAAAACACCCTGGGGGCTCAGACATGTTTGGGAAAGTCAAGGCAGGGGCTGCTGCCTTCGGCAAGGTCCCCTCAGAGGTCCCCGGCCTTTCGGAGAATCCTCCTTTCAGACCTTCCAACCAAGTCCCATGCTTCCCCACAGGAATCAATCAGGTGATGAGACAGATAGACAGAGAGCAGGCTTGTAGCAAAAACATACCCTGGACCACATGGCTTTAACGGGCAGCCCATTATTGGGTCCCCCTCCCCTTGTGAAGAGTCTGAATCTGCTTGTAATACATTTCCCACACTTTTGCTCTGGTCCATGGAGCTCAGTCTTTGGCATCATGAGACACGATTGGGGAAAAAACCTCGGCTCACTGTTCGATTATCATTACCAGGAGTCACACCCTTACTTTTGTTTTTGCAGTTGGTATAGTGGCATTAGTGAAATGTTTTTCATTTTCAGTAAAACAAACAGCTCACTGAGGAAATAGGTGTTAAGGTAAACTAAGGCAACAAAGGTTTAAAAATTCAGTGGTTTTATGGCCAAATATTAGACAACATTTTGAAAAGGTCAATATCTAGAAGAGATATTAAGTCACTAACTCTGTTTTATGAACTCTGTAAATCTTGAATACCATTTTAATGATATCTTTGCAAGGGGGTATTAATTAAAGTTGAAAATATAACCAATATTCTCATTATTAATATATAAAAGTAGCAATTCATCTGCTGGGTATCATGGGCATATATATTTAAAGCACAGTGTGCTACATAAAGTCAGTGATAGTTTAATTAGCATCTGATGAGAATTAGCAATTTAACTTCAATTTACAGCCTAAAGGTGAGGTGAGGGGAGCTCATTCCATGATGCTGGTGCTATTCTAATAATGAACAGTAAATTGACCAGTGAATAAAAATAAAACTGGAGTAGAGGAAAACCTTACACTTGTGAATGAAAGGGGGACACATGCTAACCTAACTAACTCATGGAAGGTTGAAATTAAAACCTTTTAATTAAAAAGCAGTTTATTAATATAATGGGTAGCCATGTCCTAGGCCAGTATCATCCCCGACAAAGATCGACTTTGATCTTTACTAAGTCTATTGTCTTTTTATTTATAAGATACTATACCTGTGGAATGTCACTTGGAATTTCTCTTTTTCCAGACCCCCTGGGGCACAACAAATGGCACCAGGGTGAAGACCACTTGTCTCCTTCATTTAAATTTTTTTTATTTTTTATTTTATTCATTTCAGAGAGGAAGGGAGAGAGAGAGAGAGATAGAAACATCAACCATGAGAGAGAATCGTTGATCATCTGCATCCCACACTCCCCCTACTGGGGATCAAGCCTGCAACCAGGCATGTGCCATTGACTGGAGGTGAACCCAGGACACTTCAGTCTGCAGGCCGACGCCCTATCCACTGAGCCAAACCAGGTAGGGCTGCCTCCTATACTGTAATTATTATCATGTTAATTATTGACTGCTAACTATCCTGCACCTGCCTCTGTAAAAGAAGCATGTGGCTATTATTTTACTTTGTATCCAATCGCAGAGGTGTCCTCCTGCTTTGCTTTCTCCCACCTCCTTAACCTATCAATGGTTTTCCTGCAACCTCCTTTGATGGTAATTTGTAAAAATTGGTGACAAACCACCATTCTCAGGAGCATTATACCAATATATTGAGATTCTGCTTTCTGGCAACAGTTTGGCTCAAATGCATTCACAAAAATCCTTTACTGGTTTGAATATATATATATTAATATTAACACACAAGTTTGCTAATTTATAAAGCTATTCTATCCCAATTAAAATTTAGTCTAATTTTTAATTTTTAAATATATTTGTCATACACTGTAATGCTTATGGGAAGTTAAATCTGTATCTATGCTAGACCTCAGAAAAATGAGAAAAAAGCAATCAAATTAATAGCAGTTGATCTTGCTCATCTGACTTTAAACCAATTCTGATTTTCATAAAATTAGTCTGGTTACCACATGCTGGGGGCAAATTTTCTGCAATGTTTATGATCTCACACTCAGAAGTCAGAATTATATATGTCCTCTTCTATCTCCTTAAAATATTTAAAAGTATCATTTTATTGGTCTCCAACCTGTCTCAGTAGTTTCTCTCTGTGTTCTCTATGCTTTTAGGTTTCTCTTGTGGAATTTGTTTTTGCAAACTCACCTCACTTTTATAATAAATTCTATTGATTTGTACAGCCTGGGGGGAAATGGATAATGAAACAAAACAACAAGCCCTATGTACAACAGCTTTGCAACTTTCAGAGTAACAGTGGGCATCCCAATAAGATGGAACAAATGAACATAACCACATTTCTGATACCGATTTTTTTTTTTTCTGGGTGGGGTTATATGTACACAAACTTTTTTAGGTTGCTCTCACCTACTAAGGTATATCCACATCCTATCTAATAAATATGGCATATGCAAATTGACTGTCACTCCATCACAATGGTGCCTGTAGCCACAAGATGTTGGTGCCCAGGCCCCTCAGTCCCACCAGAGTCAGCCTTTCAGCCCTCACTGTGGTGAGGGGCAAGCAGGCCTCCACAGAGAGCAGACAGCAGGGCCTGTGGCAGTGATTAGCAGGCAGGTCCAAAGAGAGCACAGAACCACAGGGAGTGGCCTAAGCACATCCCCTGAGGGTGCCCAGATTGGAGAGGGTGCAGGTTGGGTTGAGGGACCCACCCCCCATCCCTCATCTCCATACTCCCAGTGCACAAATTTTATGCCCCAGGCTTCTAGTATGAATATATTTTCCTAACATATACTTAGACCTTGTATTGCTATCAGAGCTTCAGAAATCAACAAAGTCATTATGAGGAAAAAAGGGTGGCAATTTTCTATAGAAAGTGAGAGGCTATATTAGGAATAAGTAGATGTGAGGGAAGAGGTATGGAATATGAAGCTACAAAGAGCAGTCATTTGCCATACCTGTTTTGGCTGGTAGATAGAGTGTCAGCTGCAGACTGAAAGGTCCCAGGTTTGATTCCAGCCAAAGGAATCAAAGGCACGTGCTCTGGTTGCAGGTTCTATCCCTAGTAGGGGGATGTGCAGGAGGCAGCTGATCAATGATTCTCTCTCATCATTGATGTTTTTCTCTCTCTCTTCTTCTCCCTTCCTCTCTGCCTCTCTGAAATTCATAATAATAATAAATTTAAAAAGATACTCATTGTTAAAAGCACAATGACAAAACAATAAGGTTAAACAAAAAAATAAACTAAAAAGCAAAGCAAACTTACTATAAAACTATCTATCAGGTAAGTCCATTATCGGACAATGAAAAGCTAGGGAAATTCTAGGACAAGTGGGATGGGGAAACTGAGGCAGGAAAAGAAAACAAGGCCAAAAGTTTTGCAGGCTGCCTGTAGCTGGGCCTGATCTTGAGAACAAAGGGTTAAAAACCTCCCCTCACAAAGGAATGCAGTAGAGGAGGGGATGAAGCCTTTAAAACTATCAGGTAAAAGGAGGGGGAAAGACGAGGAAGAAGAATATAGTCCTATCTTATCCCACTCACTGATCAGAAAGCCAGCAATTTTGCCTTTTTCATTATAAACTTTACCTGTGCTTCTCATAAATTGTGGAAAAGCCATGACAAAGAAAAGGGTGTGTGTGTGTGTGTGTGTGGATTTAGAGTTCATCTATACTAGGATAATCTAGCAGAGGATTTAAAAAGAAACACTTACAGGCAGGAGCATATACCAGCCAAAACCCCTTTCCTCACCCCACTTGCGCTTCAGATTAGCTGAGAGCCAGTCTGAACCTCATAAGCCAGATATGTACATTTGCTTGCCTTGCTTCTTTAATAAATGTGCATGCTTTAAATTTTTTTGATAACTTCACTTTTAAAAAAAATATATATTTTATTGATTTTTTTACAGAGAGGAAGGGAAAGGGATAGAGAGATAGAACATCGATGAGAGAGAAACATCGATCAGCTGCCTCTTGCACACCCCCTACTGGGACTGTGCCTGCAACCAAGGTACATTCCCTTGACCAGAATCGAACCTGGGACCTTTCAGTCTGCAGGTCGATGCTCTATCCACTGAGCCAAACTGATTTCAGCAACTTCACTTTCTTTACATTTTTAAATAAATTCACTTTAAATAAACTCACAACACATACTTCCTGAAGTCTCTCATTTGCATTCAGCCCTAGCCCACTGACTCAGACCTCTGTGGTATCTGAGAAAGTTTACCATCACCAGTCAAATATTAAATGGTTGGTTAAGTAAACTTAATCCTCAGAATTCAAAGCCTCAAATTCTACATTCTGTATGGTTTTTCCTAAAGCTTCCTTGCCCATTTAAGATGCCTTGTGCCTTTAGGATCTCTGGTCCTCACATACGTCACTGAGAAATTTTCATTTGCTTTCAAAAACAAAAATGAAGGCCTGTTTTATGAACTGTACCTGTAAATTTTTACTTTCCATTGTTTATACATACACACACTTTAACAGCTGAGTTTTGAAAATGAAATGTTTTTTTTAATAAACACTGCCTTTATAATTATTCAAAGTGTGTGTGTGCATTTTTGTCACACATGATATGTTCTCTAGACCACATTAGAGAGTTCATATATTGTCTTACCATGATTTCATGGATGTCACGTCTTGCCTTTTATTAGGAAATTTTCCCGTGAGGACAAGGCCAAGTCTTCTGCTTTCTTTTAAACTTCAAAGTGTTCAGTCTGCTGATGTGTTAACTCAATAGGTAGTCAGTAAATGGTAATTGGTTGAATAAATAAGCAATTAAAGTAATGCAATTTTTTTTTGCCTTTGTTAAGAAAGGTTAATCTGTTCCTTCTTTGGACAGATTTAAATTGCTGAGGGAATTTGTTGGGGCTGTTTGTGAACTTCAGTTGCTTTTCTGTACTCTATGGAAGGTGGCTGGTTCCCTAACAATGATCACGCTCACTTTTGAAATATGCTTTTGGGCACAGGATTAGAGAGCCAATCTGGCAATTACTCGGTGATTCTTGAGGTGACCTACATTTTCCACATTAAAAAAAATGAATGAAGAGAACAGTAATCATCCTGGAAATCTGCCTTTGTTACTTGGTAGATTTTGCCCATCTCGAACAAATGGAATGTATCAATGTAGCATCAGTTTTTGCCATGGCCTTGATCTTAAATCAGAAGAATATTTCCAAGAGGGTATATTGAATACAAGTTCAGTTAACACACACACACACACACACACACACACACACACACACCTCTATCAATCTCTCTTTTTAAATTTGTGTTTTAATACTTCACCACAATGGGAAAACATATTTTAGTTGAAAACTAAAGTACTGAAATATCTGACAATGCTTATTTTGCCTCAGGTAACATATTTATTTTGAATTAATGGGTGCATAAAAGATGTATTTGCCAAGATTTTTGTCTGTTTACTCTGCAGTTTCAAGGCAGTGTTTTGATCCTATTAAAACTAATTGAACGGGGTGTGTAGGCTTTGTCAGTTAGGTGAAGTTCAAGTTGTAACTAGTATTAAAAGAAGAAAAATGTAAGAAACAAACAATAATGTCCAACTTTTGTTGTTTACCCTTTTTTTGTTTGTTTCATTTATTCTTATCGCTCGCATATTAGGGCGATGGGAAAGAGTGCTTCCTGCGTTCACAGGGAATTCCTTGGAGGCTTTGCAGTGAGCTCTTATCTTTGAACGAACAATCAGGGGTAAAAAAATGGCCTGTGTTTGGAAGTTTAAATGATGTCTTTATGGGGCATCTAGTAACTTTATTGGAGACAAAGGTCTGACCATATTTCCACTAAAACAGCACTTTCCAGGGCAAACAATGTCAGTGTAAAAATTTGCTCTGCGCTAAAGTTGGCATCAAGATTCTAGCCTTGAAGCTATTTTGTTTTAGAAATTCAGTTGAACCAGTTTAGCTTACTGGTTGAAAAGAATGATTATATGTGTTCTATTGCTTTTTAAAATTTTTTTAGTGTAGTTAAGAAATTATTTTGATGACTTTTGCAAATGTGCATTTTTTTTCTATACAACTAAACAGATACATGCTTATAAAAGAGGTGTTTGGGCCCAGGCACATAATGGATCACAGAAGCTGCATTCTATTTCAGTGCAAGGAGTTTAGCAGACTTACACGAAGAAGGGAACTTTTAAAATCATGACTAGGCTAGCCATTCTCCTTTCCTTTCTATTGAATTTTAATTACCATTCTTCTAGAATTTGACTCTTGGAGGTCAGATCTAACTTTCTCAAAATATTAATATTGTCACTTTGCATTTGCTAACAATTCATTGGGATTTCTACTTGAGGGAAAGATGGTGTCTTATAACATTACAACTTGAGAAGCAGTGGGGAGCGTAATGGTAAAGATATATTCCAGATCTTAAAAAGCGAGGGCAGTAACAATTGAATGATCATTTAGTGTTGGCCTCCTCAGAGTTCTTGGTCCTTAATATGGTGTCATTATTTTAGCAAAGGGCCATGATAAGCCAGAAATAGAGAGAGTAATAAATAGTCTGACAAACGGGACTAGAGGAGATGAAGGGGGTTGGAATGAAGTAATTAGTTCTTTGAATTCAAGGTGGTGGTGGCTAACATCCATCTAGAGCACCCTTCTTTACTCTAAGTATGGAGCTTTGAGTTTAGAGAAGAAAATCATTATAATAAAACTACTTTTTAAAATTGTCATTTACCTATAATTTATATTAAGAAGAATAGCTTACTATCTTAATAAATCATGTGTGAGAGAAGTTAAATTTAAAAGAGAGTAATGGCATTCTAAAATGAGGAATAGACAAGCTACCGGCTCTGAGGGATTATTTTTGCAGATGTTACGTAAGAGTCAATTAATTCATGGCACTCTTTTTGCCATCCTGATATTAAGTTAGAGCATCTGATGAAAGAGAGGTTTAAAGGATACATTTAATAACTATGGAATTATTTTTGGTTATTTTTGTGTTAACTTTATCAAAAGGTCAATATAAAAAATTCTGTCATGGATAACACTGGGAACTAACCAAATAAATTCAATATACAGTTCTAGTTAAAAGCAACATCTATGTAACATGGAATTAAAGATAGGTATAACTTTACTAGAGCTAATAATGTGATCTTAGATTTATATTGGATATATTTTATTCTTGTGACATTTAATGAAATCTATAAACAACAACAAAAAAGTTATTCAATAACTAGAGGCCCAGTGCACAAAATTTGTTCATGGAGGGAGGTGTCCCTTAGTCTCCCCTGCACCCTCTCCAATTTGGGACTTCTTGAAGGATGTCTTACTGGGTTACAGGGGTCGGGCCTAAACTGGCAGTAGGACATCCCTCTCGCAATCTGGAACTGCTGACTCCTAACTGCTCACCTGCCTGCCTGCCTACCTGATTACCCCTAACCACTCTGCTTGCCAGTCTGCTCACCCCCAGCTGCCCCCTGCTGCCAGCCTGCTCATCCCCAAATGGACCCCTGCCAGCCTGATCACCCCCAACTGCCTCCCATGACAGTGTGCTCACTCCCAACTGCCTCCCTTGCCAACTTGCTCACCCCCAACTGTTCCCCCTGCTGGCCTGCTCGCCCTCACCTTCCCTCCCTACTGGCCTGCTCACTCTAAACTACCCTCCACCCCCACTCTCCTGATCATCTCCAACTGACCCCCACTGATGGGGTGAGGGACTGAGGGATGTTTTCAGGTTGGCCACATCACCTTCAGTGTGGGGGTCCCCAATGGGGTGCCTGGCCAGCCTGGGTGAGGAGCTGAGGACTGTTTGCAGGCTGGCCATGCCTCCCCAGTGATCCAGGTTCCCCAGCCCCTCCTTTTTTTCTTTTCTTTCTTTTTTTTCAACTCCTCCTTGAGCGGAGAACAGGGCCGGCTGGAAGCAGGTATCTGGAATTCATTTATCTTCTACAATTGAAACTTTGTAGCCTTGAGAGGAGGCCAGGGCTGGCCAGGGCAGGAAGAAACTTGGCTTCCTCCATTGCTAAGGGCAACCCAAACCTCCTCTTACTCCACTTCTGTGGCTGCCATCATCTTGGTTGGGCTAATTTGCATACTCGCTCCTGATTGGCTGTGGGTATAGCAGAGTGATGGTTAATTTGCATGTTTCTCTTTTATTAGTGTAGATTATATACTTTGGGCTTTTAAACATATTTTTATTTAAGCCAAGAAGTTGGCCTGTTCTTTTAACACAGCTGCTTGTAGAGTATGGCATTCTATCATGTGGTTAATGGAAATTAACAAATGCAATCCACTCCCACTAACAACAGAGGAATCCCACCAATTGAATCCTCTGGGAACACTTTTTTGAAGAAGTGTCTGTTCAGGTCCTTCATTTTTAAAACTGAATTGTTTGGGGTGTTTTGGTGTTGAGTTGTAAAAGTTCTTCATAAATTTTGGATATTAACCCCTTGTCAGATGTATCATTGATGAATATATTCTCAAATTTAGTGGGTTGTTTTTTCATTTTGTTGATGGTTTCCTTTGCTGTGTAAAAGCTAAGTTTTACATAGTCCCATTTTATTATTTTTTCTTTTGTTTCCCTTGCTCAAGGCAATATATAAAAAATATTGCTATAAGAAATGTCTGAGATTTCATTGCCCATGTTTTCTTCTAGGATTTTCATGATTTCGATTCTACCATTTAAGTCTTTGATTCATTTTGAGTTCATTCTTGTATATGGTATGAGAAGGTGGTGTAGTTTCAGTTTTCTTGCATGTGAATGTCCTATTTTCCCAACACCATTTACTGAATAGACTATCTTTACCCCATTGTATGTTCTCGCCTCCTTTGCCAAATATTAATTTATCATATAGGCATGGGTTCATTTTTGGGCTCTCTTTTAAATTCCATCGATTTTTATGTCTGCTATTATGCCAGTACGATGCTGTTTTGATTATGGTGTATTTTGTAGAACTAGAACAAATAATTCAAAAATATTATGGAAGCACAAAAAGCCTTAGGAATCTTGAGAAAGAACAAAGCTGGAGGAATTACACCTGATACTGCACGGCTATACTAATCATTAGCTTGCTTTCTTCTAATGAGGAACTTTTGCATAAGCTCTTTGTATGTCTGGTTCCTTTCCATTCTCCAAGTTAATGGTTCTGTTTTTTTCTTTCTTCAGTTAGTATTTAATTTGTTGATCTTTTGACAACTTTGTTAGCCTAAATTTCTGTGAAGGCAGAGACTCTGACTAATCCACCCTTTATTCATAGAAGTTAGCAAATGCTTGATATGTAGTAGCTGTTTAATAATTACTAATTGATGAAAATACATCAATAACAAAATAAATTATGTACTAACTTTGTGCATAGCTCTGAAATAGATGCTTTAAACAAGTGCCAGATACTGAAACATATATATATAAAGCAACGAGGGACGTACAGGCAGCAGCTGATCAATGATTCTCTCTAATCATTGATATTTCTATCTCTCTGTCCCTCTCCCTTCCTCTATGAAATTAATAAAAATATCTTTTAAAAAAGATTCTAGAATGCCAAGCAAACATTTCAAGAATATGTTAATTGGTATAATGCAAGGTAGCTGGATACAACTGGGGAAAGTGTCAGAGTAGGGAGAATCCTTACCAAGAAAGATGGTTTGTGCAATTAGCTCTCTGAACTTTAACCCTTCCAGAATAATTAATGAGTGACAGAGGGAATCAAGACAAAGACACAAAGTAACATGGTGGGTGCTAGCAATGCATCAGAGAATGCCTGTAATTGGCCCTGCGGTTTTCATTCTTTACCCTATTTCTTTCAATTCATTAATTCAAAATAATGGGGTCAGGTTCATTATCAACAAGTTTTTAACCGTAAGAGTACAACATGACAACTAAGCTTGGATTGCTGCAGTGTTGATGGTTAAGTAAGAACTTGTAGTTGGTAACCACCCTTTGAAGAGGGAAAATAGATTCTTTTCAAATGAATCAACAGCTTTTACACACATATACAGAGTCTTAAAAACTTTATTTTCTCCAACTCTACAATGCTGGAATATGGTTGGAGTGGGCAGGTAAGTATATTTACATTTGAATGACGTTGGAGGCTGTGGTGAAAGGCTTGTACTTTCTAATACAAATGAAACTGAATTATTGAAAAGGAATTATTGGCATATGACATGTAAAAAAAATCTAGGGTTTTGTCACTCCAAGCATGGAATTGTTGATTGTTTATTATGCTATTTTTAAATTATATGGTTTGAAGAAAATTTTATTCCCTTAGATTATTCACTTCAGTTCATATTTGAGAAAAAAGTGGGAAGTTACCTGGAAAGTTTCTGACAATTTTTTCTATTTTTTAATTTAGTAAGCTAAATTTGTTTTATGTATGGATAAGTTTTAGTAGCACCTTATGTTGTGCATAAAATATATAAACATTTTTGATAATTATGCTTTACTATTTGATTTTCTGTGGTCATTACGTAAGATAGGGTAAATTTTCATTTTTGTACATAGGTACCTAAAAATATTTTTGGGCTAGTTAAAGTCTTTTGAAGTTATCATTGCAGTTATTCATTTATATTACATAGTAGTGGAGCTAATTTCAATTTTAGACATTTGTAGGTGTGAAGCAATTGAAAATATTATTCTTAAAAAATCTGTCTAACATTTAAAATTTTGATTATTTTCACATTATTTATTATTTATCTAAGTAAAAACCATGTATTTTAGATTAGAATTTTATTAAAAGCTTATATATTTTTATTTATTATGTTTTGTTTTGCATAAGCATATTGTATATTTGTATATAGCTTTATATTTGTTTTAATATTTTAATGAAATTTCTCTCAAACAAGAGACAAATTGGGATCAAATACCAAGTATGAAACTGAGTTAGACATTTAGTTTTGTGATTCTGAATAATTAGATATTTATTAAAATATAGTGAAAATGATTGATTGAGATGAAACTGACTTAAAATGTACACATACTCACACACACATATATTATTTCATACTAGTTATCTAGGATGTAATTGCTTAGAACATAATTTGCAACAAAACTTTTTGATGTGATTACTAATTCATATGAGTATATTGTTGGGAAATCATTATGATTTGTTATAATAAATTCATAAATCTACAAATTTAGCTTTTACATTTCCTGGTAGGCAGTGCTTACTTTAGGATATTTTCTTTTGTTGTAGATCATAACAGTGCCTTAAATTTTAAACGAAGTAGAAACTTATTACTATTTAAATTCTCTATTGTTTAAAGTATTACATATAGCATTATATATGTCTTCTATTCCCCTATTTCTCTCTGCCCAGCCATCCCCACCTCTCAGCACAGGCCCTCGGCCCCCTAGTGTCTGTGTCCATTGGTTATGCTTATTTGCATGCCTACAAGTCTTTTGGTTGATCTCTTAACTCCCGCTCCTCCCCTGCTTTCCCTCTGAAGTCTGATGGTCTCTTTGATGCTTCTCTGTCTCTGGTTTTGTTTTTTTCATCAGTTTATGTTGTTCATTAGATTCCACAAATCAGTGAGGCATATGATATTTCTCTCTCTCTGACTGGCTAATTTCCTTAGCCTAATGCTCTCCAGGTCCATCCATGATGTTGCAAATGGTAAGAGTCTGTGCCTTTTTACAGCAGCAAAGTATTCCATTGTGTAGACGTACCACTGTTTTTTAATCCACTCACCTGCTGATGGGCACTTAGGCTGTTTCCAAATCTTAGCTATGGTAAATTGTCTGCTATGAACATAGGGGAGCGTATGTCCTTTCTGATTGGTGTTTCTGGTTTCTTAGGATAGATTCCTGGAAGTGGGATCACTGGGTCAAATGGCAGTTCCATTTTTAATTTTTTGAGGAAACTCCACACTGTTCTCCACAGTGGCTGCATCAGTCTACATTCCCACCAGCAGTGCACGAGGGTTCCTTTTTCTCTGCATCCTCGCCAGCACTTGTTTGTTGACTTGTTGATTACAGGCATTCTGACAGGTGTCAGATGGTATCTCATTGTGATTTTCATTTGCAACTTATTATTATTTTCAACCCATAACAGAAAGCACCTTTTCATTTTGTTCGATGAATAATTTATGGATACACAATATTGGCTAAATATTTCGTGTTTGAGATAGGATATTGGTACTTATAATTTTAGAGTTTTAGGAGTTCTTAGGGAACATCTTTTGACTTTAGTTTATGAAGTTAACCTAACAAATGGTCCTATGCAATGTTAACTCTGGGCGAAGCAGTAAATTTAGGAGTGAGGCTCTGGGGATACTTTTCTCTCAGTGTTAAAGTCTCCACTCACCTGAAGTAAATGTGTATGTATGCATACATACCTATCTATTACATATCTATTACATATACACATTTATCTAGTACATGCATATCTATTACAATCTTCTTTATCTAACATAAAAAATAGATTGTAATAGATGGATTGGAAAATCAAAGATGAGCCTGGCTGGTGTGCTCAGTGGTTGAGTGTAGACCCATGAACCAAGGGGTCGCCAGTTCAATTTTAAGCCCAGGCACATCCTGGGTTACGGGCTGGATCCCCAGTAGGAGGCATGCAGAAGGCAGATGGTCAATGCTTCTCTCTCATCGGTGTTTCTATCTTATCTCTCTAGCCCTCTCCCCTTTTCTCCTACCCCTAAAAGATCAAACAAACAATAAAAACATTAAAAATGAAAATCGAAGATTAATAAAGTGTCATTAGTAAGCTCACAGGCTATTGGTGAGTAAACAAATAAAAATAATATAATAATGTCCAATGTTATAATAAAGATATGAATAAAATTCTTCCCAAGCAGAAGAACTCTCCCTGAGAGGTCTCCTTGAAGATGTCAAAGAAAAGGTGGCATGTAAACTACAGTTCTGAGAGAGAGGCAATCAGGCAGGGAAAGCAAAGAGGGGAGGGACGTATTAGACTAAGATACACGGGCATAAAGAATACATGGTGTTAAAAAACAACAAAAACAGCAAGCTAAGCTGAGTACTGAGTCCTCATTGAAAGTTGCAGAGATATTAGTCTGATTTACTGTGTGGGTTGAAAAGTACCTTTCCCCCCCTATGTTAAGGAATTTGGACTTGATTCTGGGAATTATGGGGGAACTTTGGAACATCTTTAAGAGCATGTGCTTTAGGAAGACAAGAGTGTAAGCAGTGAGAGGTGGTCTGAAGAGAGTGGAAACAGCTGGCTTGCAGCAAGAACTTCTGGAAGCTGTTGTGATTATTTAGACAATATACGATGACCCACTCAAGAAGATGGGGCAGTGGACGTGGTGCAGAGAACTGATTTAGAGAAGACACCTGAGATAGATTCCAGTGGATGTCATTCTGCCGGGTGAAGTGTGTGTGTGTGTGTGTGTGTGTGTGTGTGTGTGTTGGGACATATAGGGAGTAATATTTCTTTGTGGATAGATAAGGATATGCGCATTTTAAAAAACAGCATCATTGGGATGTAATTCTCATACGATTCAGGTCACTTACTCAAAATGTACAATTCAGTGGTTCTTAGCATATTCAGAGTGTGCAAACAACATCACAATTTAAGTTTAGAATATTTTCATCACCTCCAAAAAACCACTGTACCCATTAGCAGTTGCTCCTTATTATCCCCATTTTTCCTCAACTTTGGGCAACCATTACTCTGGTTTCTATTTTTTTCCTACTCCGGCCATTCCATATAAACGGAATTGGCAGTCTTTTGTGACTGGCTTCTTCGACTTAGCCTAATGTTTTTGAGGTTCATCCAAGTTGTAGCATGTGTCAGAACTTCATTCTTTTATTTTGGCTAATGATGCTCATTGCACAGGGATATTGTATTTTATTCATCTGCTAATTGATGGGCATTTGTGTTGCTTCTACTTTTTGTCTATTGTGAATGATGCTGCTATAATATATGTGCATGAGTTTTGGGTAGATGTATGTCTTCATTTCACTTGGAGTATATATACAAGAGATAAAAATTACAGGGTCATATAGTCAAGCTACATTTAATATTTTAAGGAACTGTCAAATTGTTTTCTAAAGTGGCTGCATAATTTTACATTTCCAGCAGAAATATATGAAGATATCAATTTCTTTGCACTCTTACCAACACCTGTCATTGTTTCTCTTGTTGTTATAGTTATCCTAATATATATGTGAAGTCATTATGGTTTGGATTTACATTTATCTAATAAGTAATGGTGTTTTGTATCTTTCATGTGCTAATTGGCTATTTGCATATCTTCTTTGGAGAAATATCTATTCAGATTATTTGCCCATTTTAAAATAGGCAAATTGATTTTGTAGAGAAAGAGGAAGGGGAAGTGAGCAAAGGGAAGAGAGAGAGAGAAAGAGAGAGAGAGAGAGAGAGAGAGAGAGAGAGAGAGAGAGAGAGAGAGAGAGAGAGACCTATTCATGCAATTATTGGTTGATTCTTGTATGTGCCTGACCAGACTCAAGCCTGTAACCTTGGTGTATCTGGAGAAGGCTCTAACTGAGCTACCTGGCTGGGCTCCTTATTGTTATTATTAAGTTGAAAAATTGTTTATATATTTTGCATAAAAGCCCTTTTTGGGTATAAGATTAGCAGATATTTTCTCCTATTAGGGGACTGTCTTTTCACTTTTTGATGGAGTGTTTTGAAAAGTAAATATTTTTGATTTTGCCTTTGTCACTAGTGCTTTCAATGTCCTATCTAAAAGCAAAATATTTCAATTTAAAAATCCCTTTTCTTACACAATAACCATATAAAATAGCTGCAAATGTGTATGCATTTTATTTAATCATTCTGCATTGAGAATACTGGTCATGTTCCTATTTACAGCTTAGAGGAATATTTTAAGTCAATTTCATTGTGCATAATTTGAAAGTACATATGTGTCTATATGTTGCTTTGGGGTTTATACTTTTTTTATTTTTATTCTGTCATGTCCTCCTTAGAGTATTGTTTTTTCAAATTAATTTTTGAAAAAAAAATTTTTTCATGATTTTCTAAAAAAGACTAGCATGAATAGTCACATTGTTAAATTTGATTTTAACCACCTGATAAAGATATCTTGCATTCCATAATTTGGTCAAAGGAGAATGTGGTTACTTTAAACTAAATTTTGTCATTGAAAGTTAAATTTAGATTAATAGGCACTTGTGTGTGATATATATTTAAAATATGGTATTCAGACCCACTATGAAAAGGATATATGTACATTGAATGTGTTTCCTTTTGTTTCCATTGTATTTATATTTATGCTTTCTTTATATCTCATAACCCAGTGATACTAATTTCTAAAGGTATTTGTAAGTACTGTACCAAAACACTAAAATGCCTAACACTATAAGTTTGTGTTGGGTGATCTTAAAAAACTTGTAAGTTCAATATTTGTTCATAAATATTAGATTTATACAAAATCTTATTTTTTCATATAAATATATTAGGGTATTTTAATATAAATAAATAAAAGTGATCCATTTGTTTACTTTTAGGGATTAATTTGATCTCTTTATCTGGTATAAAAGAAGTATTACATAAATATTCTTGATATGTCAATACAAATAAGCATATTGAATTGAGTAGGCTTTACAAAGCATTAACAAATTTGAATTTTTTTGATATTTTAAAAATGGTTGTATATTCTATTTCTTTAAAATAATATTTATTTTTTATTGATTTCAGAGAGGAAAGGAGAGAGAGAGAGAAAGAAGCCTAATGATGAGAGAGTATCATTGATCATTTGCCTCCTGCATGCCTTCTACTGGGGCTAAAGCCTGCAACTTGGGCATGTGCCATGACCTGGAATCGAACCAGGACCTCCTGGTTCAAAGGTCCATGCTTAACCACTGAGCCATGCCATGGGTGGTTATATATTCTAGATCAGTAATCTGAGTTAAATTTCTAAAAAATATATAAATTGATTAGTGGAAAGATTAATTATGCTTGGCAAAAGATCATTTGGGAAGCTTTTATAATTCTTTAGATAAGAAATCACGAACCCATCAACTAAGTCAGGGGCAATGAGTAGGAGAAAAGTGAGATTTTTAAATACTGATTAATATATTACTGGTATACGATTAACCATTAATTATGACTTCTTTGGAAGAAGAAGCAATGTTCACTAAAACCTACATGAATAAATCATGTCAATCTAAAATTATCTTTAGGAATCATGATAGCCGACTATTACATTATTGATTAACAATGTTCTATCAACCTGGAGGAAAGGCTTCAGCCTCATTTCAGAGAATACATTACTTGATCTTTTTCTTGTTCACATTTTTGTCAGCAACATGAAGAAGAGAAATGTATCAAATAAGTACGCAAGATTACTCAAGCCCTCCATTTCTTACTGAATCAATTCTGTTGAGACTTTTTAAATTTTGTTTTTCAAATCAATATACGTATTGATAATATTCTATTATCTTTTAAAGCTTTTCTTTATGTGTGATTATGTCCCTTTTTAAATTCCTTATATTCTTTATATTTTCTCTATTTTTTGATCAATTTTGCCAGAGACTTATCTGTTTTGTTATGCCTTTCCCCTCAAAGAACTAACTTTAGCTTTGTTGATTTTCTATAAAATACTTTTTTCTATTTTATTGAATTTAAAAAACAGTCACTCTTTCTATGAATGAAAACTCAGAATGTTAGCCAAGAGTCAAGTGCAGAAAAATGTAAGGTTTATAAACTCCAAATGAACAAATCTTAACAAATTACATTTATATATATTTTCTATTTGTGAAAAGTTGTGTTCTTATTTCTATTACTTCTCAGTGTTTAGTTTGTATTTATTTTTATTATTTTGCTGGATCCAAGTTCAGTATATTCTATTCTTGTAAACATCCTTGGAAAATATAAATGTTATTGTAAAAATTAGAAAGTGGATCTTTGTTAAATAGCCTGCTTGTAAATTTTGTAAATTAAAGAACTAGGTATATTTAATAGATTTTCTACATTTGCTTTATGAATCATATATATATATATATATATATATATATATATATATGATTTATTATTTATTATTAAGACTTGTGAAAGCAAAGCATTATTTTCTGGTAGGGTCAAAATAACCATTAATTTTTTTTTACATACTAGTATACATTAAATTTATTTATTAAATAAATTTTATGTTAAATTTATTTCAGAAATCTCTAGTCAAAATATTCAGTCTTATAGGTACAATATATTATTTATATGATTTGGAATATTAGAGAACTTTTTAGTGTCAGAGTCCCAGCTTAATTATTTCTTAGACATATATGTGTATTTTCCATTTTTTTTTGCCCTCACACTTACATATACACCCTCACTGTACACCCAAACTTTACTGTCATGCATGTTTTTAGAATCAGATTATTCAATGCTTGTTTTTAGGTTGCACTTAATCTAATAACTTCAAGTTGAATGCTTACAGTTGTGGATATCTAAAGTTCCTAGTCTACTGAAAACTACTTTTTCCCATATCTCTCTTGTTGTCTTTATTTCTTATTTCACCTTTTTTTCTATAATTAAGAGCCAAGAATGGACATCTCACTGGAGCCATTGTATTTTCTCCAAAATCAGAGGCATTGCAGACATTCTCAAATTAACACTGGACAATTATTGATTGATCTCTGCTTTACACTTGGAAATATTGTAGCTATGAAAATTAGGTCTTGCATAATAATCTGAAATTAGTAAAACAAACTTTGTAGAAAATTAGGTATTAATATAAGCTATGAAAAATTAAGAGCTTTCTTAGGCCCTGTCTGTGTTTTATGGTGTTGTCTGTATGGACAAGAGTGGTTGTCTCAAGAATCGTTCACACTCTTGCCTTAGTGAGACTTAATATTCAATAGTTAGATTCTAAGCAATGTTAGCAGAAAAATAAAGTGTTGAATATTCATTGAAAATATTTGTATCTTACAGAAAGGTGGTCTAAAAGCTCATGATATCATTTTAATTTTTCCTTAAATTCAAATAATTCTTAGGTGAGAGAATTATTGAAGTCCTACTGTTTCAATTGAAATTACCACTTGGCTAAAATGAATTACGGTCTTTAAACTGTACTTTGACTTCAATATGACATATACTACTGTGTATACTGTGTTTGGAGAATAATGTGGCTCATTGTAAATTATATTATCTTTGTAAGACTGAAAGGGCACCATTCAGCTTCCTGAAGAGGCCATTTATACAGGAGGCATCCATGTAATGTATTTAGGTCCAGATATAGAATTTTACAAAGGTTAAGTACATTTTTTAAACACACGAAACAATTACAATTTGGCCTAATTGCTTTATTTAGTAAACTAGTTTAACACTTCCCTAGTTAAATTCAAAGCTCTCAAGTGTTTTTAAATGCTTCCCAGGCTCATTACAACTCAGAGAAAGCAAATTTTTATTCTTCAAAGGCAATTTGATATTTTAAAATTAGAAGATATGTTGCTCTTTAGATGGTCTCATATACACATTCTCTGACGGTTTCTAAAACATGATCCCCTATTTCATCTCCACTAACCCAGAATTAAAACTGAAAAAAGAACCTAATTTCTAGCATGTTAAATGTTGACTAATCTCTTAGGGAGGAAACTACATTAACCTAGATAAAAAGAAACATGTAAATTATATTAATTTCCAATGAGAAATGCAACTACCAAGGGTGTTACCATACTTGTATCCTCTGACATGTAGGGATGATCTTTATAGCTGTGAGATGGGCCTGGATTCAGAACAAAGGGGAGTTGGTTAAAGGGACTCAGATATTTAATGGCGGCAGATAATGAAAAATGGGCAAACTCATTCTCTCAAAAGGGAACATCAGCCTGTGTCACGTAAACTGAGCATCTAGTTCCTTGGACTGATTTGAATGGATATTGTCAGTGTTTCCCAGGAGGATTCTAATTTTACTTGGTTTCCTTTGCTGACCAAGATTCCTTCCATTTGATGTATTCTTTCTTTAGGTAGGATAGGAATCTCAAACAGGTCAAATTTAAATTTTTATCTGGCTGTGAAGCCATTTCCTCTCCTTGAGATGACACTGTGTTAGGTCTCAGTTCTGTGGCAGAAGACACTCTGATGTTCCTCAGGAAATATCACCCCCATCAGATCCATCCACTAGTCTAAGTATGCACATGTGTATAGACACTTTTACATAACCACTAGCATACAGTAGGTAATTAATAGCATTTCCTTGTATGGATTAATTTATTGAAGGACATTTGCATTGTTTACAATTTTTTTTTTTTTTTTTACAAATAAAGCTATTATATTTGTGTACAAGTCTTTGCATAAATATATGCTTTCATTACTTCAGAATAAATATCTACATGGGAATGGCTGTGTCATATAGTTGATGAATGTTCACCTTTTTATGACTTTGCCAAACTTTTTAAAAAGAGTTTATGCCATTTATACATTCTGCCAGCAATGTATGAGCGGTCTGGTTCTTTCTCAATTTTGCTAACACTAAACATGGTCAGTCTTCTACTTTCGGCATCCTAATATGTGGATGGGTGCATAGTGGTATCACACAGTGGTTTTAAGTTCAATTTCCCTTATCGACTATTGATACTGAACAGCTTTTCATTTGCTTATTGCTATCCTTAATGTTTTTGATGAAGTGCCTCTTCACATGCTTCCTTTCCCCCGACCCCTACCCCCCACTTTTCTTACCATGTTATTTCTATTAGCTTTTGGGAATTCTTTATGCATTCCAGGTACATGCCGTTATCAGATATATAATTTACAAATATTCTGTCCTTGTCTCCTACTCCTATTTTTTCATTATCTTAATAGCATATTTTTTCAAAGAGCAGGTGGTTTATAATTTACTGGTATTCAATTTATCAAAATTTTCTTTTTTGAATCATCTAAGGCATCTTTGCTTTAATATAAAATTACAAAAAAAAAATTATCTAGTACTACTTTCTCCCCCCTGCCCCAAGTACTTTCTTTGAGAAATTTAGTAGTTTTCGGTTTTATATTTAAGTCGTTAATCCATTTTGACCTATTTTCTGTTTATGGTGAAAGTTATGGAATGAAGTTTATTTTTTGCATATCTAATTTTTTTTCAAGGCAATTTGTTGAAAAGACTACCTTTTCTACACTAACTTGTCCTTACACCTTTGTTGAAATCAGTTGTCTATATCTGCATGGATCTATTTCTGGACTTCTTATTTGTCCCATTGCTCAGCCTAACATGTATTTTTACACCAATTCTACACTGTTATAATTATGGTAACTTTATTACTCCAAACTTCATATTTTTTCAGTTATTTTTAGTAATTTTACATTCCTTTAAATTTCTATAAGAATTTTAGAATCAACTTGGCAATTTCTGCAAATAGCCTAAGGATTTTAATTGATATAGTGTTGAAACTATGAATTAACTTGGGTACATTTTGACATCTTAAATATTGAGTCTTTTGCTCCAGGATCATAGTGTACCTCACTAATTATTTAGGCCTTTAATTATCTTCAGCAGTGTTTTTAAATGTTAAATATACTGGTAGTTCACAGAAGATTTATTCCTAAATATTAAATTTTTGCTGGTATTTATTTAATATATATATATATGTTTTACAGAGAGGAAGGGAGAGGGATAGAGAGTTATGGTAGAAATATTGATGGGAGAAAAACATTGATAAGCTGCCTCCCTCACACCCCCCACTGGATATGTTCCCGCAACCAAGATACATGCCCTTGTCTGGAATTGAACCTGGGACCCTTCAGTCCACAGGCCAAAGCTCTATCCACTGAGCCAAATCGGTTTTGGCTGATATTTAGATATTATTGCTTTTTTAGTTTCTACTTCCAATTGTTTATTGCAATAGTATAAAACTGTCATTGATCTTATATTGTTTATTTTTAAAATACGTTTTTATCAATTTCTGAGAGACAGGAAAGGAGAGGAATAGAGAAATAGAAACATTGAAGAGAGATAAACATCTATTGGCTGCCTCCTGCATGCCCTCTACTGGGGATTGAGCCTGCAAGCAGGGCATGTGTCCTGACATGGAATCTGTGAGCCAGTGAACTCTTGGTTCATAGGTTGATGCTCAACCACTGAGCAACACTGGCTGTGCTACATTGATTTTTTATATTGATGTTGTACCTTACAACCTTGAAAAAAATCTCAATAATTCTAGTAGATTTTTTTTTTTTTTAGAATCAATTGGATTTTTTACATAGGTAATTGTGTCATTTAAGAATAAAGACAGTTTTACTTATTCCTTTTCAATCTACATATCTTTTATGTTGTTTTCTGACTTATTGGATTTGATAAAAACTTCAGCATAATATTAAGCAGAGGTTTTGAGAGTGAAAATATTTGTCTTGTTTCTCATCTTAGTGACAAAGCATTCAGTCTTTCATTATTAAGTGTGATGTTTACTTAAATGCCTTTTGATCAGATTGAAGAAGTTTCTTTTATCCTAAGTTTGCTGAGACTTTATATCAAGAGCGGTTGTTTTATTTTGTCAAATGCTTTTTGATGGCTATTGAAATGACCATATCCTTTTGCTTTAAAGTCTGCTAATATGGTGAATTTCATTTATTGATATTTCAATGTTAAACTAACTTTGTGATCATACGATGTACTCCAATAAATCATGATTATTTTTCCAATTGATATATTGTTGAATTAGCTTTGCAAAAAAATTGTTTAATATTCTTGCACTATGCTTATAATGATATTGATTTGTTGTTCCTTGTGTTGTAAAACCTGGTTTTGGTTCTGAATAGCACTGGCCTCATAAAGTGACCGAAGTAACTCCCTTCTCTTTAAATTTCTGGAAGAGTTTGGGTGGAACTAGTATAATTTTATTCTTAAAATTTTGGTAAAACTCACCAGTAAAGCCATATGATCTTGGAATTTTCTTTGTGTGAAGGTTTTTAACTTTATATATTTTTTTCTTTAATAGGTATAAGTTATTCAGGTTATCTATTTCTGCTTGAAATCTTGTTTTTCTCTTTTAAAGAATTGGTCCATTTTATTTTTCAAATGCTTTAATATTTTTGGAACAATGTATTCTTCTTATAATATGTGAGATTATTTTCTTATTTATCTGTAGTTATGCCACATTTTTACTTCCTTATTAAGTTATTTGTATTATCTTTTTTTTCTTCTGATCAATCTGGATAGGATGTTGTCAAATCTAGTGATTTTATCAAATAACCAGCTTTGGGATTCATTTATTGATTTTCTTCTATTTAATTAATTTTCACTATAATTCTTATTAGTTCCTTTTTTTTAACTTTGGATTTAATAATTTTATCTGGCTACCCTCCCCCTCCCCCACCCCTACCTAGTTTCTTATGGCTTAGAAGCTAATGCCTTTGATATGAGACATTTTTTAACTTATTTTTTTATCAGAGGCATTTAGTGGTAAAAAATTCCTTCCTGCCAAAACCCGTTTGGTGTTGGTCTGCAGACTGAAAGGTCCCAGGTTCGATTCCGGTCAAGGACATGTGTATTGGTTGCAGGCACATCCCCTGTGGGGGTGTGCACAGGTAGCTGGCCGATGTTTCTCTCTCATCAATGTTTCTAGCTTTCTATCCCTCTCCCTCCCTCTCTGTAGAGAAATAAGTAAAATATATTAAAAAGAAAATTACTTTCTAAGTATTGCTTTTCCAGCATCGCCCATCTCTAGCTCTGTTCTATTTTAGTTTGCATTCAGTTCGACATACTTTATAATTTCCCCTTTGATTTCTTTTTAAAACATGGGTTTTGGAAATATATATTATTTTGTTCCAAATGTTTGGTGATTTTTCAAAGATCTTTGTTTTGAATTCTAATTTAGTTATATCATGAAAAAACATATTTTGTATGACAGTATTCATTTTAAATTTATTGGTATTTGTTTTATTGCCTATAACATGGTCTATCTTGGTAAATTTTCCATGTGCACATGAAAACAATTTGTATTGTTGAGTAGAGTGTTTTATAAATTTCAATTAAGCCAAGTTTGATTATATTCAAGATTTCTATGTTTTTGCTGATTTTCTGTCTCCCATCAATTCTGGAGAGAGGCTTTTAAAGTCTCTGATTCAAACTGTAATTATTTTAGTTTCTGACTGTAATTCTATTATATATTTTGAACCTCTGTCATTTGGTGCATAACTTTATTGATTTGTTTTCCTTGATTTAATTTTATTGTTCTAACTTATTTTTAATTTTTTAACTTTATTTTCAACTTTAACTATTACAGATGTTCCCATTCCCCACCTTTTATTTTATAGAATATACACTGAGTGGCCAGATTATTGTGTGTTTAGAAATCATAATAATCTGGACACTCAGTGTATATAAAAAGCTTATTCAACTCAACATCAAGAAAACAAACAATCTAATTAAAAATGGGCAAAGTACTGAATAGACACTTCTCCAAAGAGGACATACAGGTGGCTAGAATATACATTTAAGACTGCATTTTTTCATACATACATATATGAAAAAATGCTCAATATCACTATTCATCAAAGAGAAGCAAATTAAGACCACAATAGATATCACCTTTCACTTTCTAGAAATGAAGAATGACATAGCTGAAATAAATAAGAATACACTGAAGGTAATACACAGAATATTAGAGGAAGCAGAAAGTCACATTAGTGAATTAAAAGACAGGGTAGGAAAAAAATAACTCACAGAATCCAAAATAAAAAATAATTAAAAAACAGGAGGACATTTTAAGGGAGCAATAGGACAACATAAAACAACAATATCCATATCATTGTAGTTCCAGAAATAAAATAAAGTGAGCAAGGCATAGGGAACATATTTGAAAAAATAATGGCAGAACATTTATCTAACTTGGTAAAGGAAAAAGTCACACAAGTTCAGGAGGCACAGAGAGTCCCAAGCAAGAATAACCCAAAGAGGCTCATGCCCAGATATATAATAATTAAAATGCCAAAAATTAAAGACAAAGAGAATTTTAAAGCCAGAAAGAGAAAAACAAACTGTAACCTACAAAATAGCTCCCATAAGCTGACACTGTTTTATCATCAAAAACTCCACAGGTGAGAGGGAATGACATGAAGTATTCAAGGTAATGAAAATCAAGGATCTAAAACCAAGAATCTTGTATCCAGCAAGGCTATAATTCAAAATAGATGGAGAGACAGAGAGCTTACCTGACAAAAACAACAACAACAAAAAAAACACAAAAAAACAAAAAACAAAAAAACCCCAAAAACCAAAATAAAACAAAAAACAAAACAAAAACTAAAAACAAAACAAAAAAACCCCAAACCAAAACAAACAAACAAACAAAAAAAAACTAAAGGTGTTTATCAACATCAAACCAGCATTGAAAGAAATAGTAAAGGAATTGCTATAATAATAATATTAAATAGAGATAGAGAGAAACATAGGCATAAACAATAAAATGGCAATAAATAAATACCTATCAATAATAACCTTAAATGCAAGTGGATTAAATGCTCCAATCAAAAAGACATAGGGTAGCTACCCTACCCTGCCAGCCTGATAGTCCGTATCTGTCCTCCCCTGCTGGCCACCTTTGACTACATGGTGGTGACCATCTTGTGTGTTTGAGTGATGGTCAATTTGCTTATTACCTCTTTATTATATAGGATAACAAATGTCTAATACCTTCAACAATAAATACTTATTTTTAAAAATGGGCAAAGGACCTAAATACACACATCTCCAAAGAAGACATACAAATGACCAAGAAATATAAATAATACTCAAAGCACTAATCATCAGAGAGATGCAAATTAAAATGACAATGAGGTATCACCTCTTATCTGTCAGAATGGCTACCATCAACATATCAAGGAGGATGTGGAAAAAAAGGGAACCATAGTACACTGCTGGTGGGAATGTAGACTGGTGCAGCCATTATGAAAAATAGTGTGGAGTTTCCTCAAAAAAATAAAAATGGAACTGCCATTTGACCCAGTGATCCCACTTCTGGGAATATATTCTAAGAAACCTGAAACAGCGATCAGAAAGAATGTATGCACTCCTATGGGTATAGCAATGCAATTTACAATAGCTAAGATCTGGAAACAGCCTAAGTGCCCTTCAGTAGATGAGTGGATAAACAAGCTGTGATCCATTTACACAATGGAATTCTAGGCAGCAGTAAAAAAAGAAGGACATCTTACCCTTTATGACAGCATGGAGAGACCTGGAGAGTATTAAGCTAAGTTAAATTAGTCAGAGAAAGACAAGAATCATATGATCTCACTCATATGTGGAATCTAAGGAACGAAATAGACCCAGTGACATAAAAGCATGGAACAGACTGACAAATCTCAGAAGGCGAGGGATGTGGGAAGAGATTATCCAAAGAATCTATATGCATAAATGCATGGTCCATGGACACAGAGAGCAGTGGGGAGGGAAGCCTGGGGTGCGTGGGCAGGATGGAAGGCATCAACATGGGAAATAAAAGGGACATCTGTAAATTTTCAACCATAAGATAATTTAACAACAACAACAACAACAAAATAATCCAGAGACAATATGGTATATATGCACTAGATGGGAGCATCTGAGGATGCAGGTTATTATAGTAAAAACATTGCAGCAACAGTAATAGGAATATCTTGTCCTTGAATTAAACTTGCCATTAGTTAGCTTGACACATTTTAAGCTTTCTGTTCATTCTTTAAGTTTTATTTGCAAAAAAGAGAGATTATTATAGCTATACTCTCTTCTTCACAGAATTGTGAAATCATTGGTACGAAGTCAATAAAATTACTTTGAAAAATAAATATTTTTGGTAAATAGAAGAACTCTATACAATTTTTATATCTTACTTTTTTAAAATTAAAAAATATATATATTTTATTGATTTTGTACAAAGAGGAAGGGAGAGAGATAGAGAGTTAGAAACGTCGATGAGAGAGAGTCATTGATCAGCTGCCTCTTGCACACCCCCTACTGGGGATATGCCTGCAACCAAGGTACATGCCCTTGACCGGAATCGAACCCGGGACCTTTCAGTCCCCAAGCCGACGCTCTATCCATTGGGCCAAACCGGTTTTGGCTATATCTTACTTTTATATAAAATATTTCTTATAAATATTTTTCATTATATAATCTATGTATATTTACTATCATTTTTGCAGGAACAGCCCACAATATGAAAACTCTAAAAATCCCTAATAAAGTCATCATATAACAAATATTAAAAAGTTACATTTTAATTTATTTGGAATTATTTAGGTTTCTATTATTTTTATACACAGATGTCCCAATACTTTTTAAATTTTGTCTACATAATTGAGTAAGTATTTAAATTAAAGGTGAAATAATATAACATTACATTGAAAAAGGGGGAAAAAAAGAGCCATACTTAAATAACAGACATCACTGTATCATTGATTCCAAACTGTGCAGCCTGTTGCTTTTAAAAGCATAACTTCAAACAGAATGCTAAATCCGTTTTAAAAATAACTATAGAAATACTGAGAGGAACCTTTTGTCAAAGATGAAAGAGGATTTGTGATAATGCATAGCTATTTGCCTGTCATCATAAATGGACTTACAAAACTGAATTAACAGAGATAATTGGGGACCTGGCCCAATGATATATTATTACACAGATAGCTAGTGGTAAAAGTTTTAGATTGAAGTTTATGCTTTTGAAATGTTTTTGCTTTTATAAAACGCCATATGCATTTATGTACTCATATAAATATGATTCTGTATTTAAGATCATGGAATATATTTACTCTAATTTAGTAAACTGGGAGTATAAACTTTACTTGGTAAGTCTTATTACTTTACTTGCTTAAGTTAATGCTATTGATAAAGATAAGCAATATCAAGTTTAGGAACTCAATCTATGAGAAGGATCAATCTGTATTCAGATGCTGGACCCAGTAGGTTTGACAGGTAAAACATAAGACATTTTATATTTGAGCTTTAAATGAACAAGATATAAGTCTTTTGATTTATGTGTATATTATACACTACTTCGGACATGCTAAAACTAGCTTTTTATTTGAAATTAAAATGTCTTTGGGAACCCTGTCTTTTTATTTGTTAAATCAGGCAATTCAATTACCATCTGAGTGTCAATCCCCTTTATTCCCTAAACATTTAGGCCCTGGATCCATGTCATTCTTCCTAAAACTGGTTCTGTCTTGGTAATTTTGGTCTCTTAACTTCTTTTCTCCTTTAGAGATATTGGGATCTATTATGTTAAACACCCTTTAACATGATTATATTCTAGACCTCATCACAGCAAATATGAGCACATAATCCAAAATCTTAAATTCTAAGAATTTCACTCTATAACTAACACTTCTGCTTGGCTGGTGTGGCTCAATGGGTGAGAGTGGATCCATGAACCAGGAAGTTATGGTTGGATTCCCAATCAGTCATGCCTGGGTTGGGGCTCAATCTCCAGTGGGGGGTATGCAGAAGGCAGCTGATCAATGATTCTCTCTCATCGTTGATGTTTCCCTCTCTTGTCCTTTCTCTAAAATTAATAAAAATATTTTAAAAAACCTAACATTTCCAATTTTTTATTTTGTATCATTAAAGACTCACAAGTCCAGAATTTATTCTTTTTTACTTTACCGGGACCTATAATCCATTGATTCTTCCATCATTTCAGTACCATCATCCTCATGATCTTAATTCTCTCCTTATTCAACAGTTTCCACATTCCTCTTGGAAGTATAGAATTATTGTTATATGGAGCCAGACAGGTGGAATTGAAGGACTTAAATCCTGCCTTCACTATTTACTAGCTATAACCTTCAATCATTTACTTAATCTTTAGGCCTTAGTTACCTTATTTTAAAAAATGCCAATAAAAATGTGCATGCCACATGAGGTTTCTGTGAAGAAAAAGAATTAATATAATGTGCTTAAAACCTTCCTTAGAACCCTAGTTCCTATTGGCTCATTGTATGCACTATAGAGTTAGCTTTTGCTATAATTGTCAATGCCATTAACATGATCACCAATGGCAATATCAAATGCCCTTGTCCATACTCTCAAATCTTTTGTTCCATCTCTTTCTTCACCTTTCTTGTTTGGCCAAACCTCAATATTATTTAAATCCAATTGTACTATCTACATCACACACAAAGTAGAGAGAAAATTCAAAACAAATCAGCTATCCAGTTTCAAGTGAGTGAACTTCGTTTTTTTTTGTTTGTTTTTTTAAAAAAAATATATTTTATTGATTTTTTACAGAGAGGAAGGGAGAGAGATAGAGAGCTAGAAATGTCGATGAGAGAGAAACATCAACCAGCTGCCTCTTGCACACCCCCTACCGGGGATGTGCCTGCAACCAAGGTACATGTCCTGACCAGAATCGAACCTGGGACCTTTGAGTCTGCAGACCAACGCTCTATAACTGAGCCAAACCGGCTTCGGCAAGTCTGTGAACTTTGAATTGGCCCTGTTTGTTGTCCAGAAATCCAATTATGTGTTCAAGATTCATCCCATCTTTGTTCCACGCCTCCCCCTTTTCACTTACCTTGAATACATCTCCTCACTCCTGCATTCTACTTCACTGAGGAAATCCGATCATCAGAAGAGCATGTCCAAAACTCTCACAGCTATGTTTCTCAGGCTTTCTGAATCTGTCCAGAGGCTCTGGCTTCCCTCTTTCCACTGTGAATGGACTCTACTGGCAATTTGCATTTGTAATATTTAATAGGCACCACAAAGTTAACGCGTCCACACTCCTAATTTCTCCAGCAGATTATTCCATCTCAGGAAACAGCAGCTCCATCCTTACAACTAGTTCCTTAGTACAAAGCGTTTGGCACTTCCCTTCCTTATATACCCCTCATCCTTTGCATGAGGCTCTGAGGAGCACCTGACATTTCAGAAAGTTTACTTATCCAATTCTTAGTTCTAATATCTGGAGAAAGTAGAGGTCAATGAGTAGTACCACCTATCAAAAATTTGGGGAGAATTAAACCAATAATGCATGAAAAATGATGACCAGAGTGTCTGGTTTGTAGTATATATTAAATAAATGTTTACAGCTACTTTTACTATTAATACTGCTACCATTTGTGTTTCTCTTCCCCTGGATGATATTAATGTAGATAACTGTTCACACGCATGTGCACACACACCCCTGAATATAAAACACCTTAGACTTAAATTTCATCAGATGTATATTAATTAAAAATGATATTTTCCTAAGTTCTATAGAAGAGCAATTTGTAATAAAAAGTAAAATATAAAAATTGTATAGAGTTCTTATATTTACCCAAAATACTTATTTTTCAAAGTAATTTTACTGACTACATACCAATGATTTCACAATTCTGTGAAAAAGAAAGTATAGGTATAATAATCTCTCTCTCTCTCTCTCTCTCTCTCTCTCTCTCTCTCTCTCTCTCTCTCTCTTTTTACAAATAAAATCTCAAGAGTGAACAGAAAGCTTAAAATGTGTCAAGCTGAATAATGGCAAGTTAATTCAAGGACCAGATATTCCTATTACTGTTGCTATAATGTTTTTATTATAATAACCTATATCCTCAGATGCTCCTATCTAGTGACTATGTACCATATTAGCTGTGGGTTATTTTGTTGTTGTTAAATTATCTCATGGTTGAAAGTATTACAGATGTCCCTTTTATTTCCCGCATTGATACCTTCCCTCCTGCCCACGCACCCCAGATTTCCCCCACTGTTGTCTGGGACCTCCCATCACATTTCGTAGCAGCCTCCGAAATGGTGACACTCCATTAAATACTACTAAGATGTGGGTTTTCACGTGGGATTCCTTTCCTGTTTACTATTTGCAGGTGAGACTTATTTTCAATACTTTTCTTTGAGAACAAGAAATGGTTCATTTTAACATATTTTGATGCATGTAAATAGATATGTCAAATTTGATCATTGCTAACTTAGCAAGTTTTGTTAAACAAGAGCTCCTTATTTTTACTTAAACCCTTATGTGCTCTAACTCAGGTTTAACAATTTATGTCTCAGCCCATAAGAATTTGATGAGGGACTTTTTAAATAACTTTTTTTTTCCATTTATAAGCTTATTCCTCTTTGTATAACCTTCACTCACACCCCATATAGTTTTTCAAAAGTTTTGTTTCTCTGTTTGTGGAGTATGAGAATTATATTATTAATGAATTATTGGTGAATTTTTTTCCTGAATTGTCTTGAGAGAATAATGTTCTCATACTCAGAAAAAGTCCTTTAGAATGAGTTATTCTTATAAAAATCATTACATCCACATATGTGCATAAGATAGTCTATGAGATTTAGTAGTCCCTTCACATGTAAGCTTCAGATATTGTTGCTTTAATGCATTCCCTCACTACTTTGATAAAAGCTTTAAGATGTTGCTGCTAGTTCTTTGATCATTTCCTCTGATGTTACAGTACCTTTATTTTTTTTCCTCTAAAAATCTGTTTTGCATAAACATGAGAAGTCAAGCAGTTTGAGTTAATGAATAAAAAAATTCAAGTTTTAGTAACAAAAATACTAATATATGTGATCAATTCTCTCACATATTATAGTCTTCTCTCTTAATGTATAGAAAGTTTATTTATTTTAGATTTATGCAAAATATGAATCATTAGCTTTAAAAAAAGGCAAAATATGCTATTCAAGTTTATAACTTTGAGGTTTATACAGCTATTTTTCCATTAAATTAATGAGATATATTAATGTAATTGGGAGGGAGAAGAGTTATATTGACCTAGATATTGATTTATTCTTATTCATTTTCTCCATCATAACTGCCTGACTTCTGAATAAGTCTTACATTCTCTTGAATTTAGGCATGGGTATTTTTATACAGTGAGTGGCCAGATTATTATGACCACCTGACATTTATAGGCAAATTAGCCTTACATTGCATCATATGGTATATGGAAGCTGAAGGCCTATTCAAACACCTTTTCTGTCTGCATTTACCAAGATAAAAGGTCTCCAGTTCACACAGGAACACAAGGATTGGACAATCGAGCATTGGAAAAAAGTCATGTGATCCAATGAATCACGTTTCCAGTTGAATCATGCAGATGGAAGAGTGAGAATTTTGCAGAAACAGCATGAAACCATGCACCCCACATGCATGAGTACAATCCTTCAAGCTGGTGGGGGCAGTATTATGATTTGGGGTATGTTTTCCTGACATGATTTGGGCCCTTAAATTCGTGTGGAACAACATCTGAATAGCACAACATACCTAAGTATTGTTGCTGATCAAGTTCATACTGTCATATTCATGGCATATCCCAATGGTGATGGCTTCTTCCAACAATACAATGCACCATGCCACGGTGCTCGTATTGTGCAGGAGTGGTTTCAAGAACATGAGGGAGACTTTCCCTTGCTTAGGTGGCTCCTACAATCACCAGATCTCAATCCAACTGAGTATTTTTGGAATGAAGTTAAAAGAGCCATCAGGCAGCTGGTTCCACAACCATCAAATCTTGCAGAACCGGACAATGCTATTCATCAGGCATGGTGTCAGATTTCTCACATCACCTTTCAACATCTCGTGGAGTCAATGCCAAGAAGAATCGCCACAGTATTGAAGGCAAAAGGTGGCCCAACGAAGTACTGATGGAGTGGTCAAAATAATCCTGCCACTCAGTGTATATCGCTTCTAGCTTCCAAATCATCTTGTGTCAATTACATTTAATAAAAATTCATTATGGATTACCTATCATGTCCATACTTATGTTTAACATTTCTCTAGGGGTGAACTATTAGCAAATTTTTAGCAAATGAATAATGAACTTAAGTTCTGCTTTCAATTAGACCATATAGTTAACAATACAATATCATGTATATGAAATTAGCTTAAAGTAGATCTTAAGCATCCTCACCCCCCAAAACTTAACTATGTGAGGTGATGTAAGTGTTAATTATCTTTATTGTGGTAATCATTTCACAATGTACATATCTATTGAATCATAATACAAATGCCCTAAATTACTTTAATCTAGAGCTGATATGTAAATAGATTTTTACTTGTATTAGATCATAGCTGTATTTCTCTAGCATTTAATTGGATATATCTTCAATTTTTCTTTTTTTATGTCTTTTTTCTTTTCCATTAATTGATAGTACAATGAAATGAGCCATTATTGTATGGGATATGTAACACTTTCAAGTATTATATTGAACTAGAGGCCCAGTGCATGAAAATTCATGCACTGATGTGGGAGTCCTTCAGCCCAGCCTGTCCCCTCTCACAGTCCGGGAGCCCTCAGAGGCAGGAAGTGACCTGGTGATCAAGGGAAGGCACACCCCATCACCCCTTTGATGCTGCCACTTCGAGCAGTGCAAGCTTCAGTCAGCCCTGGTTACCTGAGCCTCAGGTGGGAGCTGAGGGTACTGGGCGCACCATCTTGTGGCTATGGGTGCCACTATCTTGTGGCTATGAGCACCACCATCTTTGTGATAGTGTGATGGTCAATTTGCATATTCCCTCTTTATTAATTGGGATAATTAGGAACTTACACCGACTATAATTAGTATGTTAGTCTAGATACACCCAGTTATTTACCTTTTGGGAAATATTTCAGTTAACGGATTTAACAGACCATGAAAGGAGTCAGATATTCTGGGGAATTTAATATTAATATTTCCTTGAAGGAAACCTCGACCTACTAGGAACCTATTGCATTTTAAATGTCCTAAGCCATGGCAGTGTATATAATTTATATTGCTATTTGAACACTCTCAAAATAAAAGTGTATAATCCATTGTTAATTCTCTACCATTTGGCATACAAATAACAATTTTCACAAATGCAAAGGTCATTCATGGAGTATGGTAAATCTTGGTTAAATGAGATCAGCTTAGTCCTAATGGCAAAGGTGCAGATTGGAAGGAGGTTTGAAAAGAGCAGGAAAGTTATCACTGGCCATGACATTAGTGGCTAAACATTGTACATGTCTAGACTTTGCAACTGTATGTTTATGCTTGCCAGATTCAATGTTGCTGGCCCTGGCACTCAAAGCTGACCATCACAATTCTGTGTAATTATAAGAATGAATCATGTTGGCTACTTTCTAAGATACTATTAAGAAAAGACTATGGGTGCCAAATCTTAATTTTCCTGAGATTTGTTGACTGCTTTATTGAAATCTATAAGCCTTCTGTATTAGTTGGTCCGAAGGTTGTGGGTTATTGTTAAGCTGATTAACATTGTATTTCTTTATTTAATTCCCAAACCATAAAGCCTTTACTGACCAAAGTGAATGTAGACATCACCACATTTCTTGTCAACAAGAGTATGAGTTATCCTTAAAAGAACACGTATGGCTTCCTTTATTCTACTCTAACATGAGAAACAAGAGAATCTTACCCTTCTCTCCTCCTTCTTCTACTTCTTACTTTGTCAGAATGTAATTTTAGCAGAGTTAAAAATAATAAACATTATAAATTAAACCAATAAGTGTGCACTGAGGATCATTTTGTATGCATGGGAATTATTTAAACCTCTAAAAGAGTAAAAAAAATCTTAAAAATTTTTGTACAGATTTCTTTATTCTGTATCTCTGATCTGATTACTCATTCCAGTTTTATTCTTTAAAAAGTCATTGTATTGTTCTAATTCTTATAGTTTTCTCAGGAAAACTTTGTTCGCTTATAACAAAATTTGAGTTTGTAAAATTTCATTCTCATAATTTTATGCTCCTCTGAAAAATGCTCCCTTTGCAGATAAATTCTGGAAAATATGTTCAGCAAAGAACAAAAATCATAATACCAATAAGCATGTATATTCTTAGGTAGAGCTTTTCTTCTAGTTTAGTTATTTTCTTCCCAAATCATGATAATAAAAATTATCACCTTTGACTATCTGTCTATCTGCTCCCTCTCCTATTCCTATATCAATGCACTACTCTTATTTGTATTTGTAATATTGGATAGACTGATTTGTTTCTTAGGTGACATTAAGGAAGAACTGATCTTTCTAAAGAGTGATTCCCTTGAAGAGGTTGACTATTACAAATTATTAGGAGAGTGTTATAGTCATTGGTCTTAATAATAAATATCCTCCTTCTTCCTTCGCTTAACACATGATAGAATTGCAGGTTAATTTCCTTTGAAGAAGGCATAACCATTGGCAGCTTTGGCGAATGAATGATGAATGGAACTTATGAGTATCACTTCCTGCAGAAGCTTTATGAACCTGCATGCCATTCTCCTTATCCTCTTTCCCTGCCTCAGTGGCATGGATATGGAGCCTCCAGATCCTGGATCTTCCACTAGTCCATACTGGACATGTAGAGTATGAAATAACATTTTGTTTTTTAATTCCTTGTGGCTTTTGGGAGTTGTTTGTTACAACAACATACCCTATCCTCCCCTGTTTGACAGAGAGCAGTTGTACAATTTTGGCAGACTGTAGAAGTCTTGTCATTTTTTTAATCTCCAGGGAACTGAAGTGTCAGTCATGGGAGATGCCATCTCATTTGGAGTATCCTAGCATTGCAAAGGAAGAAGCTTTATACTTTTATATATGTTATGGATAATACATCATCTCGTTTAAGGATAGCAGTGCTCAGATTAAATGGCAGTCTCCATGGAATATTTTTGATTTATCAAATTTATATATAATAATCCCTTCCCAATTTTAGTTATATTTTTCCTTCTTTACCTTAAAGATTCATTACCTTCAAAATGAAAATGCTTTTGGGAGGGAGAATATTTTATGTCTCATCAATCATTTATACCTTAGTGAATAAAGTGTATAATGAATTAATTATAGAGTTTTCTAAAAATAGTTTTAGATAGTGGTAAAGTGGGAGATGATATGGCATCATGGCACCTGTCTGACAAAAGGGAAAAGGACATAGATATTGCATACTAAAGACATGTTTCGCCTACTCTTTAAATTTCAAAAGGACTGGCTCTTTGTTTAATACCCCAGTGTATGCCAAGATTAAATATAAGCTCTAGTGAAATCTTAAAGCCCTTGGCATCATGGAATAATTAAATTATATTAATGTCTTTAAGGTTTCTAGAGACTCCTTGTTCTTCAAAACCGAGTTGGGGACAAACTTAGGAAAGTCACTTGATTCTCTGGATTGAATTTACCCATTTCTTTTGGAACAATGATAAGTGTTGACATAGGTGGATTAATGAGTTGATATTTCTTAAGTTCATTGAGGTAGATAAAGAGCATTTTGGAAATGAAAAAGCATGAGTATTGTGATTATATATATATATATATATATATATATATATATATATATATATAGTGATGTGCATGTTTTTGCACATCACTGTACGCATGATGCTTGGTGTGCTTCTTGTTAAGGACATAATTTCAATAGAATAAAACTTAAAGTTCAGTTTTAAAATATATTTTTAAAATTTGCAAATACTACACTTACTAGTATGATAGCAAAATAGTAAAAATATAGATGTTCAAAATGTTAATATTTTAGTGAAATGAACTTCTGTAAGTTAGATGTATGTAGTTCTTTTTTTAAAGAAAACGTTTTTAAAATTGATTTTTTAGAGAGAGGGGGAGGGAGAGGGAGAAAGAGAAACATCAACATGAGAGCAAATCCTTGCTGGCTGCCTATCAGGGGACTGAGCCTGCAATGTGTCCTGACTCAAAATCAAAACAGCAAACTGTCAATGCACAAGAAGATGCCCAAAGAACTAACTGGTCCTCACCAGTCAGAGCTAGATGTATAGAGTTCTTAAATGATCCTGGAATTCAAGATCAGATTTGACATATAGTGTTTTTCTTAACTACTATTTAGACAGACTCTGAAGTTGGGTAAAAACAGGGAACATTAATTTTCTAACTTCTGCACTTCCCCAAACTGGTAATGAAATCAGACTTTTAAATAATCAATATCAATTATTTGCCAAGTGAATTCTCTCTGAAAATGTAATTCATACTTACGATTGACATAAATTATATGCTCACATCTGATTTTATTTGATTATTTGCCATGGCAATATTGATCTTGGACTTCCCATCCAAACTTCCTGGAAGAGATATATATTTCTCTTTGGTTTATTTGATTCCTTTTTAAAAAGATAAGCTAGGGCCTTAGCTAGTTTGGCTTAGTGAACAGAGCGTTGGAGTGGGGACTGATGGGTTCTGAATTCGATTCTGATTAAGGGAACATGCTTGGGTTGTGGGCTTGTCCCCTGTGTGGGATGTGCAGGAGACAGCTAATCAATGATTCTATCTTACCATTGATGTTTCCATTTCTCTCTCCCTCTCTGAAATCAATAAAAATATTTAAAACTTAAAAAAAATAAAAGATCAGCTAGGTTTTTTTCAGTGTCACAGAGGTGTGGAATTCCCAGCCTGAGGGCCATATAAGGCCTGAGAAATCATTTGGTCTGACTCTGCCAAGGCATTAGGGATGAGTTAATTAAATATTTGACCAAAGATAGCAAGCTATTTTTTAATTTGATAATTTTGTATGACCCTCAAGTGATACTATAAATATCTCAACTTTTTAGCAGAAAAAGTTTCCTCACCCCTGGTAACATATTGGAAGTTTTTCATAAACTAATGATTGTCTTTAACTGGCTACTTGTTGGTAAGATTAAAGGCATACTTATGGGTATATAGATTCTCAACATCTCTGCCATTCAAAGGATTTTTAAAAATAACCCTTTTAAAAATTATTTTTATTGTCGAGATTATTCCAGATGTCCCTGATTTTCTAAGTCATTTATTTTTTCTCTTATCTTTATTATTTCCTTCAAAGTCATGTGGTCTTTTCTGTTTCCTTAATTCTTTAGTTGTAGGTTAGATGGTTTATTTTATCTTCTTTTGCAATCTCCCATAGATTTGGGGTTGTTGTGTGTTCATTTTCATTTGTTTCCAGGATGTTTTTATATTTCTTCATTGATCTCATTGGTAACTGATTCATTGTTTGTTAAACACTACTTAGCTTCCATGTGTTTGAATTTTTTTAATTATAGTTGATTTCTCATTTCATGCCTTGTGATCTGAGAAAATGCTTGATATAATTTCAATCTTTTTGAACTTATAACATTTGTTTTTTTGTCCTAACATGTGATCTATGTTTGAGAATGTTTCATGTGCACTTCAGAAGTATGTGTATTTGGAAACTTTGGGATGAAATGTTTTGTAAATATTAATTTTTAAAAAAATATATTTTATTGATTTTTTACAGAGAGGAAGGGAGAGAGATAGAGAGCTAGAAACCTCGATGAGAGAGAAACATCGACCAGCTGCCTCTTGCACACCCCCTACCGGGGATGTGCCTGCAACCAATGTACGCTTGACAAGAATCGAACCTGGGACCTTTCAGTCCGCAGACCGACGCTCTACCACTGAGCCAAACCGGTTTCGGCTGTAAATATTAATTAAATCCATCTATTCACCTACTGCTGGGCACATGGCTGTTTCCAGATCTTAGCTATTATAAATAATGCTGCTGTGAAGATAGGAGTGCATATGTTCTTCCTGTTTTGTGTTTCTAGCTTCTTAAGATATATTCTTAGAAGTGGGATCACTGGGTCAAATAGAAGTTTCATTTTTAATTTTTTGAGGAAACTTCACATGCCATTTTCATTCTCTAAGCCTGTGTTCCCCTTTCTCTATTTTTTTCTTGCAACAGTCCCTTAAGCATATCTTGCAATACTTGTTTAGTGGTAACAAACTTATTTAGTCTCTTTTGTCTGGGAAGTTTCTTATTTCACCTTCAATTTTGAATGATAACCTTGATGGATAAAATAGTTTTGGTTTCAGATATTTGCTTTTCAATACTTTGAATACTTCATGCCATTCCCATTGTACCTGCAGTGCTTCTGTTGAGAAATCTGCTGACAGCCTTATGAAAGCACTCTTGTAGTAACTGCCTGGATCTCTTGTTGCCCTTATGATTCTCTCTTTGTCTTTAATGATTGCCATTGAATTATGATGTGTCTCTGTGTTCAACTTGATTAGGACTTTCTGTGCTGTCTGAATTTGTGTGGCTTTTTTCCTTCATTGGGTTAGGGAAATTTTCTTTCACTATTTCCTCAAACAGTTTTTTATCTCTTACTCAACTTATTTTCCCTCTGGTACCCCAATGTGAATGTTGTTCTGTTTCTTGTTGTCCCATAGTTCCCTTAAACTCTTCTCATGCTTTTTAAGAGTGTTTATTTTTTATTTTTACTGCTCTAATTTAGTGGTTTTATTTTCTACCATATCTCCCATATTTCCTATTCAATCTGCTTCATCAAGCCTGCTTCTAATTCTTTCTAGTGTACTCTTGATGTCGGATATATTATTATATATTAGTGTTCATTTTCACTAGTTCTTATTCATGGTTTTTATGTAATTTTTCATGATGTAGTTCCCACTATGTTCATTGTAGTTATCACTAAGTTCCTTGAGCATTTTATAACCATTACTCTGAACTCTATGTCTGATAAATTGTTTACCTCCATTCCATTTAGGTCTTTTCAGAAGATTCCTTCTTTCTTTCATTTGGAGTGTTGTTGTTTTTCTTTGTCTCTCAATTTTAGTTGTCTTTTTGTGTTTGTCTCCATGTATTAGATATAACTACCATGTCTCCTATTCTTTGTGGGGTGGCCTTTTATAGTAATGTCTTGTGGGACCCAGTGATGTGGTTTCATTAAACTCCTGTGCTGGATGCTTTAGGAGGGACCCTTTTGTGGATCATTTGGGTTTTCCTCTTGTAATTGGGTCTGGATTGTTGTTTTCCCATTCTTGGGTGAGATCTTTTATCAGGCTGGCTATCTATGAGTCTCAATACCAACCACATTGTATGAGCTATTGTACAGGTCCTGACAGGACAAAACAAACCAGAAAACAAGTGGAAACATAGAAAAGAACCAGACAACAATAGCAAAATAACCACAAAATAAAAGAGAACTGGGAAAGGGAAAAGATAACAAGGATAATAAGTGAAAAGCAAAGAAAAAATTAATAATAATAATAATAATAATAACAATAATAATAATATAAAAAAGAATACCAGAAAAGGGGAGGAAAATTCTTAAAAGAAGAAAGAGAAACAAGAATAAAGAGTATTAATAGAAAAACCATTAAAAAGAATAGAAGAGCCTTAACTGGTTTGGCTCAGTGGATAGAACATTGGCCTGTGGGCTGAAAGGTCCCAGGTTCGATTCCGGTCAAGGGCATGTACCTTGGTTGTGGGCACATCCCCAGTAAGGGGTGTGCAGGAGGCAGATGATCAATGTTTCTCTCTCATTGATATTTATAACTCTCTATCCCTCTCTCCTCCTCTCTGTAAAAAAAATCAACGAAGTATATAAAACAAAATAATAGAAGGAAGAGAAAAAATTATTAAAAGGTAAAAAGAAAATAAAGATAAAGTGAAAGAAAAGAAAAGAAAAAAAGTAAGTAGAATAAAAAAGGAAAGAGGCAAATAAGAAATATGAAAGAAACAAGAAAAAAAGAAAGAAAAAAGAACAATGATAATAATACCAAAGCCAAAGCCAAAAAAAAAACCAAAACCAAAACAAACAAACAAACAAAAAAAACAACAAAAAAAACCCCAACCAAGTGAAGTTTGGACAGACTTTTTGTATCCTGCTCTTGTGTTGTCTGAGGCTGTTTGATATCCTGGTCTCAGAACTCCCTGGAGATACAGTTTTGCTAGCCAATGTCAGAAGTTGCCCACATTTGGCTCTTAGCTCCCTGTTCAAAGCTGCAAGTGACCCACAGCTTGTGCTGCCTCCACTGGGCTTCGCTGCCCTTGGCCAAGCTGAGCTCCTGGGCTTTTTTTTTTTTTTTTTTTAGCATGGGTAAAAAAGGCTGCTAAAATATTGGAGGGGATGGCTCAGCACAGGTCTCCTGGCTGCCACCCTCTCTGCGGCTCTCCCTAGCTCCTTTCACTCGTCTCTCCTCTGGCATCTTCAGTAGGCACTGCTCTCCCTCTATAGAAACCCACCATGAGTGTCTGGAAAGGAAAATCCTACGTGCCAGCCCTTTTAAAAAAGTGGGTTTATCTCCAAGGGCTCAGCTCCCTGGCTGACAGGTTGCTGTGTGGGTGGCTGATCCCGGCTCTGAGTATCCAGACTTGGGAGCCCTTCCTGGAGTCCAGGCCTCTCTCCTCTCTGGGAGGATCCTCCCCACCTTTGGCCCTCTGCTCCCGGGAGCAGGGACCGAGCCTCTTGCTTACCCACCCCTCCTGCTAGTCTCCAGGTGGTTTCTGCCCTCCCTAGTTCAAAAGTCTCCTCCTCAGCTTGTCCTCATCTGGTATTTCAGGGTGAACATGCCCCGATTTAGTTTTAATTCCAGTGAGACTCTGGGAGGAGGTGGGAGGAGGTCCATCTACTCTGCTGCCATCTTCTAATCCTTTGGGACTCCTATGAAAGCAATCCGAATAACAATAAGTGTATTCTTTTTCCTTTTTGAAGGGCTAATACCCCATCTTCTCATCTGTTTTCTACTTACTTGCAGAATGACTTTTAAGGTTAATTTCCAAAGTGTGTTAGCTGCCACTTGGCAAAAAGCCATTTTTTTCTATATGAACTGTTAACATTTTTTTTTTACTTAAACATTCACGTAGACAGCATCGATTAGTGATGACCTTACAGCTCCCAAATATGTTTGACTTTAAAAACGAAACAATCCCTGCTTTCTAGACATTGTTCATTTCAATAACCTATTTCCCCCCAAAATCAGATGTAAGAAAATAATCCTTTTATTCCTTACATGATTATTTTTTTGGTTATTTTATATATTACCCATTAGATTACTATTTTTTTCTGTCTTTAATTTAAACCATAGGTAATTTATCTTCCCAAATTCTATTAGATTTTAATCTCTTTCAGGGTAATGAGAATAACTGTTTGTCTTTGTCTTCTAGTGCCTGATACATGGTAGAAATTCAATAGAAGTTTATTAATAAATGAACGAATGAGTGAATGAATAAATAAATACAGTATTTTGATGGAGAGGTTAATATGAAGAGTATTAAGCCTTGCTATTTAATATATACTGTCTACCGTGTGACAGGATCAATTCTAAGCACTTGGAGCAGATGCCAGTCAGGCTCTGTTCTTCCATTTCCCCTTTCCATCGCAGTGGAAGAGAGCCTTCTTCCCACAGCCTGCAAAAGCAGTGTGTCAGCGGGATGCCCTCAGCATGGCAGAATCCACTCTGCTCATGTGTAACATGGGTGGGATGAGTGATTTTCTAAAAACACAAAGGCAAGAGAAATCTGAACGTAACCTTTGCATGAAACTTCAGTAATTAACATGAATGTTTTGCTTCACATAAATTGTTTTTAAATATAAATCAAATAAGCAAATGGTTACCAAGTTACCAAGTGAAGGCAGATTTTCACAGCGCAAATTATAGTTTGGGAACAAAGTTGTATCTTTTGATTTTTTTTTAAGTTCATGCAGATAACTACTATTCAGAATGAGATCTCTTTCGAAGATTCATTTGTGAAGCAGTGAGTAAACAGTATTCATGTCCCTTAAAAAATACTGCATTATGAAAAATAATACGTCAGACATCTTATAAGCTAAATTATATACCTTATATCTATATGAGAAGGTAAAATATTCTTGGATAAGATAAATATTTTCCTGGAGTACCATTGAAATGAAAATTATATGTAAGGAAAATGTGATTATACGAAATATAGGAAATTTGATGGCCTTGAGTAAAAACTTAAAATCTAGTAATATCCTGCCGAAACCAGTTTGGCTCAGTGGTAGAGCGTCGGTCTGCGGACTGAAGGGTCCCGGGTTCGATTCCGGTCAAGGGCATGTACCTTGGTTGCGGGCACATTCCCGGTAGGGGCTGTGCAGGAGGCAGCTGGTCAATGTTTCTCCCTCATCGATATTTCTAGCTCTCTATCTCTCTCTCTTCCTCTCTGTAAAAAATCAATAAAATATATATAAAAAAATAAAATAAAATCTAGTAATATCCTAAAGAAAACTGCAATTCATTTTAAAAATATATTTTTATTGATTTCAGAGAAAAAGGGAGAGGAAGAGAGAGATAGAAACATCAGTGATGAAAGAGAATCATTGATTGGCTGCCTCCTGCATGACCCCACAGGGGATCGAGCCTGAAACCCAGGCATGTGCCCTTGACTAGAATCAAACCTGGGACCTTTTAGTCCACAGGCCAACGCTCTCTCCACCGAGCCAAACCAGCTAGGGTGAGAAAACTGGAATTCTTGAAATTGAAAATTGGTGTAGGTCAGTTTGGTAAAAAAAAAAAAAAATTTAAACGTGAGGCTTCACAATAAATGTGGAATCTTAAGTCCATTTTTATAACAACCACGTACTGCTTGTGTATATTCTGGACAGAAATGTTACTTATGGGGCAATAATGGAATATATTTTTATATAATGGAGATCTTTTACTGTGGCCACAGCACTGTGCTGGAGTAGTTTTGCTGGAGTGCTGTTTCTCAATTTGGTAGCATACTTTAGATCCAGAAAGGAACTTCCCTTACTTGAAATTGCTGTGTCATTTCTTCTTCCTTAACTGAAATCCCAACCAAGGTTCAGGAAATGCCCTACTGAGCCACTTCTCTTTTCTCTTTCCTCTACTAACTGGATTTCAGCCACTCCAGATTATTCACCATCCGATCTTTTACGATGGTTGTCTCTTTGGCATGGTGCTTATGTTATGGGAAGAGAGGTTATACTTTGTGCTGTTTGTAGACGTGATAACAGTGATAGCATCCAATCATTGCTGGTAGGTAACCAAACTGGCAAGTTACTCTTCTGTACTTTAAACAAATGCTGAAAAGGAGTCTAATCAGTATCTATTTTACTTTGATATGTGTGGCTTGTTTATGATTGTGGTTTCATTTTCTATGATCACTAGGCATCAGAATATTAGAGTAGTCAACTGTGATCTGCTGTAATTTGGGTAAAATATATCTGAAACTCAATATCATATGTTAACCAAGATGAAGAAATCACTGTTTTAGTTCATGATAACCAAAGCAATTTCTCCTTCCAGTTTAATAATCTCAGTTACTAAGTTGAGAATTTAACATTTTATGGCATCTTATATTTTATTTTATGAGTAAAGGCTAATTTCTGTTTATATTTTAATTATATGTATTTCATTGGTTTTTAAATGTAGGAAAATATTACTGCTCATAGCAGAAATAACACCAGATAGTACTTTAACATATGTTATTTTCCTGGAGTTAAATGTTTTTTAGGGTTTATAATAGACATTTTCCTGGAGTTAAATGTTCTTTTGGGTTTATAATGAACATTTGGATCTAGAAAGTTTGTGTAGGAGATGTTAAGAATTCTAAAGCAATAATTGTTTACAGTAATAGTCTCAATTATAATAATGAAAGTTGGAGTAGAGACTTGAAAGTTATATACATGAATATATACACACACCTATCTGTGCATGTATTTTATATATATATATGTATATATATATGTATATTTATATATATTTGTTTATATGAATAATAATTTCATACTTTTAATATTGTCTTAAAAAGTTTTTTGGAAATAGACATTTTGAGAAAAATAAACCTGAGGTAATCTTTAATTAATTTCAGGTAACATATTAGTAAGTTACTTATTATAAACTTTATTTAAACTTTAAGAGTCTAAAGTAAACTTCACAATTCTTCCATGCTGAGAGACTATATCAACAAAGCAAAATGAAACAGAATATGGAGTTCATTATCAAGATTATTCAGTCAATCCTGCTCCACTTCTATTTTAGATGAATCTGAACATAGTTTTATACTTTTGAATAGCTTTTGAATTAGTGCTAAATCTTTTATTATTTTGGTGGAAGCTATCCTAAATAAGCCAAACTTTGTGATATCAATTTTCAGAATTAAAATATATTTTTAAGCTATAAAGCAAATAAAATATGCATAATTTTCATGTTTTCTATTTCTTTGGTTTTAATTATCATTATAATCATTTTTAATTTTTAGTTCCATTTCAAAGAAGTATGTATGAGTAAATTTTGTTGAACTGAAACTTAGATCTGATGTCAAAAATGAAATAAGCTGAAAAATGTTTCTTAAAAGCCAACTTTAATTTTAATGATTGTGGCACAATGGTTTGTTCTAAGTAGTAGAAAAACAAAAAAAGATGCACATTTCTCTCTTTTAAGTAAATTTTTTGAAATTATGGTAATTAACAGAGTGGACATAGAAAATAAATTTGAAAACAGTGGTTTGAAGAGTTAGATGAAGGAAATAAGGCAAGGAAAAACTGAAAAAAATTCTTAGCCAGTAATTCCAAACAAACTAATGAAATATGTTTCAAAGGGAATAATGATGAATATTGATAAAATAGTGACTATATGATACATGTGGAAATGCAATCATTCAATTCTTTATAAGTCAAATTCCAAATAAAATTATATTAAATCAGCTAGACATGTCAGATTCTTTATGGAGATAAATTTAATTCACTTTATAGTAAGAAGAAAAAATAGATTAAACAATGGAGTGATAACAGATCCAGAAAGTTAATGTTTACAAATAGCAGATGGCAATTTTTTTTTTTTTTTTTTTTTTTACGATTTGGCAAAAAAAAGAAAGAAAAAAAAAGAAAACCCCACAAATGTATAAGGCAAAATATAGTTTCTGTGCAGGCTTTACTGATTATGTTTATTAAGATCAGAAGGAAGAATCTGTGAGGCATAGAGCAGGTGTATGAACAAAACTGAAAGAATCACACATGTCCTCAAAAACATACCATAACCTATGAGGGAAGAGCTTAACAGTAGTCTTGTGGAAAAAATGAATAATAAGAAACTAATGTACAGAAGTATTTCTTATTTTATAGAGTTGTGAATTACCAGACAGTTACAGAATCTGTGGGCTGGGGTGGAGGTGTTTGGCAATATATCAACATCTGGCAAATATTACTTTGCCTGTGAGACTAGAGGATGATCGATGATTTTGTGATTCTGTTAAATTTTATTTTTGGAGAATAGAAAGCCTAGGTAACTGCATCAACAAAAATAGAATAGTATGAGAATGTATTGCAGGCAGTTTACATTAAACATTAGGAAAACTGGAGTAATCAGTATTATTGAAAAGCAAAATAGTAAGATAGCTTGTGGAATTTCCTCAGGTAACCTGTTTTAAGAATAGATTGCTTAAGGAGAGAAAGCCCTTCTTTCTGATTTTGTAATTGCTCTCAGGATACAGAGAGAGGTTGAGGCTAATGATTGTCACTTTTATTTTTTTCTCTTCAGATTTGAAAGAGTAGGTGACAATACAAAAGTAGAATTTAAAATTCTTACACAACAATTTCAAACAAAAGAAGCAAAGAATCTAAGAAATAGAAATTGAGTTTTAATAAGGATTCCCATGCCTCCTTCATATTCATACCATGTGAGAATATTTCAAATCATCTCTTGCCTTTCCTGAAACTCTCCTCCTCAGCCTGCACACTAGAACAGAGTGTGATTCACTCTCTAGCTTCTCCCACTGGCCAAAGAAACCTTTCATTCCCCCTTCATTTTTTTATTTCTTATTGTGTGAACATGTTTCCAATACAGAAGTTCATATGCACATGAACAAATTAAGTTCTGAAACATATTCAGCTTCCTTAGATATATTTCCATCCAGATAAAAATCTGAGCCAGAACTTTCTATTTGTTTAATCATGTATTTTGCTATATCCTTTTCTCCCTTTTGTCAAAACTCATTCTCTCTAACATCTTTTCCTACTCACCCCAAATTTAGATCAGTACAGGCTACATTGAAAATCTGGCAGGTAATGATCTCATCAAGTATCTTGAGGGAGTTTTTCAGCAGCTAAGATGTTTACACTCTTTACTTTCTTTGATCCTGTGCAAAATCAAATGGATTTGAATCAACTAAACAATCTGAGGTCTATAACAGTTTTGTAAGCAGCATTTTTTTTTAACATCAGACATTAAATTCTGGTAAACTTTTAGGTTTCTTAATTAATTGTAGTCTAAAAGGCATCTAATCCTTTAGTTATACTCTCGATTGTTCCTCTCCAGTCAATCTCTTTTCCTTTCCTGTAGCTAATTATTGTCCTTCATACGTGCAAGGCACTTTTCACATAACAGTTACTTTTTATCATTCCATAGTACTATACCTATTATTATATGTTTTTCCCATAATCATATTAAGCTCCTCTACCTTTTTCTCTGCTCTCAAATTTTAAAACATTGATAGTTTGTATTGCAAATACAAACATTTTTATTGGCTTTTTGAATGCTTATTGTAGACATGTAAGTGTAGAAACAAGTCAGGGGCAGAGTCTGCCCCCATGAGATAACTGATAACACCATCATTGGGAGAATGTAAAAAACATGTGTTTTTGTCTTGTTCAATCACTTAGTTAATTCCTATATAAGTTTACTTATGTTTAAGGTAAAAGTAGAGGAATGTACCGGGTGCTACACTAGGTTTTGAGGATAAGCTATGTAAGATATATTACCTGCCAATGAACAACTGCATTTCACCAGTTAATCATCCTGGAAAGTGCTATATATATATATATATATATATATATATATATATATATATATATATATATATATATATATATATGCTATTAGTTTGGGGTTTTGCAACCATCAAAAATATATGGTTTAAGTAGATACTGAAAAATAAGCAGATATTTTCTAGGCAAGAAAAGGGTAAGGGAAAGACATCAAAGCGAAAACTAGCATGGAATTGTAAAAGCATGGCACATTCAGCGGTCTTTGATTAGAGCTTGGGATCTTCACAAGGGAAGTAGCTTGACCTGACTGTGTTTTAGTGGGATATCTCTGTCCATTTGGAACACACACTAGAGTCCTTAGCTTTAGATTTTGTTTAGAGTGTATCTGCTGTAAGAGAGCAAGGACAAACATGTGTCTCTGGGTAATAGTTTGCAAAGTGGTTGTACCCCTGCTAAGAACAGAAGACAAGTATTTAGCTAAAAATATGATAGAACCTATTTCATAAGAAAATCAAAGGTGATGGACTGTGTCATTTTTCACTCTAGAAATAAGTACTTAACACAAATGACTCCCAAAGCAGTAGAATAAGCAAATATTTGCAAGTAATCTAGTCATTTCTTTGTGGTTGCTTGGCTTAGTCCTGATAGAACATACTGTGAAATAGGAAGTCAGTTCAGCATTTTTAGCTTGCTAATTTGCCATGTGATTTTGAGTAAGTTTCTCTCTCTCCTCTCTCTCTCTCTCTCTCTCTCTCTCTCTCTCTCTCTCTCTCTCTCTCTCTCTCGTGTGTTTGCTGAATATTTTCAGTTAAATTAATATCTAGCTTCTAGTGTGGTGGGTGAAGGACTGGGATCTGGACTGAGTGTGAAGAAAGAGTCTAGTAGTGTTAAAGTTTAGGTTTGCTATGCCTGAAGAATGGTTCTGAATTTATTCCTGGGACACCAAACTTATATTGAATATGGGAGCTCTGAGATTGGCAATGCAGATCAGAGCCTAAATGTAGGAACTCTCTCCTTCCTATGGGATCCAGGATCTTACATTTCAGATAGATTTTCAGAGCCTAAAGGATAACCATAAACTACTACTTAATACATGTGGCATTTCTTCCCTTAAAACCCTCTCCTAAAAACAACCTAGAAGGATTTTTACCTTAGGACAGAGCTCTCAGAGCAAAATATAGAATGAATTTGGGAAGTAACCTTTACTTTTTTGTTCCTTTATAGGTCCCCTCTGCTTTTCCATATTTTCTAAAAAAAATTTATTGCCACTCAATTTGTTTCAACATGAAACACTAGTTATAGTACGTAGCATCTACATTCACTTATACTCAGTCCTTTTGGACACACTCAGTGACATGCATGACAAAACTCGAGTCGTTTTCTAAATCCAAAACAAACAGCAACAACAAAAGAGCAAGCAGAGATATTTTGAAATACAGTGGTAGGAGATAATTTACAAAATAAATGTATACAGTAAAATAATAATTCCTCTACTGGGAATAAAGGAGAGTCAGTAAAGGCTAACTTGCTTGAGGAGGAGTCATCTTAGAAGAGTTTTAATCAGTATCAATATCAGCTATATTACCTGAAGTCTTTTTTCTCCACCAGCTGGTAATAGCGAACATTGATTGGGCTCTAGTCAGGTACTAAAGGCTTTACATGTGTCACCTCTTTTGAGCCTGACAATACCCTTGAAGCGGAAAGCTGTTATCTTTATTGTTCAGAAAGCTGAGGTTTCAGAAGGATAGTTAACTTTCCCAAGGTGGCCAGGCAGGAAGCGATGGAGCAGGGGCTTGGATCCAGGTCTGTGTGGTGCTTAAACACACGTAAATTATGCAATCATCTTTCCTCCCACTTTTAAATTTAAACTTTATCTTTGTTGTTCTTTTTCATTCATTTTGAACAAGAGCCTATCTTTATACCACCGAAGGAAAACAGTTCAAGAGAGAATGGTTAGGGAAAATCAGAAAGAACTGCTATGCTAAAAATGGTTCCTAGGCTTATGTATGGATAATGAGGTCTTTGACTGTGTTACATTTGCAAAAATAGCAGTTGCAGAGGTAACAAGGGACCAGAATAGATGGCTTCAATTCATAAAAGAAAGGGGCAAAGTGAAGACACTCATTAATGTTGAAGCAGTAGAAGGATAACTAGTGACAAATATCAAGTAGATTTGCTTCAGTTTGGTCAGAGAAAGGTCATTGATTATTTTTGGTTAAACTGGTTCACGGAGGCCAGGTCTCCACTAAAAAAGGGAATTAATTGCTTCCATTTCCCACTAATTGCCTCAACATTTCCCTTTGCTTTGTCATTGGAGATTTGGTCAGAAAGGCAAAAAGTCAAAAGTCAGAGTTTGATGGAATCTACATAAAAAGGGAATCTGAGGAGACCAAATTATGGCATTTGGTGTAATAATGATAATGATAGTTAGCATTTTTTCCTGGGAGTGCTGTAGATTTTTAGAGACCTTTTCAATCTTTAATCAGACCGTAGGGCACATTTAAGAGAGTTCACTGTTTTTATTTCCATCTAGAGGATAAGGCATCACAGAGAGATGAACTAACCTAGGGCAAGTCTCCTGGGATGTTAATCCTATAAATTGGAGTATACTCTCCTATGTTGAGTTTTAGCTGGAAGCTTGGGCTCTTCTCTGTTATCATTCATTCAAACCCCTTCAGAGTTTTTAGGCTTTTTGTACATTATTGTCAGATTACAACCTCTATCAATGACAGAAAAATCAGCCAAGAAATAGTGTGAAAGGTTTTGATGTTACTGTAGTTGCTTAGTTTGAAGGCTATTAATTGATGCTACAGCCATCTTGAATTAACAAGGCATTGCCCCGGCTTGTGTGGTTCAGTGGTTGAGTGCCAATCTAGGAACTGAGAGAGGTCACGGTTCTATTCAGGGTCAGGGCACATGCCAGAGTTGTGGGTTCGATCCATAGTGGGGGACATACAGGAGGCAACAGATACCTGGTGTTTCTCTTGCATTGATGTTTCTATCTCTTTACCCCTCTGTTTTGCCCTCCTCCTCTCAAATCAATAAAACAGTTAAAAAATTAACAAGACATTCTACTTTGTATTTGATGAATTAAGCAGTCTTTGAAATACTTGCTGAAACCGGTTTGGCTCAGTGGATAGAGCATTAGCCTGCGGACTGAAAGGTCCCAGGTTCGATTCTGGTCAAGGGCATGTACCTTGGTTGTGGGCACATCCTCAGTAGGGGGTGTGCAAGAGGCAGTGGTCAATGATTCTCTCTCATTGATGTTTCTAACTCTCTATCCTTCTCTCTTCCTCTCTATAAAAAAATCAATTTTATATATATATATATATATATATATATATATATATATATATATATATATCTCCTGTCCAGCTCCACCAACACCCTTTGAGATTTTAAGTTTTATATTTCAGGCTTTTTTTTTTTTATTTCTTTGGAACACAAAATGGCAATATAGATAGTGGAAAGAGCATGGGCTCTGGATATGATAGGTCAGCATCCAATCATTTTGGCTTCTCTGATTTATTTGTAACACCTTTAGAGGTCCGATAGACAAGTTCTCTTTAGGAAGTCACAAGTCTGTGCTATCAACAATTCTTTCCTCAAAGAACCAGAAATATATTAATGTATCACATTTAGGCTCTTAGTAACATGGTAAATTAGAATGAACATGGGTTTTTAAAGCAAGATGATCAGGTTTCAAAATAAGCTCTGTCATAGCCAGTGTTTAATCCCAGATCCTTCATATAATGTGATTGAAACTCAGTTTCTTCATATAAACCTGCTATACCTTGTTGGGTAACTAGTATGTGGTTATTAAATGTGACAGGGGAGGTAAAACACCTAACTCAATGTCTGCATAGATGGGGGCCTAGAGACTAGCCACATGCTTCTGAGTGCTATTATAAATAATGAAGATATTAAATGAGGACACTATTAATTGAAGCAAAACCAAACAAGCATAAGATGCTGGTCTAAAAGAAGTTTAGTTCTTTATTAAAATTCTTTATTTGAACAAGATGCTCTCACAGTTATGGTGAACTTGAGCTGGACTATGTACCTATGGTCAGATACCTCCTATAGCAAGTCCCCCTTCCCCTACCTTATTAAGAGAGCTGTGCTCACATGAAGTCATTTAGTAATCAGCCAGTCCTAGAAACTGACTGGTATTGCACTCACTGTACAGCTAAGGGTATTTACATCCTGAGAGGGAAATATTCGGCCCACAGGCACATAGTAGATTGTCAGTGAGAAGCACAAGTTTGAAGCCATGTGGGCTAATGCCCACGCTTGCAATTTCAGTTGGTGCTCTAACAATGCTTTTTGAAGCATCAGATTGCAATTCAAGATTGTCAAATCGCCCCCACCCTCATTTTTAAATCAAGTAAGTGGATTCTTAAAGCTTATCTTTCTTCTGACAAAAAAGGCTATTCACACTAAGAATAGAAAAGCATTATCAACAGTGACATCTATGTCACTAAACTCTACTTTAGGTTCTTTCTAAGAGCTTTAATTTAATCTTAGAAAGTATAACTAGCCGATTCGCTTGTCAGGACACATGTCTCAGTCTTCTAACCAAGACATGCTAGGAACTGGGTATATGGGTCCTTCCTGCTCCCATGGTGCTTTTCTCTAGCCTGCCCCTCCTACTCGCCTCCCTCTGTACCTCTCAGGCAGGTCCAGGGAACCTTTTCTGCCCAGTGTTGAAGCTGAGGATCAGCTTCTAAAGAGAGTCCTAATTATGATTTGCTCACAACTTTTTGGACTTGTTTCTTTTAAACAATGCCACTTAATAAAACTTTCAAATACATAAACAGGGCATACCTACTAAAACAGGGAGAGCTAAGATTGGTTTGACTGTTTTGCTTAACGTGACTGCTTGTCAGTCAAAAAGTTATCACCAGTTAAGCAAACCATTTTGACAGGTTCTTGGCCCACTGTGACTGCTTGTTTGACTGGCTTGCCTGTCAGGTGTAAGTGGTCAGATTGACTGGAGACAATCTATCTGGGAAATTTATCTTCGGCAGACGTGGGTGTCTGTACACCAGAATCTACCTTAAATAACTTTATTTGAAATCTGTACCTATTTTTCGGGGACCAGTGAGAGAAGTTTGAAAGTGACACATTGCAGCATTTGTCTTTCTAGAATGAGATGTCTTTCCACTTGCTAGGGCTGGCAATATATTTATATGCCAAAAAATAATCACACATTTCCCTATGCACAGATAGAGTTCAATTACATTGAAACTCTACCCTAATTTGGGCAAACACTAATAAGGCACCGTATTCTCTTCCTCTTCTGAAGGGTTGACAATAGACATCTGACAGCAAATGACTTCTCAGAGATCAGGTTACTAATCTGGTCATGAATGAATTGTAAGAAAAAGTTGACCTTGCCACTAATCATAGTTCTTCTTAGAAGAAGAATTTGAGAGAAGGAAAACACCACAACACAAACAGCAAGCAAAACCTTTGAAGAGGCAAGAGAATCTGGTTGCCATTATTATTTGTGCTGTTTTTAAAAATCAAGCCCCTGTGTATATCCATGCTTATGTTCCCCTAGGATATTTACTTTGAAACAAGCTTCCAAGTTTGGGCAAGACAAAAACACCTCTATAAAGATGAGGAGAATGATGTATTCACACATTTATGGTGTGAAGATAATAGGCTTGTTATGCTGTAAGCACACTGTTATACGTTCTGGCCTAAGTGGTTGAGTATCCTAGTCATTTACATTGATAATTTGAGATATCCTGCTACAGTTTGAAAGACTTTCATGTGCTGCTTTCCAACACTCCTAAAATTCTAACTTTTTCCATGAAAATGTCTTGTACATGTGCAAGACCTAGACACTATTTTGTGTACTTTGATTAAATAAGTTCAATGGTAAGATTAGGTGCAAGTTGGGGCCAGTGTATTGGTAGTGAATAGCATGATGGCATTATTCTCAAAATAGCTTAATAGTCATAGCTTCTTTTGTGTTAGAATCACTTGATGCATCATTCTTTTTTTAAAAAAATTTTTTATTAATAGTGGGAAAGAAAGCTTACTTTAGCCTTTCTTTCAAACTTTTTGCTTTTTAGTATTTTTATGATTGTTTTAAGCAATAAGTCCTTTGACCTGAGTAAAAGTGAGCAGCAAATTACATGTCATAGTTTGAAGAATGCTAGAGAGAGTCCATATGTTAGTAATGTTTCAATGATCAGCGTGATGTTTCAGATGTTTTACACCTCAAGGATCATTCCTGTTGGCTATGAAAATGTACAAATTTACCTCTCTGGCAACAACTCATGCTGCTGCTTGTTACATTGTTCCCTGTGCAGCACTGGGCATTATTATTTAAATACATTTTTAAATTTGAAATGGAACCAGCTTCTTTTAATAATTATTCTGTTGCAAAACAAAATCTCAGTAGGGAGACCAGTGGAGATTGGAGCCCTAGCTTTGCTTTAGAGCTCTTTAACCTATGCACTCTCTTCACTTTCTGATGTGCAGAGCACAGAGAACAGTGCTGCTCACGTCACTGGCTTGTTGTGAGGATTACGCAAGGTGAGACTGGGTAGTGCTCCAAGCTCTGTGCCTGACACAAAGCAACATTTTCTATATTCACTAGCAATGTATGCCATTATTATCCCTATGTATGATTATTAACATAGTTGTTACTTTAAAATATATTGTATTGATTTCAGAGAGGAAGGGAGAGAGGGAGAGAGCCATCAAAGAAAAGTAAAGCTAGTGTTCTCAACCCACCATCTAGAAGGGTTCAGGAATCCAGAGAAGCACTGTGTATAAATTACTAAAGAGTCCAAAGATGAAATATAATTTTGGAAGGCATTTGGGGGGCCAGAGAAAACTTAGTTAAAGGAATTACATTCTCCTTGTCTCAGGACTCCTTGCTTTTTATTAACACAAATTGTACTAAGGCAAGGTAGATATACACTTCAAAGGCCAGGGTTTGGTACACAGAATCCATTGTCAGATTGGTGAATTGCCTACAGTTATTTAGATGTTTGGCCAATAGGAGGCAATAACATATAGATTAAGATGCCCTTAGTTGATGGCAGCAGACAATCATTTTATGCATCCTTTCCAGATTTGGGGAAATGCCCTCAGCCATTTCCAGATGATTCAGCCCCTGCTGATGTGCTGGAATTGGCTTCTGGCAAAAACAGTCCAGGACAATATGCAGATTGAGGACTTAACAACTTTGTGATCTTCAGTTTTAGTGGGACCTTCCTTTTCTCTTTTTTTCCATTTAGTAGGTTTTATACACTTTATTTCTCTCACCCAACTTTATATCTCATCACCTCTATACACTCCCTCAGCAGATTAATTTGCCTATAAATTTACTGAGAAAATCTAATTTAGAAAGAAAATATTTTCAACTCCCTCCTGGAAATCTAAAAATATCTTTATTAAGACACATTCTTTCTTTCTTTTCCTGTTTCATAGAAAGAAGATGCTTTTGTCAAAACTAGATCCCAATCAACATCTGTTTTCCAGTCACTTACTTATTCAGTCATTCTTTCTTACGTATATCTACTACCTCTTCTTAATTAAATGTAACCCTGTACATGTAAACATGAAGTCTCTACACACAAACACACGTACATACACACAACAGCAACAACAAAACACTCCCATTTATTAATCCAAGTGCTATCTAAATTAACTAAAGTCCCCCAAGACTTTTCATTCTGTGGTCAAGTATTCCAAAATTTTAAAAGCTGATTAAGAGTATAAACTTTGTAATTAGACTTCCTAGGTTCAAATCTTGCCACTATTAGCTGTGTGTCCTTTAACATGACATAATCCATTTAAACGAATTAGGAGACATTATAATCAAGTTTTGAGAGATTAGAAGTCAGTCTTTCAAAGAACCTCTCTCTCTCTCTCTCTCTCTCTCTCTCTCTCTCTCTCTCTCTCTCTCTCTCTCTCTCTAACGTCTATAAAGCTGAACATACAAAGAAAGAAAATTTAGGCTTTATGTTCTGTTAGTCAGTAAATTGTGTTTACAGCTGTGAGAATAGATGACATCCACAGTGCAAAGAAGAGGAGAAGGTGCCTCGTGAGTACTCCTGTGGCAGCTCCAATTCACTTCTCAAACCTCTATATTCCAGGGTCCATCCTCACAGGCCATCTGAACAGAAATGCAGATTTGGGAGTCGGGCATGTAGGAGGTGTTTGAAATCCTGAGAACAGATGCTTCCTCTGAGAGAGTGTGGGGAGAGAAGAAAATGCACAAGTGCTGAGCCCTGAGGTCTCCTTATTTACAATTCCCCATGCCCCTCCTGTCCCTGCAGGCAGACTTCCATTCTCACCGCCTCTGAGAACCTTCTCCTGAGGAACACCAATGACCCAATTATTTCCCAGTCTGTCAGCAACAGCTTCTGCTCTTTCTCTTCCCCCTCCCTGTAGCATTGGACTCTTTAACACTTCTTTCTTACTTATTTTGTCTTTGTCATTAAAAAAAATTTTTTTTTTGAGATTCCTTTAGTCTTTCCTGTGTATTGCATGCTGGTGTTCCTCAGAGGTCTTTACTTGCTATTTTATCTTTGTAATTTTAATCCTTCATCATGTGTAGCTTTATCTAAAACTCTGATTCAATGACTTCTTCTAAGGTGGCAACAAAATCTGTATTTCTAAATCCACACATTTAACTATTTACCAGATCTCCCTCTTGGGAGACACTCAGATTTTATCGAAATTACTATCTTTTCATTAAAATGTTGCCTCAATTCCTTATTTTGATAACTATCATCTTCTTCCAAGTTCCCCTTTCATATTTAAGCATCTTATGTGACTCTTTTTAAAAAATATATATATATTATTGATTTTGTACAGAGAGGAAGGGAGAGAGATAGAGAGTTAGAAACATTGATGAGAAAGAGTCATCATCAATCAGCTGCCTCTTGCACACCCCCTACTGGGGATGTGCCTGCAACCAAGGTACATGCTCTTGACCAGAATCGAACCCGGGACCTTTCAGTCCCCAAGCCGACGCTCTATCCATTGAGACAAACCGGTTTCGGCCATTATGTGACTCTTTCTTCCTCTTCACTATATGTATAAATGAATCAAAAGTCATTATATATATTAGGGATAATACTTGACTTATCTTTTAAATATTAAATATTATTGATTTAACTTGGACCCTTTATTCTCTCCTGAAATGTTACTGAAAATTTCTGAATATACTTTTTGTGCCCAGTCTGGCTTTTCCATAATTCAGTCTCCATATTGTTATTTGAGAGTTATTTCTGAAATACTAGTTGATCATGTTACCATCCAGCTAAATGCATTTTATGGTACATCAGGGCTATAAGGGTAATATTTATTCTTCTTTATGAGCTGACTTCTGCCTAGTTTTCCATTTTCATCTGTCATCTGCACTTTCTTGAGATTATACTAAAAGAGAAAGAAAGAAAGAATTAATGGGAGATAGAAAGGACAAAAGAAAGAAAGAAAGAAAGAAAAGGAAGGAAGGAAGGAAGGAAGGAAGGAAGGAAGGAAAGAAGGAAGGAAGGAAGAAAGAAAGGAAGGGAGAGGGACAAAGAGAAAGAAAAGAACAAAGGAAGATAGAAAAGAAGAAAAGAAGAATATTTTCCTTTATAACTTTTTTCCCCCCTGGAATATTTAATAGCATTGAGAAGTTCAAGGTGTTAGATTTAGAGAACTGACCTCTATTAGGATTTTCTTCAACTATTATAAGAAAATCTCATACTGCCACCATATCCATGCAGGGTATTTCTTTTTTTTCCTTTTTAAAAAAAATATATATTTTATTGATTTTTTACAGAGAGGAAGAGAGAGGGGGATAGAGAGTTAGAAACATCCATGAGAGAGAAACACCAATCAGGGAGTTTCTTAAAAGCCATCAACAAAATTCCTAGTGCTACAATGAGAAAATAGAATTTGGAATTAAATTTAAAAGCAGTACATACATATTAGTTCTCTATTGCTGCTGCAATAAAATTCCACATCCTTAGACTTAACATGGCACACGTTACCTTATTTAGAGGGCAGAACTCTGCAATCTTTTCCACGGAGCTGAAGTCAAAGTAGCACCAGGGGCTCTTTTTCTGGAGGCTCTGCGAGAGAACCTGTTTCCCTGCCTTTTCCAGCTTCTGCTGTCCATGTTCCTTAGCTCCCTGTTTATCACTGAGGCATCTGCATCCAGAGCCACATCTCCTCCTGTTCAATTCTGACCCTCTTGTTTCCCTCTAATAAGGGCCCTCCTTGGAGATTACACTGGGCCCATCCAAATAATACAAAATAATCTCTCCATGTAAAACTCCTCCATCTAATCACACCCACAGAGTCCCTTTTATAATGTAAGCTTACATATCCACAGGTTGGAGTATGAATATGCAGGCATCTTTATTGTTGAGGAAGTCATTATTTTAACTACAACAGAATAATCATAAATAATTGATAAAAGTTTAACAGACTAAAATATTTTGCAATGCATTTTTGTTTTCTCATTTTAGTTTTCAATAAAAAAGTCAAGTCTTATTTTAATTGGATTGTCTGTTAAGATTATATGGAAAATAGAATCCTGGATTTTCTCCTTGGAAGTAACAGTAAAATACTTTCCACATATTTCAAAGCTACACTATTACCTACCATGTTGATTTTTTTATTTCTCAAAAGTAATTGACACAAGAGAAAGTTCTTACTAGTAACATTTTGTTATTCCAATTCTTGCCACCTTTTTATAGGCATTTGTTCATTTCTTAAATGTATCCCTGAGAGCACAAAGTTAAAAAATACTAAATACAATAGACATGATATTTATATAAAACAAGCCAAGCTGAAAATAATACTTTCTCCCTTCACCTCCTTCCCCATCCTTCCTTTCTCTCTTATGAAAAGGAGTTAGAGATTCTTAGGAAAGAAACACAAAGACAATAGCAGTGGTATAAGGAAACTAAAATTTCCCCTAGGGAAAAGGTCTAGGGCTCTTCAGAACAGTGCGCATTTAATACATACACCCAGAGACTACAGTGGAACAAAGCACCTTACAGAAAAGCTAATCTCCAGTTAGTATTTTCTGATAGTAGATTTTGATTGTAGCGTTGTCCCATACTCTATGGAGATCTCAGATCTTGCAGCATCTGAGGGCTACCAAACAGATGAAATAAAACACAAAATAAAACAAAAATATCATAAGCGAATCAAGTAAAACTGTATTAAGAGTGGAGGCGACGCCAAAGGTTTTCCCACCAGAGAGTAGAGGTGGTTGTTCACATTTGTGTTTGAATAAAGAACACTCCCCCCCCCCCAAATAATGGGGGGGATGGAGTTAAGTTTTATTTATTTATTTATTTATTTATTTATTTATTTATTTATTTATTTATTTACTGTGAGCTAATAATAAATAACTTGCATTTGAAGCTATTTGTAATCAAAAGACAAGAAGTTGAGTTCAGTTTTTGCCTGTATAATTGTGAGGAACTCAGATAATCTGTTTGAGTTTCAATTTTTTCATTCATAAAATGAAGATAAAAATCTTTATTCAACTCATTGGAATGTTTGATTCAACTTGTGATTGTGGCAACTATTATTTTGCATACTGAGCTTTCAACTAGTCCATGAGGTACTGTAATCAGTATTCTTGATGAATTCATGTTTAATGGCAATGTACTTTCTATAATTACAAAAAAATTAAAACAGAAGTATGATTTTTATTATAAAAGAACATTGTTCTTTGGTGACAAGGGTAAGGTAAAACTACAACAATGATACAACTGAAGGCCTTTCCTACAAGAATGCACACTGCATAATCACTTAAGAATTTGATTAATGAAGATAATGTAATAACAGCTACATTTAGAACAGAGAGAATCAAAAATCATCATATTTACTAGTTAAGTAAAACAAAGACAATATAAATTTTACACTTTCCTCCTCAGAAATGAAAGTAATATCTACAAAAATTGATTGATAGACATGTACTTATATAACAAAGTCATTTTCCTCAGTTTGTCAATCAAAATGAGTAATTTCAAAGTCTCGTTTTCTGCTAGATCATTTTAATATTTAACTACCTAAAATACCCCCAATCATATTCTTTACAAAATGGTTAGAATGGAATTCTGCAGTTTTAATGATGACATTTTATTATGATAAAAATGACTTCATTAATTGATGATCATATATCAACTCATAAAGTAGATAAAATATTTTAAAAGTTTTCAAATCTAAGATAGTATAAAGCCATTTGAAATGTTTAGAAAACTTTTGAGAAATAAACATTTATAATCCTTTTACAAAATTATATATGAATTTCATTATTAATTTAACCACATTAATTGCCCACTTTCTTTCTTTTATAAAGTCGGTATATGTTGATAATATATTGATATTTTGCCAAATCTAACCCTTAAGATATAATTAAATATAATGCATTAGTAACAGAATGATACAAGAGATGGAAAGAATTATAGGGAGGTTTGATTTTTATCCCACTTGTCCTTATGACTGGCTTTAGTTCTATTTTAGAACATGTGAGTTTAAAAAAAAAATGCAGTTGATGACTTTACAAGAGGTTTGATTTATGACCTTTTAAAAAATTCTGTCTTGTTTCTCCTTTATACTCTGCATCCTTTAAAGAATATTTACAACTTCATAATGAAAATAATATCAAGGATGAAAAAAATAATACATTCAAGCATTTCATGAGAGCTATGTTTTAAGTTGAAAGTAACTGTAAAGCATAAAGCATCATTTAAATACAATTGTTGATTTCTGAAGCAAAATGTATTTTGCTTTATAAAAGTAGTCATAATGATATTAATGCTTCAGCATTATTTCAGTCAGCTGAACGTCTTCATGAAAAGAAATTTAAGAAGTTTTACTGAATCTAGCTTAAGTAATTAACTTGTGCTTTCCATACTTATAGGAAACAACTGAGCTGTGTAAGAAACTTCTAAAACACCATATAAACAATGGTATTATATTATTTAAAGGTAGCCGGTAACACCAAATAAAAATATAACTAATAATACAAAATATAATGTTATACCTGGATAATTTATTCTTAAACAATGGAACAATACACTTTTCATTCATAGAATTGGTTTATTGAATTGGAAAGGACATAACTTTTTCTTCTCCTCCTCCCATTGGTCCCCTCCACCTGGCATCCGTTCCCCCTAGGCCTACCACACTATTCTGTGTCCATGGTAATGCATATATGCATATACATTCTTTGGTTCATCTCTTTCCACCTTCCTCCCCCTTCCCTCTGAGATTCCTCTGCAGCAGTTTTAACCCACCCTCCGATGTTCCCACGTGTACCAAGCCAACCCACCCTCTGATGTTCCCACGTGTACCAAGCCATGCTCCAGCCCTGTGCATTTATTTACTGGAGGTGACTGATAAACTTAGTGGGCTTTTCAGTATACATTTAGAATTACAGTAATGCATATAGAAAACTCTTCTGTGAAATTAAACTTTTCATACATAATTAATTATTTTAAACAGTGAAATGTATTATTTAATAGACTATTATTTTTTTTAAATTACCTTTATTGCTGAAAGTAATACAGATGTCACCTTTTTCACCCATTGACCCCTTCTAGTATTTACCTGACAATGTAACACATACAAACATCAAATAAGCTTTTTGCAAAATGTGTGAAACTGAACAATGGAACCTAGGGAAAAATAGAGGTTAGAATCACAATAGATTTTCCTAAATGTAATTAGAACTTGGGAGTCTCCCCTGTTTTGTTCCAGGCCTCTCCTCTTATAATTTTGTACATCCTCTAATGATCATCTCATCAATTATCACCTAAGTATTGATGCTACATGAATTGTACACACAGCCCATACCTTACTTCTCATTTTCAGACCCAGCTGCTCCCTTCACATACTCTCTTTACCACCTTCAAAACATCACAAACTCAATGTATTCAAAATCAAACTTAAGATTCTCTCTCCATGACCCAGTCTCCTCTCTGGGCAAAACTATCCATTTGGCTACTTAAGCCAGAAAACTAGGGTGTCATTTCTTTTCTTTTCTTTTAAATATTTTTTATTAAATTTTTACAGAAAGGAAGAGAGAAGGATAGAGAGTTAGAAACATTGATGAGAGAGAATCAATGATCAGATGCCTCCTGCACACCCCCTACTGGAGATGTGCCTGCAACCAAGGTACATGCCCTTGACCTTCCAGGACCTGGGAACATTCAGTCCGCAGGCTGATGCTCTATCCACTGAGTCAAACTAGTTTAGGCTCGGATGTCATTTCTTAATCAATTTCTAACATCTGTGGAATCCAGCTACTTGTTTCCATGGTACCACTTTACCCTGATCACATGGACCTAGGACAAGCAGCTCTTTCCTGGACTTTATCATTTTACACCTCTAAAATTCACCCAACCAAGCTACTATGTCCCCTTCCTTATGATAAAGAAAAATAAGGTACATACCTTTCTGTACTTAAAGAACTTTATGGATTTGTCCCACTGGCTTACCCACTTCATAGCACATCATAATCTCTCTCATCTAGTCCGTTATTTCCTCTCAGTGCATTATTCTCATCTTGCTCCCTCCCACCAGGGTTTTTGCACATGATGCTCCACTACCCTGGAGTGCTTTTTCAATATTCTCCCTCCAGTTTCTTCCTGCCATTTTCCAGACTCAGCCCTCTTGTTCCTTCCTCAGGAAACATACCCCTAACTTCTGTCTAATCTTTTTCTACATGCTCTACTTCCTATCATGGATAGCACTTGAACATTTACAGTCATTTGAGTGATTGTTTGATTAGAAATCTGTCTCTTTCACCTCTCCATAAGCTATGTGAGGAGAGAGACTTTGGTCACTATGCTTGACTTTACTCACCATAATTACCAACCCAAGTGGCTAGCATATATAGACATGCATATATTTGTTAAGCAAATGAATTAGTAAAATTAGTAGCAGAAACTGACTTTTTTCAGAGATAACTATCATTTGAATGATTTGTTCCCATTTTTATCTAGGTCTTTCTACTTGATTTTGTGAGAACTTTTGATGTCATAGGATTTATTACATTGTGTTATAATTATACTGGAGGCCCGGTGCATGAAAATTTGGCTGTCCACTTTCACAGTCTGGGAGCCCTCAGGAATGGAAGGCGACTTGACAATCAGGGGAAGATGATGCCAATCACACCTCTGCTGCTGCTACTGCTTACAGTGCAAGCCTCGGCTGGCCCTGGTTACCTGAGCCTCGGGAGGCTCTGGGCGTCTGGGCAGCCACTATCCAAGGCTTGCCTGCATCTTGGGCCAGCCCTGGGCTGCTGGGGGTCTGAGGGGACTGGGTACCACCATTTTGTGGCTGTAAGCGCCACCATCTTTGAGGTCAGGACAGTCAATTAGCATATTCTCTCCTTATCGGCTGTGGGAGCTGCCATATTTGTGCTAGTGTGAGGGTCAATTAGCATATTCCCTCTTTATTAGATAGGATGTTTAATTATCCACTTCTCCTAATAGTCTGTGAACTCTTTGAAGACTGGATTATGCCAACTTTGTTCATAAGTTTATTCCAAAAGTATGGTAGGCACTCAAAAATATTGATAGAATTAATGGATGCTAAATCTGTGAACACAATGTAAAATATTAAGCATTGTGGCTTAATATTTTTGCATGTTTCATATTAACTTATTCTAGTTATTGATGATGTTGCTGGTTGACATTAGTGTGTACATGGCTCTTGTATTGTTTTGAAGCCAACATGAGCTGGTCAGTCTCAATGTGATTCTTGGTTGATGTCTTATGGTTCAGAAACTCCAAATATACATACTCTTCCAAAACAGATTAGACTAAAAAAAAAAAACACAGCTATTGCTGCTTTATCTAATTCTTTTAAAGGTATAACATGGTAATTTTACTAAGATACTAACATAAACAAGACAAATCAATACAGTAGAAGGAATCGGATTAATTGTAAGAGATTTACAAGGGAAGCTTAGACTTTATAGTGCAAATATGAGTGCTTGTGAAGTGCAAGCATTTTTCCTGCTAGAACACTATTGAATTAGGAAAACTCTGATTAATAACATTCATGCCTCCTAAAGTCTTTTAAGTGTGTATCACTCCTCAGAGACACACTATTGGAATTATCCACATCCAAAGGATTGGGACTGAAGGAATATATTACAATCAGATTTTATGTTAGTATCTTTCCAATAGCTTTGGATTATATAATACTCCACTGAAATATGCCGACATTTATGCAGAAGCTAAATAAAACTTTTGATGAACTGAGCCTTACTTTGTTCAGTTGTTATATCTCAATCAGACAAGCTCGACTATATAATTTTAGTTTTAGTCAAGATGAGATTTATGAGTATATAAATATCCAAAGACTGCTGTGAAGAAAGCGAGGGTTGAAGAAATGAGTTATTAATCTTTACTACAGAACCTTAACAAATGTCATATAGCTTTTATAAGTAGATACCTAGGAGGTAGTAGATTCATAAGCCCCCCAAAATAGATTTCCTCTTATAAACCTCTGATACTTAGAACATAATTAATAGTTACCTATTACTCTCTTGTGAAGTCAGAGCTTTTGCTTCATTTATTAAATTCAAGCTTTAGTACAAAATTAACAAAATGAAATACTGTCATAGTGAATGGGAATGTCTACTTGCTTTTTGATGTGTGTGTGAGTGTGTGTGTGTGTGTGTGTGTGTGTGTGTGTGTGTGTGTTTGGTATGCTTTTATTCACTGAATATATTTATTTCTGCCCTTGCAGATAGTTATACATGCTTACTAGTTAGGTGCCAATGTTTGCTCGGTTAATTCGTTTGACTAGTCAAATTAATGGTGATAAAGTCTTGTTACTCGGCTAATTTCTTCTATGATGCTTGCCATCACTTTTTCAGTATTGAGTTTCGAAAGACTAGTACCCAGACCGTGTTGCATCTCCTCCCAGACTCTGTGACCTCCGTTTAGATAAGTGGTCTCTGAATAAATGTCAGCATATTCCAGGTGGGTGGTGACACATGGGTCACAGACCTGCTTCTGGAGAGGAGTGACTTTCCCAGAGGACTGGCTCTAGCAAGGAATAAACTCTCATTCATTGTTTGCTGAGTGACCGTTGAAAGAATTAGCTGAGGGAGGGCTTTTACCATATCTTATGCTTTCTTTATCTAAAGATAACATTTAAAAATATCTTTATTGTTGAAAGTATTACAGCTATCCTCCATTTTCCCTCATTGGCCCCCTCCATCCTGCACCCTCCCCTCCCAGGCCTTCACCCATTGTCTGTGTCCATGGGCTGTGTACAAATGCATAGAAGTTCCCCAGTGAATCCATCCCCACCCACCTTCTACCCCTGCCTTCCCTCTGAGATTTATCAGTCTGTTATTTGTTTCTATGTTTTTGGATTTATTTTGTTCATCAGTATATTTTGTTCATTAAATTCCACATATGAATGAGATTATGTGATACTTCTATTTATTTGGCTTACTTTGCTTAAGCTAAAAAGTAGCATTTTTAAAGAAGCTAAAATATATACAAGCTTGCATAAATATAAATACATAGCAATATTCAAGGAGTTATAATACAACTAGTAAATATGACATGCACACCTTATACATAGAGTTTGTGGAGTCCTCTAAAGGTTTTTTTACTTGTTTTTTTTTAGCATGACTATTTATTTATTTCTAAAATTTCCTTGTACAATATACTCTCCCGATTGCTATCTACTGGATGGATTCTGAAATCCATATAAGAATTAGGTCAATAGTGTAGGACATTGAAAAATAAACTGGGGGCATGAATTCATGTATCTAAGAGCATAAGTTGGAAACCATTGTGTGAAGATGAGAATGACTCAACATGCGGACTTTAAGGGTCTTTCCAGCTAGCACTGCCTGGCTGGCTCCCATTCCTTCTGAGCTCTTCCACCCTGCAGGACGTTTTATATCCAAATGCAAATTGGACCACCTAAGATTTTCTTAGTATTCATTAATTTCTAACTAAATATTTGCTAATTTGTAGAATTGAAAACTTTCAAGGATTATCTTAAATTTGAAGAAAAAAAAAGAAGACATCAGGTACTTGATACTCTGAATCATCTTCTGCTGTTGAAACTGCTAATGTCAGAAAATGAGATCTGACTTTTCTCTATGGTATTAGGTTGCTTTTGCAAGAATTTCCTTCAAATCTCTCCACAAAGCAAAATTTCTATATCTAGTGTAGTTCAAAAAGCAAGAATAGAAAAAGGGAAAAAATAAAGATCATATACATGTACATTTTGTTTATGTTATTGTGATTCCCAATGATGTTTTCTGCAACCATGGCAATTCTTTTTTCTTTTCTTTTTTTTTTTCCTTCCTGACCAACTCCTTTTCTTTAGCTCTTTGTACTTGCAGGAGTTTGTGTGATTTAATCATTTTTAAGCTTTATTTTTATTGTTGACACTATTTCAACAGATGTCCCCCATTTTCCTTCCCTTTGACCTTCTCTTCCCAGCCTGTCTCCCCCCTCCCTCTGGTCATCACCACACTATTGTCTGTGCCTATGGGTTTACATATGTTCTTTGGCTAATCTCTTCACCATTTCCATCCAATCCCGGACTCCTGCCTCCCCTCTGAGAGTTGTTGGTCTGCTTCATGTATCCATGCCTCTGGTTCTATTTTGTTCATTGAATTTCATATATAAGTGAAATTATATGGTATTTGTCTTTCTCTGATTGTCTTTTTTCAATTAGCAAAATGCTCTCCAGGTCCATCCATGATATTGCAAAAGATAAGATCTCCTTTTTTATTGCTGCATAGCATTCCATTGTGTAAATGTACCATAGTCTTTCTATCTATTAATCTACAGATGAGCTCTTGGGCCGTTTCCAGATCTTAAATATTGTAAATAGTGCTGCTATGAACATAGGGGCACATATATTCTTTCTGAGTGGTGTTTTGGAATTCTTAAGATAAATACCTAGAAGTGGGATCACTGGGTCAAATGCAAGTTACATTTTTAGTTTTTTGAGGAAACTCCATACTGTCCTCCACAGTGGCTGCACCAGTCTGCATTCCCACCAGCAGTTCACGAGGCTTCAGTTCAGAAATCAACTCTCTATTAGATATGTCATTGAAAATATGTTCTCCCATAGAGTGGTTTCCCTTTTCATTTTGTAGATCGTTTATTTTGCTGTGTAGAAGCTTTTTTAGTTTGACATAGTCCTATTTTTTTAAATAGTTATGTTTTGTTTCTCTTTCTCTAGGAGATATATCAACAAAAACATTGCTATGAGAGATGTCTGAGATTATACTGCCTATGTTTTCTTCTGGATTTTATGGTTCTGTTATAATTATACATATAAATATTTTATACATTTTGAGTTTATTCTTGTGCATGGTGTAAGTTGGTGGTCTGTCACTTTTTTTGCATGTACCTGTTCAATTTTCCAGACATCTTTATTGAAGAGACTGTCTTTCCTCCATTGTATGCTCTTGTCTTATTTGTCAAACATTAATTGATCATGAAGGCATGAGTTTATTTCTGGGTTCTCTATTTTGTTCCATTGATCTATACTTAATTTAAAAAAATATTTCAAATTACTCAATTAGGCACATTGTTTGGGTTCTCTAATTAATGGGTCTAAGCATTTTTATAGCTCATTAGTACATATATTTCTTTTTTATTAAATTTATTGGGGTGACATTGGTTAATAAGATTATATACATTTCAAGTACTAGTATATAATATTGTAATATATCACCTGTATATTGTCTTGTAAACTTAGAAATTTAATCCCCTTCCATCGCCATATATTGACTCCCTTTACTGCCTTCAACCTCCCTCTCCCCCTTCACCTCTGGTACCACAATATCTATATTTGTGTGTTTTTTTAAAGACCTCTATTAGAATATGGGAATTTGACTACAATCGAAACAGATTTCTTTAAACAATTTTAAGGCAAATTTTATATTTTTATAACTTCAAATAATGGAACTTAAAAAAAAACACGCATACCACACAATTCTATCTACAGCCTAGTTTGAGACAATTGATGGGGTAATGATCTAACCAGGTGATCTTTTGGTTTTGTGTATCCAGATATGGAGTCTGCAGGATAATTGGCTTTGAAAACACTACCCTGCCTTTGTAAGTGCTATCAAAATTTCAGTCAGATCAGTACCAAATTACATATTTTGGCTTTTCTGCTTGAGCTGATTCATATTATTCTGTGGGCCTTTGACCAAAAATAAATATAGTGGATGTTATAGTGCATGGCCTAGATTTCCCCCTGCATGACTGTCTTGCCTCTGATTAAATCATATGGAACTGACATTTTGTACAAAACAATGGTCAGATATTCGCAATATCACAATATATATATTTATATATATATTGTGATATTATATCACAATATATATTTTATAAAATGTATATATTGTGATATACATATTTTATAATATATATTATTAAAATATATATTTATATATAAATATATATTTATATATATTTATATAATATATATATTTTATAATACGTGTCTATAATTATAAATATATATATTTAGTGTCCTTTTTTCTTGGCTGCCAGGATGCTCATGAGTAAATTTTATATTCAATTACAATATTAATCTTCAGCCTACATTTTCTGGTATTACTATTTTTTACCACATTCATAATTTCTGCTTGTATAAAATCTTTCAGCAAAGAAGGAGACTGTAAATAAAAATATATTAAGTGAAATAAAACAGATTTATGTACATAGAGAAAACCTTGGGCTTAAACTGACCATTACTATATTAGTTTCTAGTAGCAGAGTAATAATATTGAGTCATAATGCATAGTTCTGGAGGTATGATTTACTTACTGTTTTCAATAGCAAAATCCCCTTTAACTAGTTGGTCTTAATCTCTTTCACAGGTTAATGAATCAAATCACAATATATAGCTGCTTCAGCCTGCTAGGTTAAGACTATTATTCTGATAATGGCTTATCTGTTTATGTTGTGGATTCCAAAAGCTCTCTAATGTCACTAAAGTTAGTCATTCACTCTACTTTGCTGATCCATTCATCCAATAATTCATTGAATATATGCAGTTTACATATTTTTAAAAGCCTACTGTGCGGGCCTAGCTGGTTTGGCTCAGTGGATAGAGAGTCAGCCTGTGGACTGAAGGATCCTGGGTTTGTTTATGGTCAAGGGAACATGCCTGGATTGTGGGCTCAATCCCCAGTGGGAGGTGTGCAGAAAGCAGCTGATCAATGATTTCTCTCATCATTAATGTTTCTATATCTCTCTCCCTCTCCCTTCCTCTCTAAAATCAATAAAAATATAAAAAACAAAAGAGAAAAAAGCTATTTTGTGGCATTATCTGGATTATGTGTAGAAAATATGACAATATAGCAGCCAGCAAGGTAAACACAGTGCTAGTGCTAGAGATAATATATTTTTCTTTCCTGTCTAAACTATGTCTTTGAAGGCAGACACTGCAACTATCTCCTTACTACCTTCAGTGTACCATTCCATACACACATTCTGGAGACTGAAAACATATTTCTTAACATTAAAAAAAATTATTGATTTGAAAGAGAGAGAGATTTTTTATTTCACTTATTTATATATTCATTTGTTGATTCTTGTATGTGCCCTGTGTCTGGGGAATGAACCTGCAAACTTGTTGTATTGGGACAACACTCCAACCAACTGAGCTACTGGGTGAGGGCAGAAAACATATCTATATATAAAAAGCCAGCAAGTGGAACGCCATAACGACCAGAGCAACTGGTTGCTATGACGTCCACTGTGCCCAATGAACCAGCCTGATCAGGGGGTGGGGCCAGCCAGCCAACATCCCGTGGCCCCTCCCCACAGCCGGCCCTGCCCTTGATTGGACTCCCCCAGCTCAATCAAGGGCTGGGTGGCTGGCCAACCCCCATGGACTTTCCACCAAGCAGGCCCCACCCCTGATGGGCTCCACCACCCTATCGAACTGAAATCCTACCCACCCCACCCTCATCAGCCTCACCCCTGATCGCCCCCCCCATCCCAATAGGGGAGAGGGCTGGCCAGCCAACTGCCTATGGCCTCTCCCCCCAGCCAGCTCCATCCCCGATCAGTACCCCCCCTATTCTGGAGTGGGGTCAACTGGCCCACCACCCACAGCCCCACCCCACAGACAACCCCGCCCCCAATTGGTCCCCATCCTGATCAGGGGTGGGGCCCATCTGCCAATTGCCCATGGCCCCTCCCTCCAGCCGGCCTGGCCCTGATCAGGCCCCCATTGGGGTGGGCAGGCTGGCCAACCTCCTGCTGTCTCCTCCTCCCAACAGGCCTGGCCCTGATTTACCCTGATTGGGCTGGGCTGGGCTGGCCAGACCTCACCTGTGCATGAATTCGTGCACTGGGCCTCTAGTTTTTTACATAAGTGAATAAATAAACAATGGCAACCTATAGTTTCATTCACTTCATCCAAACAAATACTAGTACCTTCAGTAAAACAGCTCTAATATATAGTTTCATGGTTGTATCTTTAGATCCCAGGCAATGTAAAATTATTTTTAAATTGGCTCATATGATTTAACTGATGTTTTACACTTAGCCTTGTTAATTGAAGAGACTCTCTTTCCTCCATTGTGGCCCTATCTGGTTTGACTCAGTGGATAGAGAGTCAGCCTGTGGACTGAGGGATCCTGGGCTGCATCATTGTTCTGATATCAGTCCATGATTAAAAAATATAGATATTTTTCTGGGCAGTAGCTTAATTACATTCCATTGATTCCTTTTCTACTCTACTGAGCTGTTAGACTCTTCTGCTTCGTTTACAGGTGTTGCATAGATTGGCTCCAAGTTATTCTTCATATTTGCCTGCTAAACATTTGGAATTCCTTAAATAACCAATAATTTAGGCAGAATTAGAGTTGGTTCCATTTTATATTTTATTTTCTCTCTGTATAGAGTGGTCTAAAGAGGATATGGTAGATGGGAAAGGAAGGTATTTTTTAAAATATATTTTATTGATTTTTTACAGAGAGGAAGGGAGAGAGATAGAGAGCTAGAAACATTGATGAGAGAGAAACATCGACCAGCTGCCTCTTGCACACCCCCTACCGGGGATGTGATGCAACCAAGGTACATGCCCTTGACCAGAATCAAACCCGGGACCTTTCAGTCCGCAGACCAACGCTCTACCACTGAGCCAAACCAGTTTCAACGGAAGGTATTTCTATGAGCTCCTTTTCACGACTAACTTTGTGATTTCCAATGTCTTTTGTTTCACTTTTATATTTTGCATTTGAGATGTCCTTCTTTTTCTTCTTTAAGGAGACCATCTCCTTCCAACACCTGATTTATAACCATTTTATCTTTTAATTAGTTTTTTTAAAGCCACTTCTTTGTGTGGCATTTTAAATTTGTTGTTTACATTACTGAGCCAATAAGTGTAATGTTTAAGAAGGCAGGGTCTGTATTCTGGCTTCATACCTTACTTGAGGAGTGATAACATCTAGTCACTTTATCTCTAAGTCTTGGCTTCATTTACATGCCGCAATGGAGATATTAATACCTGTCTCCTAAGGTTCTACCAAGGATTATATGGATGTGGATAAATTGCTTAGCACAGTGACTGGTAACTATTGCATATTATTGTCATTATTATTTCTTTTGCTGTAGTTGATATTAATAGTGTCTTAGATGGAAAACTCCTAGGGTCTATGAGTTCTCTTGTACTCCTGATGTAACACAGATTCCAGTACTCTAATGAAGCTTTCCTAGGAGAAAAGTGGATGAGAAGTGAAAAATGAATTAGTTAATATTATAAGTTCTGATTCAACATACTTAAAATATATATATATATATATATATATATATATATATATATATATATATATATATATATATTATTGATTTTTTACAGAGAGGAAGAGAGAGGGATAGAGAGTTAGAAACTTCGATGAGAGAGGATCATCGATCAGCTGCCTCCTGCACACCATGCACACCCCCTACTGGGGATGTACCCACAACCAAGGTACGTGACCTTGACCAGAATCGAACCTGGGACCTTTCAGTCTGCAGACCGACGCTCTATCCACTGAGCCAAACCGGTTTCGGCTCAACATACTTTTTGTTAGAAGAGATATTTTTCATTTGTAGATATACAATGAACTCTTACATTTAGTTTCATTGTGTAAGAGATTCAGACTTGTGAATATGAAAATAGTATTTATAATGTATATTTCATAAATGCATATAAATGAAGAAGAATAAACTTAAAACTGTAGAATAATCTAAACAGCCACCCTAAAAAATTACCCATGGCATTTTAATGCAGTGTTATTTTACCAGTACAAATTTAAAGTTCGTAGTAATATAATTAGTAACATGTAAAATCTTTATTACCAATCTTAATCTTTTGTTATATGACTGAAAATTATTGTATGGCAGTACAATTAAAATAATGCTAAAAATGTCAGCATAACAAAATTAAACTGAAGTAACTACTACAATATGGAACCCCAAACCAGCTAATTTAAATGCAAAATGCTTCGTAAATGCTATTTATCTGAGATAAGGCATATTAAGGGCTTTAAGGAGTAGTTTGTGTAACTGAAATAAACAAAAAATAAGCACTCTGCAGCCATCTTTATTGTTGTTTAACCTGAGGAAAATATCAATTAGGTCTGTAATAGGCCACTTGAGGAAAATGTATCCACATCGCACCTTAGTTAATATAAAGGGGGCTGGCAGGCTTTCAGAGGCTTTTAAGAGGAAAGCTTGAAATGCTTAAAGTTGTCCTCATACAAATAATGGCATGTTGTTAACCATGACAGCTAGACTGAAGATGCTCAGAATATTAAGTCTGTGATTTGAAAAAGGAGTTTCAAAATATTAGACCATTTTTTATGTCATTCATAATGACTCTACCAAAATTTTGTTTTTATAAAGTGGAAATATGGATGGGTTTAAAAATAGGAGTATTAAAAAAATTAAAACATGCCCTGTATAGAAACTGGAAAATATAGAAAAGTGAAAATAATTACCTAGATTTTCACCCCCCATAAAATACCACACTTAATATTTAGTATATATATATATATATATATATATATATATATATATATATATTTCTTAATTTTGCTCCTCCCTGGGTAATTAAATAAATAAATAAATAAATAAAAGAGTAATTATATCATACTAGAGGCCCAGTGCAGGAGATTTATGCACTTGGGGGGGGGGTGCGTCCCTCAGCCTGACCTGTGCCCTTTCACAGTTCAGGAGACCGCAGGGGATGTCCATCTGACAGCTTAGCACTGCCACAGAGGGGAGAGGCTCCACCACTGCCCCTGCACTCACCAGCTGTGAGCCTGGGTTCTGGCTGAGCGTTGCTTCCTCTTTGGGAGCACACTGACCACCGGGGGGCAGCTCCTATGTTGAGCATCTGCACCCTGGTCGTCAGTGTATGTATAGCAATTGGTCGTTCAGCCATTTGGTTAATTTGCATATTAGCCTTTTATTATATACGGTAGAATATTTACAGTATATTTGTAATGTAAAGAAATCTAATGAAATACAAAAATCACTAATAATAATGAATCAGCTGCACTTTCCTTGTATTATTTCAACCTTTCTTTTTGAGACCTTTAAAAAGTATTTCTAGTTATATATTGATTCCAAATTTTGTTTTATTTGCATGTAATTTTGAGGGTTATTCTTAAAAACATGGTTAGCATTTAAAATATGTTAGTAAACTTTGAACTACAAATTTGAGAGAAACTAGATCTTATAGTGTGTTTATTGCCATCTATAATAATAAAAGTGCAGTATGAAAATTGACTGAATGGCTGAACAGCGGGACACCCATCTGGATGACCTTCTGGATGACCTTCAAGGTGAAGCTGATGCTGCAAGGGCCTACTCGTGCACGAATTTCATGCATTGGGCCCTTAGTAACTCAATGGTTGAGAATGGGACTTTGAAATGCCAGATGATACTGCTTTTTTATAGCAATTGCTTGTTTTATATTTTGTAGGTCCCCACAGATCTGGAAAGTCCTGCCAGACATCAAGTAAAATCTTCCATGACCCTTGACCACCAGATCCTCGATCAGACTATTAAACGGTCCCACACTTCAACACAAAGCAGTGCATTTGTGGTACAGCATGGACACCCATCCCCGGAGAGTGACTCTGGCATCACCGGAAATCCACTCGCCATGTTGCTAACTCTTGGGAAAGAAGATGACAATGTGGAATGGCATGTATGTATAATGGCTTCTCATGAAAATATATAATGAAGTGTTTTTCTTTAAAGTATTCAAAAAACGGAAGTTGACATTTTGATAGTAAAAATTCCAAATACAAATTCACTTAAGAAAAGAAGTGTCTTAATTCATTAATTTGTAATAATTAGTTATGCACAGTAATTATGCATAATAAAATATAACAATTTATGTCAATACTCATTTCAGATATGTATCGATATAGGAAGTGAAAATAACCTCTAACTAATATATGTTAAGAAATTTAGCTTTTTTGGGAGGGGGCGGGGGGGCATGGAAAGATCTTTGTTATAAAGTGTAAAAAATGAAAATATTTTCTTTTTCAATGATAACAGATTTCCCTCAGCTGAGAATTAAGCACAGTCCTTCCCAAGCAGAGTACTCAATAACCACTGAAAGAATTATGGGTCCATTGAACATACTGGAACCTAGACTCTTACCACTTTACTGACAATAAGCCAAAATTTATTCTGGAGTTATTTGGCTTTTGTTAATATAAACAACCTATACTTAGTCTTTTTTATGATAACCATTTAAAATGTATTTTTCTTAAGTTTCAGATATACAGCATAGTGATTAGACAGTTATATAAGTAAAAGTGTTCCCCTTTCCCCAGATATTTTCAGTCCCCACCTGGCACCATACATACATAGTTATTATTGACTATATTACCTATGCTGTGACTATCCATTTGCACTTTTTGATTCCCTTAACATTTTTACCCAATATCCTTCCTCACCTATGGCTGGGTTTTGTCTTAGACCTCTGCCATTTTAATTATGATCTGTTTTGGTGTGTGCCTCTTTGAGTTCATATTGCTTAGGACTGTCTTTTTTTCATGGACTTGTGTGTCTTTTATCTTCACCAGGTTAGGGAATCCATTGTTCTCAATCCCTTGCTCTCTTGCTTCTTCTTTTGATACTTTTATGATGCAAATGTTGTTACTCTTTATGGTGTCCCAGAAATCCCTTAAAATACCCTTACTTTAGCCGAAACCGGTTTGGCTCAATGGATAGAGCGTTGGCCTGCGAACTGAAAGGTCCCAGGCTCGATTCTGGTTAAGGGCATGTACTGTGGTTGCAGGCACATCCCCAGTAGTGGGTGTACAAGAGGCAGCTAATCGATGATTCTCTCTCATCGATGTTTCTAAGTCTCTATCCCTCTCTCCTCCTCTCTGTAAAAAATCAATAAAATATATTTAAAAAAATACCCTTACTTTAAAAAAAATCTTTATCTTTTTTGCTGCTCTGATTAGGTGTTTTCTACTGCCTTGTCTTACAAATTACTGATTCAGTTTTCTGCTTCAACTCATCTGCTGTTGATTCTTTCAGGTGTATTATTTATTTCTTTTTTATGTTTTTTTGTGTCCCTTTTGATGCTTACTATCGCTTTAACTTTCTCTGAGCTCATCCATTATTCCCCTAAATTCCTTAAAAATCCTTACAGTAAATTTTTCGAACTCTGTATCTTGTAGAGTGCTTGCCTCATTTCATTTAGTTCATTTTCTGGAAATTTCTCCTGTTATTTCATTTGGGGTATGCTTATTTGTCTCCCCATTTTGGCTATCTCTGTGTATTTGTGTATTAGGTAGATCTGCTATGTTTCCCAGTCTTGGTATGGTGGCCTTATATTGTAGGTATCCTGTGGGGCTCATTTGCATAGTCTCCCTGGTCACCTGAGCTATGTGCTTCAGAAATGATTTTTGTGCGGGTTATGTGAGCCTGCTCGTGGTAGTTGTGTCTTGATTTTTGTTGGCCTGTTTGTGAATTGACTCTTGGCTCACTGAAAGTGAAGATTGACTTGGACCACAGTGTACAAGCTGCTTTGCAATGGCTGATCTCACAAAATAAAATTACCCGCAGGGGTGTCTGGTGCATGCTGAGATTTTCCCTTGGGATGTGTCTTTTATGGAGCTAATTGTGTCATGCTCTGATGTGGTCTGAAGCTAACCAAAAGATAGATGTGTTGGTACTGGAGCTTCTTGGGAGAGAATCTAGTGGAGGTCAGTGTCAGATACTGCCTGTGACTGGCCCTGGGCTACCTGTTAGGAGCTCCAAAGTAATCCACAAATTTTGGCTACCTCTGCCAGGCCTGGGTGCACATGGGAGGGGCCAGGATTCAGACCATGGCTGACTTACATTAGCACTGAGTCCAGGTCAGGTCAGCAAAAGGCCCGAGGCACCCTGAAATCCATCTTTGTTTGACAGACACCTGTTAGGCTCAGTCTTAAAAGAGTTTCTTGTGTTATGTAAGTTCTATGAGGTAGTTTCCTAGTGAGTTACTATGTAGAGGCCAGTGGTCTTTACCAGGTTGATACAGATTCAAACTTCATGTTAGTGCTGAGTCTAAGGACATTCAGCAATTGTCCCAGAGTATACCAGGGCCATCTACCACCTGCCAGAAACCCAAGGATCTTTGTGGTGAGGCTGACTCTTAGGGAGACATCAGGGTGGGCCAGCAGTATTCATCAGGCTAAAACCCACCAAGATTTGTCCATGTGGAGGAAGGGCTCTACATAGGAATGGTGGCACCCATTAAGTGGGCAAGAGAAAAAAAGGCCCTCAACCTAGAACCACACAATTCAGTTTCTGACAGTCCCAGAATTTGCCCAGACCTCCTCAAGAGTCTTCCATGAATGTCTTTACTCTGGGCCCCAAATGGCTACAGCATGCAGACTCCCACACAGGGTGTAAGCTGGGAAGAGAAGAGCCACAGGGAGTCAGAAGGGTGAAGCCAAGGCAGTTTCCAGTCTGATGCCATATGATGCTCTACCCAGTAAAGATGGCATCACTGGGTGGTGTAGAAGAGGGAGTCAGCCTAGGACTTTAGCTGCTGTTTCATTAGCCTTCTCCATAAAGCCACACTACCCAGTCCCTCCCTGCGTGAGACTCCAGTTTGCTTTGATCTGCTTTCCCTCCATGATGTTCAGGATGAGTGGTCATGGGTGAGATTTTGTGTGCTGGCCCTTTAAGAGGGCGCCTAATTTTCTATCAGCAGCCTGTCATTCCCTGGCAAACAAATCCTTACTGATTTCCAAGCCAGATGTTACATGGGCTCCTCTTCTCTGGCTCTTCTGGCTGGGGGTCATGATTGGAGAATTCTTGTTCCTCAGGGCGGACCTTAGCAGCTGAACTATTCCTTCAGATTCCTAATGGCCCCATGTGGCTGTCAGTCTGGTTCTTTTCAGTGTCCACCCTTCCAATGAGTCTCGATGTGGCTTCTTCTGTAAATCCTTGGCTATAAGACAAAGGTTCAGCTAGTCTTTATTTGGTTATTCAGGTAGATTGTTCCATAATTTAATTATTCCATAATTTTGCTTTGGCCCTGGGAGAAGGTGAGTGTAACTTTCACCTACACTGCTGCCATCTTGGAACTCCCTCAAGATATTTAGCTTTAATTTTAAAGGTTTTTAACTAAATTAATTTACATTATTTATTAACAGTTATATTATTTTTACACATTAAAATAAAACAGGAAGAATTTTGAATAGAAGTACATATATGCTCTAGAAATATTCATTAGAATAAACTAATCTTCTTGCTCTTTGGAATTATATATGAAATTTTTGTACTATTATCTATTTATTCATTTCTACTTTTAAAGCATACTTGCCTACTGCTTAATATGAGGCACTAAAGATGCAAAATGAATGAGAGTATCTAGCTTCATGGAATTTATACTTATTGTGACTTAATTGTAAGTGAGCCTTCAAAAAATGTAAAAAAATGAATTGAACTGGGAAACAACTAGAACTGGGGAAAAGACTTTTTAAAAAGTCTTTTAAAAAAATATCTCAGTATAGAAAAACTATATTAAAAACTGAGCTTTCTATTATTTCTTTTTTTTAATTTTTCTTTTCCCATTTGATTTCTAAGAGAGAGCCATGGCCCATGATCTCCCAGGTTTAATTTCCCAATATAATTCTTGATGAATATTACTGATTTCAAGTCACTGCTTTTTAGATATTAAGTCTATAGCCTCCAGGTATAAAAAAGTAATGCTTAATATCCTATTATTTAAATTCCAAATGATAAAGATTTTTATTGTGTGTATAAGTTTTATATTAATCTGGTATATTGTTTAGTGAAATATAAAACAACCACAAAACAGGATTAATTGAAATCCAAACTGAATATAAATCTCCACATGTATATTTACTTAAACTTTTCAATAGTTGGTCTATAAGGAATCCCCCCTCCCACATGTAGAACTAGGTTCTCTAGTCACTCTATGAAGATCATAAAAATGCATGTAGAATGAAAATCATCTGTACAGTAAATATTAGAACTAACCCAGTACAATTTATCTTACAACCACCTTCTTCCAAAGTTCATTTCCTTGTGTGAGAGTTATTTCTAAAGGAAAAAAGACAAATCCCATAGGATATGCATATGCCAGCCAATTCTGGGCAGAACCCAGACATGATCTTATTATATGTCTTAGGGAATACGTGTTCTAAAAAATAAGAACAAATAATTAACATATATCAGCCTTCTCAGTTTTTCTTAGTAAATGTTTTGTATTGTTAGGCACACAAGTTACTTTTTAAAAAGTAATAAGTTCATGCTTTATAAAAGACATTAATGTGACCTTTGTGGGCTTTTAGGTGATATTGGCCAAAAGGAATTGCATGGCTTAGCAGGGTTGAAACTCTAGAGTAGTCTCAGGGGAATCATCACATTGATTACACACACTTTTTTTTTTTTAGTCTTTATACTTCAAAATATGTTTATAGAAGTCTCTCCCATCATTGATGTTTTTTATCATAATTTAAATCAATGTTATAGTTCTAATCAGTGTATGCTCTTTTTGAAGTTGACTTGTGTACACATTTTCACATACTGACAAGAGGTGTCCTATGTTTTGCAATATTCCAATATTCTTTTATTGATGCTAGGAGTCCATGTAACAATGCAGAACATGTGCATTCTTAAGAGTCACGCACCAAGAGGTTATAGCTACTACTTAATAGCTATGTGGTCTCAGTTCTTAACCTTTCTCATAAACATTTCTACATCTTGAAGAATTGTTTTGATGCTTATACTTTTTGTTGTTATTAATTCTCACCCGAGAATATTTTTCCATTGATTTTTAGAGAAAGTGGAAGGGAGGGGGAAAGACAGAAAGAGAGAAACATCATTGTGTTGAGGATCGAGCCTGCAACTAAGGTATGTGTCCTAGACCAGACTTGAACTCAGGACCCTTCATTTCGCAGGCTGATGCTCTATCCACTGAGATAAACCGACTAGGGCTGATACTTACATTTTGAAAGTTCCTAACCCAAGGGCAGTGTGGAGGCTCAGGAGATGGTGGGTGTTGCCATCTTTTGGTATTTCTTCCTCCTAAGCTTGTCCTCCTGTTACATTAAGGAACGTTTCATTAATTCAGAGAAGATCCCAGAAACCATAGCTACCAGAGGATAAATCCATGAGAGGATCCTTAGATTCAGGATTTGGGGGTTGGAACTAGGAGTAGCTTGGTGAGTAAAGGCATCTGAGACAATGAAATACAAAAATAAAAAGCAGCATTTTATAATATGGGTCTTTGCAGGATAAAATCCAAATTTGTACTCATGGCACATAGAACCCTTCTACTACACTTAATCTTTGTCTCCTGACCCACACTGGTGATAGTGCTCTGTGTTTTAGTCCTATTGGTTTCAGCCATATGATTCTCACAGGGGCCACGTTTTCTCTTTTTATATAATTTCTTGACCAACTACCCATTCATTCCATGTGTCTGCATAATTTCAACTCACTCTTGAAAATTCACTTCAGGTTTCTTCTCTAAGATGCTTTCCCTGGTGGTTCTGGGCACCTATTCTCTGGGTTTTTATAGTAACACATATTATCATATGGATAAAAATTTAACGTATCATAGGATTTTCACAAACTACATTTTAATTATTCGTTGTGTGTTTTTTCTTACCTTCTGTAACTTTTAGGAGCTCCAAGTTGAGGGGAAGATGAAAGAAAAAGTAAGCACATAATTGTAACATGTAGAAAGAGCAATGGTATGTGTAGATAGGAACAGAGATATGCTGTTCTTATCAGAAAAATATCCATAATAAGACTTAGGGTAAAATGGCTAATGAGATACTGAGCCAGGTGAGATAGCATAAGCCAAGAATAGAGGTGGGGAAACAGCATGGGGTGAGCAGAAAGTGAGAAGCAGATTATGCAGATGGTGGTAAAAAGAGTAGCCAGAGAAGCAGGCAATAGACAAATCACAGAAGGGCTGGTACCCTGTTGGACAATATCACACCCTTTAAGGGTTTAAATGTGGGGGCTATACTGACATCATCAGGTTTGACTTTCATATTCCTCTGTTAGCTATGCAGGAGAAGAAGCCTAAGTTGAGAAGTTATTTCTGCAGTGCAGTGAGAGATGACAAGGCTCTCTATGTGAACATGTTAGGACTGAATTATCTGTGAGACTACCATGTGGAGATGCTGGTGACAGCTAGATATTCAAGTTTCCTTGAGGAGAAATAATACAGACTGAAGCAAGAGATGTGAGAGTTGTCAGCATGCAGGTAGTACTTGAAAACTTAAATGAGAGAGTCCCTGTAGAGCATGAATCTACTTAGAAGAGTGGTGAACTGGGATAGGATTGAGGATATCACCAACATTTGAGGGTGCTCAGAGGAAAAGGGCCATCGACATAATGTAAAAAGATAAGCAGTGCGGTGCCCCTGGAGCTAAAAAAAGAGTTAGTTTATAGAAGGAAGGAATGATCCACACACTCAAATGTTGTAGTTGAGTCTAGTAAAATAAGGACTGAAACATGTCTATCAAATTTGGAAGTCAAAAAATCAAAGAAAATAGCAACCAAAAGAATTTCTTTAGGATAGTAGGCAAAAATCATTCCACCTTGAATTCAGAGTTTATAGCAGGGGGAAAATTGAACTCCATGGATATTTGGGATGGTTGTGCAGAAAGATAATAGGACAAAAGCATAGAGAGTAATAAAATGAAAATTGTGCATTTGATCTGCAAGAGGGTCAAGACTGGATGTAAAAGGAAGTTTTTATTTGATGAGTGAGATAATGGAATTCAGATTTTAGAAATGAAGTAATTTAGAGGATGACATGACCTAAGGAATGGTATAGAGAATAGGTGAAGGGTTAAATAGGTGATAGTGGTGAGCACTATCATTGATATTCAAAATATTCATCGACAATTGTTGCTTTATTTTTACATGGAATTCTGATGGTTGTTACTTTAGGTATTTTTAGGTACATATGCCTTTCTGATTGCTTGGTGTTATTTTTTCTTTAAAATCTTACCTTACATCTTATATAGCTTAAACTAAAGTTGCTACTGTGGCTTTCCTCATGGTCATATTTGTGGCACAAGTTTTCCCTTTGCTTTAAGCTTTCTCTATTGTTTTATTTTAAATGTATCTCTTATAAATATACTATTGCAATACCTTTCTAAAACCAAATTTGAGAGATTCTTGGTTAATTTATTAACTTATTTACATTTTTGTAATTAGTGTACTATTAGGATATAATAGTTATCTTTTTTCATATATTTTTAAATTACTATACATTCTATTTCCTTATTTTCTATCTTTTCTTTTCTATCCATCATTGGTCACATTAAGTTTCTCTCTCTCTCTCTCTCTCTCTCTCTCTCTCTCTCTCTCTCTCTCTCTCGTTATTCCTAATGTTTAAAGTCACATGGTTGTATGTTTTATTTTTAATATCTATATCATTGTTTAACAATATCAGTGTCACACTTTTAAGTAAAACTGTATCTAAGTATGGTCATATGATCTCATTTCTTTCTTGTTCATACAGTCATTATATCACAAAAATTTCATTGCTATTTACTCATTCTTTTTTTATATTTTTATTGATTTCATAGTTGTAGTTATTATCTGACTAAATTACCTCCTGAAAGAGTGAAGAGTATTTTTAAAAGGTACTTTTTCCTTTAAAGCTTCTGAGTTTCTATGCCTAAAAAAAACTTTATCTCACCCATATACTTACAGGATATAGTCTTTGTTTTAAATGTTTAGGTTCAAAGTTACCCACCTTCAATACTTCAAAAATTATCCACATTGTATTCTAGCACCCTGTGATTTTGAAAAGCTTGATTCTTGGTCTTTTGTAGACCTTTATTTTTAAATCATTTCCATCTTATAAATGATTTCCTTTGTCCTTGAACCTCAGACTTTCTACAACTATTATATCCATTTTGATTTTAGTGTAAATAACATGTTCTTTTTTGTGTTTTATTATCTTCATCTATCACTTTGAGGGTGCTTATTTTGCAGATTTGTAATTATCCTTTTGTCTGATCTGTTAATCCTGTTTCATCTGATGCAAAATGTTATATTTGTTGGTTTTAAAAAATGTCAACTTAAATTTCAAGATGTTTAACTGTGAAGAGTCTTGGAAGCTGTAAAGCAACGTTTTGGACTGGATTTTATATCTTTAAATCACTTTAGGATAATAGAAGAACCAACTTCTTCAATAAATTAGGGGAAAAGATAGTTATGTCGGTGGATGACAGAAATAAGAAATAAAGGTGTTAAAGGCAAAAACAGAGCCTGCAAGGAGGAGGGAACTGCCACGTGGAGGAAAGAAAGGGCTCTCTTTGAAAAAAGAGAAACCTTAGCATGGCTACAGGCAGGAGGGAAAAATACAGAAATGCAGAGACTGCGTTATTTATGGTGTAAGCATACAGGAAACATAAAAGGGTGAATGACTTATTTGTAGCTGTTACCAAAACTATCAGAGTACCCCAAAGAAAAATATTTATTTTAGGTCTTCTTTACATTTGTTTGGAACACATTTACTGTCCAGTTAATGGCAGAGAGTGAATGAAGGAAATATCATGACAAACAAAATAGAAGCAGAGGCATGGGTACATAGGGAAAAAACTAACATGTCAGAGCGGAGGAGGTGTGGGGGACTGGATGAAAAAGGTGAAGCGATAGCCCCAAACACATACACATAACACACAGACACAGACAGCTTGTGGTGATAGAGGGAAAGGAGGCTGGGGCTCTGTGCAGGTGGGGGCTTCGCTTGGGGCGATGGGCACATGATGCACTGTGCAGGTGATGTTTTATTGAGTTTTACTTGGAACCTGCGTGGTTTTGTGAGCCAATGTCACCTCGGCAAATTCAATGTCATACCAATAAAGTCAACTAAAAAATAACAAATTAAAAACATTCTCCCATGGGAAAAGAAGAAATATCACAAAATGAAAATTTGAATTTACAGACACTAAATAATATACTGCAAAACTTTCAGAGACTGGACTAACCAAAGAAGCAAAACATGCATATTTATTATCCTAGACCCTCTTAATGCACATAGAATAACATCTAATGTTCAGACAATGGTCTAGAGCTACACTCTTGTATGTGGTACCCACTAGCCATACGTGGCTCTTTAATTTTAAATCAATTCAATGCAATCTTTAAATATTGAATAAAATTAAAAATTCAGTTCCTCAGTTGCACTAGCCACATTTCAGAGCTCAGTAGCCACGCGTGGTTAGTTGCTGCTGTATGGACAGCACAAATTGAGGATATTCCCATTACTGCAGACATTTTTGTAGGACAGCACTGATCTAGAGGATTTTACAATGTAAGTTTCTTGCCTGATTTTCAACTTTGTCTGAAACCTCTCTTGCCCTTGCTCACTCCATTTCCTTCCCATGGGTCCTCTCACTCTCACACACTCTGAGCTTGCTGCTAACTTAGGCTCTTGGTCTCTTTTGATTTCTTTCCAAAGTCTACCCTTCCCCATGCTCTTCATGCCTCTGTCCAAATGTCAGTAAATTCTTCTCTGACCATTTCCTAAAACAACACTTTTCCCCTTCAGGCTCTGCTGACTTCCTGTTTTAACTTCTCCAGGCCACTGTTGTTGAGCTGTGCACTGTGTGTTTCCTTAATAGAGCGTGAGCTCCAGGAGAGCACAACCTTTGTTTCCAGATTCCCAGTATTTACAACAAGGTCTGGAAATAAGTGTTGCTCAATAAATATTTGTCAAATTAATATATGAATAATGTCCTGATTTTTTGGCATATGACCTTTGGGGCATCATAGTAGATGCCTCTGAACATTTAATTCTCTAAAGTTTGCAGAAATTTTGCTTAGAAGATATCATTAACAGAATCATAAAATATTTTTATATGTATCCCAGAATTTACACCTGTTTTTTCTGCACATCATGGGAAATTCAGAGTATTACAAGTTATACGAATTCAGCATTCTCTCTCTGTGTTCACACGTATTTTTAAAAATTTCACTGAAGAGATATAATGAGAAGTAAGAGCGTTAACAAAGCTAAAGAGAAGTGAAGAGGGCTAGTAAGCCTGGCATTTTTAAAATATAAGTTTTGTAAATCTCCAGCTAAAGTACAGAAGGAAAACAAAGCTACTTTTTAAAGGAGTTGAGAAAAGGAGAGGAAAGCTTATTTAAATCAGGACTATAGAGCCAGATTTCCAGGATTTCAATCCTGCCTCTGTCATTCACCAGCTACATATTCTGGAAAAAATTACTAAACTTTATTTTCTTTCTATTTGTCATCTTTACAACGGACAGAATGGTAATATCCTCTTCACGGGGCTGTTGTGAAGATTAAATGAACTGATATACACAAAGCACTTAGAACAGTGCCCAACATACTTCCTGTACTATATTAATGCTTCTCATCGTTGCTATTTCAGGTGACTGTAATTATTATTTTGTTGTTATTGCTTATTGTGGAAAGTTGAATACATTTCCATGTAGTTTGTATTCATATTTGACCACTGATATTTGAATATCCAACTGTGAGATGCAATAGAAACATTTTAGAGAAAAAATTAAAGTTTGTAGGAAGTCATCTTTTTATAAGTTAAGGATATAGGCTGTGGCCTGAGTTACTTTATGATAAACACTGTATTTATGTAGATACTGATTTCCCAGCGACCAGCCCTGGTGATTTGCCCAGCCATCACCTGCCACTTGATGGAAGCAAATGCAAAACAAAACAAAAAAACAAAAAACAAAAAAACATGGACCAGAGAGTGTCAGGATGACATCATTTTAAGCTGTAAAATAATCAGGATTTTAATATATATTTAACTTTAAATATTAAAACATTTAATGATAACTACAATTTTTTTATGCAAATTCAGGATGAAACACAACTTATATCATTCTACACAGTCTTCGAAATGTATTAGATTTTGCTAGATGGAGGACATTGTTGAGGATATAATCAGTGTGGAATCAAGCTTTAACGAGGAAGGAACAGACTCTCCTCTGCTAATGAAAAGGATAGTGTTTCTAGACATGAGGAGGTTAATGAGATTGAAATAAATAAAAGTTTCTAGTTATAAAAATTTAAATTACTTAGCAAATTTTTTTTCTTCTAAACTTTTGAAACAGACACAAGATAACAGATGGATATTGGAAAATATTGTTGCAGAAAAAAAGATTATTTGATTTTATTGAGGAAGATAGGTATCAGGGCTTGCACTATCCTATTTATTTAATCTCTAGAAACACCCATTTACTTTATATTTAATCTTCTATAGCATTTTCTGAGTGATTTAATGTCCAGATCTTGTTTGAAGCACAGAACATAATCAGACACCCTCATGAGTTCATGACTGAATTTTGTTTAATTTACTGTGACTAATAGCTATTAGATTCTGAGGCTCTACATCTTGTAGAATAAAGAAAAATATAGTAAGGACAAAAAAATACTTCTGAGAGAACAACTAGAAGTTAAAGATGAACTGAAAAAAGAGAGAATGTGTCTTAAAGCATGTAGACAGATGTTTCTGTTGGAATCAGCCCAAATTCCTGGAATAATAGGCAATGAAGGGTTGGCACTTTATTTCCCATTTTACTGCCATTGCCTTCTCATTGTTTATTTATTAATCACTAAAGATGTTATCTCTAAAGAGCGCGTAAACTCTTTTCACACCTGTTGAAGAGTTATGCTTGGTTTGTTTGTTGGTGGTATTAGACTTTATAGAAAACGTGATAAAATACAAAAGAATGTAGTGAATTGTTAATTTGAACATTTCATTTAAAGATAGTGAGTTCTGCTGAAACCGGTTTGGCTCAGTGGTAGAGTGTCGGTCTGCGGACTGAAAGGTCCCAGGTTCGATTCCAGTCAAGGGCATGTACATTGGTTGTGGGCACATCCCCAGTGGGGGGTGTGCAAGAGGCGGCTGGTCGATGTTTCTCTCTCATCAACGTTTCTAGCTCTCTATCTCTCTCCCTACCTCCTCTCTGTAAAATATCAATACCATATATTAAAAAAAAATAAAGATAGTGAGTTCTGACTGTGTTGCATAGTGTAGATATTGCTCATCAGTAATCAATGGGCTAGGCTAGATTAATGGTGGCTGTCTTAAGTTTATGGCCTTAAAATTGAAGAAACCTTTCCCCCTTTTTTTCTTCGTTAATTCCAAAAAAGACTAAAGAGAGAAGTATGTCTTTCTTTTTATTTTACTTTTTTTCTAAAATGCAGCACCTCCATTTTATAATATGTTACAAATGCTAGTTTTAACTGACAAAGGTCAAATGAGGTTTTTGGGGGGCTGGCAGCCATTTATATTGCCCAGATGGTATATTGAGGAAAAACATAAACAGAGGGAGGAAAAAAACTGAAGAAGAATTAGAAGAAATGCTCCTTATATGTCCCTGAAGAATGTTTTATCTATGGATTTTACATTATGTAAGATGTATTCTTTATTTTGTAAGCTAATTGTGTCATGATATTCTGATTACCATAACTAGATGCATCCTAACGGATACATTTGGTTAGGTTTGGCAACAGAAGAGAAGGGAAGCTTCTTTTCCCGTTAGTTCCAGCTAAATCCCTGGGATAATTCTCACTGGCGCAACTTTTGTCGCATATCTATGCCTAACCAAACTTCTCTAGGTTTTGGGCTTGCCCTAGAGCTATGGATTGAGCAGCTCTACACAACAAATTACCTAGATTGAGTGAGAACCAGGAGAACAGGAGTTGTTACCAAAATAAATGTGAATGAATTCTAGTGAGGTTAAACAACAGTTGTCCATTATGGTAAGCTTAAAAAGTGAGGGTACTTACTACTACTAATTATTATTAACTAGAGGCCTGGTGCACAGATTTATACACCGGTAGGTCCCTCAGCCTGGCCTCCACACTCTGGCAATCTAGGACCCGCCCCCCCCCTCCACCCCACCCAACCACACACCTCCCCGGGGGATTTTCGACTAACAGTTTTGACCTGCGGGGATCAGGCCAGAACCAACAGTCCAACGTCCCCGGAAGGATATAGTAATGTACAAAGTGGCAGGCAGCTGGGGAGGAGCCCAGGTCAGACACCACACTGGGCCCTGCTGTGCCTGCTGCTGCTGCAGCTTGGCCACGCCCTGCTGAGGAGACAGGAGAGCCTGTGCTGCCTCAGATAAGCTGGCCAGCCGTTAGCACAGCATCTGGCTCCCATTGGTCAGCTGAGCAGTGTTCCCACTGTGGGAGCGCACTAACCACCTGCATTGAGCGTGTGCCCCCCGGTGGTCAATGTGCATCATAGCAATCTGTCGACCAGTTGTTAGTTTGTTCAGTCACTTAGGCTTTTATATATATAGATTTTTCACCTGCTTTTGACTGGCAGTTTTATAAATATTTTTTTCTCTAATTCTCATACAAATAGGCAACATTTCTGGGGCAGTCTACCGTGTGTTCTTAGATGCTGTACCACTCCTTTGTTGTGTAGTCTCACTAGAAAAAACTGGGATGTCAGTTAGTTTATCCCAGACCACTGCACATAGGCTTAACTAAGACTCATGGTGTAACTTCTGTTCATGGGAAACGTGGAAGCTGCTGACTTGTAGCTTGCATTACTTGGGGGAAATTCTTCAAATTAATCTAGCTTGAATGAAATAGTTCAAGATTTTCACAGATCTTTTTAGCCCATATATTTCTGATCAAGAAATGAATTCATGAATTGAGTGACTGGACCCAGAATAATTAAACAGAAGTTACATCTCAATTTTTATTTGATCAATAAATTTAACCACCTATAATTTAATTCTTGCCACAACAACTATGCAAACAGGATTGGAAAGGGTCAAAGAGCAAGAAACATTTAAGCAAATTAATTTTGCTTTTCTCAACAACTTACCTTTCCAGTTTTCCAGTCTCCTTAGTGTGAATGGTGTTTTTCTCTTCCCTATTTGGTAGTCATCTTCTCACATGATGATATCCTAGAGCTCATTATAACCAATTTCTCTATCTCATAACATTTACTTTACACTTTTTGGCCATTACATCCTATTTTTTCCTAGTGTTCTTACTTCACCAATTGTTGAATCTGTGGAGATTGCATATCAATTGATTGACTCTATCACTGTTTTCAATAACTATTACAACTCACATTTTAAAACCTTTCTTTAACTTGCCTAGAGTCTTTGGTCAAGCACTATAACCAATACTCTTGCAAATGCTCTTAACATGTTATCTGTTTCTTTCATGTTATTTCTCTACTGAGAAAACCCCAACCCTAGTTAAGCTTATTTTTCATCTTATTCCACATCTTCATCTAAGCAGTGAATGGATAAAAATTTCACCACAATGCTCGTGGTCCTCACCTCAAAGTTTCACTGGGACTCTCACTGCTTCCAGATAATGCTATTACCATTCCCTGGCAAATCTTCCCATTAATTAAGATAACACTTTAATATCTTCTCTCTCTTCTCAAATCTCTATGATTCCTTGTCCATGCTCAATTTTTCAGCTGATTTCTCTTTCACATCACATTTCATAAATCCCAATCAGATTAGGATGTACTCCTTAGTTTTTACCATCAGTTCTACTATACCGTTTGTATATGCTTTCATTTTCTTCTGCCATCCCTTCTATAAAAACAGAATAATTGCCCTAGCTCATACTCTAAAACCAGCTCTACTACTTGTGTCCTAGACCCACCCATTCTTGTCTTCTTAAGCAGTTTCCTTCTCTAAAAAGCAATTCCTTCTCATGTCATTAGTCTATTCTGACCTAATGGGTTATACATGTTTGCATCACATTAGTTTTTAATAAGACTCTTTAAAAATAAAAATAAATGAATCAACTCCCTTTAGATACATTTTCTCTCTTGTTACCATACCATTTCATGACTCTCCTTATGCAAAAAAGCTACTGTTTCCATTTTTCACCCTGCCTCCATTTCTTCACCATTCACTGTCTACTCTCCGATAGAGCTGTTGTCCTTCCACTTCTAAAAGGAATCTTAAAACCAACCAATGTCAAAACAAACAAATCAAACCAAACCAAAACAGCAACAACCAAAAAAGAATAAATGCAGAAGCCAACAATAAATTCTCCATTCTCAGCTGACTTGGCTTCTTGGTGGAATTTGCCATGGTTGACCACTATCTCCCTCTCTAAGTACTACCAGGGATTCTGTGGCGCCATATTTTCTGGGTTTACACTATCTTGCTGGTTCTTTCTCCTGTAAGATTTGTCTAATTGCTAAAGTGTCCCCAAGCCTAAACTAACAGACCCTCTTTTCTCATGTATCTATACATCCTATTGGTAATATCAACCCATTCCAGCCTAGATTTCTCCCTTAGATGCTGGACTGATATATTCTACTGTTTACTTGACATCCTTAGTCTTTCTAAGTAAATACATTACACTTAATATGACTGAAAAGAAGCTTTTGTCTCCCCCAATCTACTTTTAGATCATTTTGAAACCCCCAAGTAATTTTTCCTCGCTTCTCTCTTACTCCCACACTTCTACATCTATAATATGCCCTTCTAAACAGTATCCAAAACTGCCTGGATTGCACGGCTTCTTATCCGCTCCTCTACTAAAACATTTCCCAGACTACCATCATGTCTAACTCGAACTTCAGAAACAAACCCCAACCTAACTTCCATGCTACCTCTTGTCTTTTATAAATCTTCTTTACACAGTAATCAGAATGATCCTCACAAAGCAAAAATTAGATCCTGTTTCTCTTTGTGTAACATTCTATTAACTTCCTGAAATCTTCAGAATATAATACAGACACTTTACTGGAGTCAGCACTTTCCTTTAACCTTGGGTTCTGGCCTTGATAGTCTTCTTTCTGTTTCTTGAACACGGCATCATATTATCATCTCAGGATCACTGAACTTCCTTTATGTGACTTGGAATACTCCTGTGCTAGATCTTTTTTTTTCTTTTTTTTAAAATATATTTTATTGTTTTTTTACAGAGAGGAAGAGAGAGGGATAGAGAGTTAGAAACAACGAGAGAGAATCATTGATCAGCTGCCTCTTGCACACTCCCTACTGGGGATGTGCCCGCAACCAGGTACATGCCCTTGACCGGAATGGAACCTGGAACCTTTCAGTCCGTAGGCCGATGCTCTAGCCACTGAGCCAAACCGGTTTCGGCCTGTGCTAGATCTTTGATTGGAGGCCTTCTTTTGTTTCAGACATTTAGTCAATATCACCTTATCAGAGAATCCTTCCACAATCACCTTTGCTAAAACACACATCCCACACTCCCTAAATCAATATCTCATTTTTGTTCCCCCTTACATTTATGATTTGAGTAATAAAAAGTATCCTATTTATGATTTTACTAGAGGCCCGATGCACAAAATTTGTGTAAGAGGAGGCCTTCCTTCCCCTGGCTGCCTGCACTGGCTTCCCTTTGTCACCCGGGACCCAGGCTTCCCTCACAGCCCCGGCTTCATCCGGAAGGTCGTCAGTCTAATTAGCCTATTACACTTTTATTATTATAGATGCACGTATCCCTATAAACTCCTTGAAATTAGTGTTTTTGTCTGTCTTGTTCACTGCTGTGTCTGGAGCCTAGGACAGTGACCTGTTCTTATTTCATTTTCAGCAGCCTGCACAATGCCTAGCACATCATAGGTACTAAGCAAATACATGTTAAATACATACTATAAAGTTCACACAGGGTATTGAAAACATTTTTCCTATTATCCAGAACTATTTAGAAATTTTTAATGGAAAAAAAGCAGTAGTGGTAAGGATATCAACAATAACAATAGCTACTGTGCCTCAGGAACTTATATGAGAAAGACAGGGGAAAAGCTTACTGTGAAAAATTGCATTTAATCAACACAGCAAACATATGCACTAGAGACTATTATTACCTATTACCAGTTTACAAACGAGGAAAGAGGTTTAGAAAAGTTCAGCAAGTTGTGCAAGTCCATACCGATCGTGAACCACAGGGAAGGGGTTGGAATCCAGTCCTGTATGACTCCAAACGCAGCAAACCTACCCAGCAGCTGTGCAGCCTCAGAGGAAGTGCAGAATCTTGGTATTTGAAGGGACATTCGCCCGATCTGATCCTCTGCCGCACTCCGGCAGAATGCTTGTTTAGCCTCTGAGTTCGGGTGTGCTTCCCTATAATTCCCACCCATTGGTCTAGTTTCAGCCCTTCCTTTCCAGTGACATGGTTGTGTTGTGCGTAGTAAGTAATTTCTTTTATCGTATGTAGGTATTTTTCAGTCAGGTGTCTGTAAATGCCGGTGGCATTTGGCAATCTCAGTAACCTGTCACAGTTCAAGATGATTCCAGAGGGGAGGGCTGAGTAAATATTAACAAGCCCCTGTGCTTGGTTGGAACTCGAAAGGACTGCATAACATCCACAAGCAAGCTTTTCTCTGTCACAGTCTAGACCAGATTAGTCTTAAAGTCCAAGGAAGAGCCAAAGTTCACCGGAGTGCAGACATCACTGCACAGCGCTCCTGGTGATTGTTCATAAGTTTAAGGAAAAGAAAATGATGAAGGAGAAAGAGAAAACCATTGCTATTGTGAAGGTTATAGACACTTCAAAGTTAAAACTGGTGAGCAAGTACATTTTGGCATTCTTTCAATGTTTGGAGATAAAACTACCTGAAATACTGAACTTAAACTTTATAAGCTAATAGTCAGGAAAATAAGAAATGTTTAAATTGAACTTTGAAATGTATAATATGTAATCCTCTGTATTAACAAGCTTGTTTACTGACAAGATAGTTTTTAGTGTTCAGAATGCAGTAAGCTTTTTTTTTTTAAAGTAAAACATTTGTTAAAAATAAAATAATGTTTTATTGTGAGTGTTATCAAAAAGTGGAGTTCCACTAATTATTTATTGTAGTGTTTACATTAAAATAATGACTATTTTACTCATTTTGAACTACATAAATTACATGCATCTAAAGTGCATAATACAAGGTATTTACAAGTCACCATTCTCTGTTTTGTATTTTATCTTTTTTATTTGAGTTATAAGCCAAACGAGTACAAGGGATCTCCCCCTCCTGCTCCACATATTATTTTCATTTACTTAGAATAGAACAATAATAATGATAACACAGTAGGACTTCACAATATTTGTCACTCAAACTTCATAGCTCTACTTTAGCAAATAAAGTTAGCGGGAGATCAATTGTGTGTCTTAAAACCAGAAAAAAAAAATAGTTGAGCACATTTACATGAATAAATACCCGAAAGAACAGAAAATAGTATTTAAATGCCAGCTTTCCCAGTATGCATACATTGTGTGTATAAGCTCCTCTGCAGTGCTCCCTCTTTACACCTGAAGTTTACCTCTTTTTGGTCGATAGTTATTTTGTCTAATGGTCTCATGCTCACTTTGACCATTTTAGATTCATAATGAATATCTTCATAGAAAGGGAAAATAGAGAATCCAAAAGAAATCAAAGTTTTCTGTTTCCCACAAAGCTCACACTAAATATATAATATAGACATCATGCATACACATACATATATAAGGGTTCAGGATATTTTTTACTATATATATTTTAAAAATATCTGAAATTATATATACATAATTTAAGATACAAGGAAAGATATGTATATATAGAAAATAATCTTCCTTAGATGTATCTTTCCTTATATGTTAAAGTGTGTATACATTTTCTTATACTTTTCCTTATAATGAGATTATCTGGGAGATAATTATATCACACAGATTCACAAACATAGAATATGCATGATACATATACATATATTATACCTATATGCATATGTACAAACATATACCTCAAAATATTATCTGCATTTCAGATAAATACTCAATTTTTAGGAATATGGTGAGTGTAGACTATGACACCCTCTCTCTTGCTGAGTGACATACATGAACAGGGGTAGGACAATATATAAATTGAAATTTTAAATCATGGCTAGGTTAATTAGTCGTATAAGGTTTTAGTGAAGAAAAATAAACCAGACTTTCATGAGGAAGTATGTAACAGATGATTGGGACCTTAAATTGAGGTTTAGAACACAAGTTGGCTTTTGATACTTAATGAGGACTTTTGTGGTTCAGAAAATAGCGATTGGAAAGAATAAAACTGAGAAAATATGGCCAGTGGCTCCCAACTTTTCTGAGCATTCAAAACAGTTCTTGCCATTAAAAGTGTTACAGCGCCGAAACCAGTTTTGCTCAGTGGATAGAGCGTAGGCCTGCGGACTGAAAGGTCCCAGGTTCGATTCCGGTCAAGGGCATGTACCTTGGTTGCGGGCACATCCCCAGTGGGGGCTGTGCAAGAGACAGCTGATGGATGATTCTCTCTCATTGATGTTTCTAACTCTCTATCCCTCTCCCATCCTCTCTGTAAAAAATCAATAAAATATATATTTTTTAAAGTGTTTCGGCAAGGACCCTTTCTATAATAGGGTCAGTAGTTAAGAATCCAGCCTTTGTGTCTGCAGACCTAGGTTTAAATCCCAATTCCCCTATTTATTATTATTTTTAAAAGTTACCTTTATTGTTGAAAGTATTGCAGATGTCCCCTTTGGTGTTTTCCCCCATTGAACCTCTCCACCCCATTCCAGCTCCTCCCAGGCCTTCACCACTCTATTAATGCATATAAGTTCCCTGGTTAACCACTCCCCTCACCCCCCCTTATATAGCTTTTCCTCTGAAATTCGTCAGTCAACTCCATGCTTCTGTCTCTGGATAGCTTTTATTCATCAGTTTATTTTGTTCATTAGATATCAGTTAATTTGTTCATGTGATACTTATCTTTCTCTGACTGGTTTATTTTGCTTAGCATAATTCTGTTCAGCTTTTGCAAATGGTACGAGTTTTTTCTTTTTTGCTGCCATTAGTATTTCATTGTGTGAATGAACCACAGCTCTTTTAATCCACTCAGCTACTGATGGGCACTTGGGCTATTTTTGAATTGTAGCCATTGTAAATTGCACTGCTATGAACATAGTGCATATATTTTTTCTGCTTGTGTTTCAGGTTTCTTAGGATAATATTCCTATAAGTGGGATCACTGGGTCAAATGGGAGTTCCATTTTTAATTTTTTTTTTTAAGGAAACTCTAATCTGTTTTTTACAGTGGCTGCCAACTTCCACCAAGCCCCCTATTTATATAACAGTATGGCCTTGAGATAATTACTTAAGTATTTTTTTTAGAGTTTTAATTATTTTATATTTAAAATAGTAATTATGATACCTCATAGAGCTGTTAAAAGATTACTAGAGATGTTATTAGTTATTATTATAAAGCCTACTTAGATTAAATGCTGGCAAAAATAAATACTCAAATATCTATGACAAAGTATATATGTTAAGACAATGTTTATGTTTTATTATCTTTAATAGTGTTTTATGTATGAATTCGTAGATTCCTTGTGGCAATAATCTTTCCCTCCCCCTCTCCCTCCCACTGGAGTCTGAAATCTTTTGTTGGAAGCCATAACTTAGGGCATGTGCATGTGGTGATGAGAAATCTTTAAAAACTTGACAGTAGTCTTAAATAATGTTGACTAGATAATATGGGGCCAACAAGATTTTGAAAGCTAGATAAAGGAGTTTGAGTTTAATATATGAGTTAAAGGGGAGATACTTTATACTTTAGATTTTGAGCTTGAATAAATCAGAGGAAGTTGTGTATTTTAAATAGATGTAGAGGATAAGTTGGGAATTGAGAGGAATGGAGGGATACCAGATAAAGGGACATAATTTATGCTTACGGCCCTGCGGATCATGAGGTACAAGAACAGATAAAACAATTTAAACTGATAAATTATTCTATATAATAAAAGCCCAACAACCAATCAGTGTAATGACCAGAACAACCGGTTGACCAGTCGCTATGACATTTACTGACCACCAGGGGATAGATGCCCAACGCAGGAGCTGCCCCCTGGTGTTCAGTGAGCTCCCACAGCAGGAGCACCGCTCCACTGACCAGGATGAGCAATGCTTCCACAGCAAGCCGGTCCCGCGGGCCACACTCCCCACCAGCGCACAATGCATGCTCCAGGACTCTAGTTTAAAATAATAATAATTAAAAAAAAAAACATGCAAAAGTGGGTGATAGATCAAATATAGTGTATAGAGAGGAAAGAGAGAAAAACAGTCAGGAAAATGTGGAATTTTAGGGTCAAATTATGTATGTTATCCTTCAGTATGTGTGGCCCAATAAGAGTAAATGGACATATGAATATTTTCACAGTTTACTTAGATGTTTCTATAATAGTTTACAAACTAAATTTTATTTTTTTCATATGTAAGCATTGATTTTAAGTATAGACAAAGCTAAAGTTTTCAAGGATTGTGGAAATTATCTTCTTAAAAACTAAGTGTTTTATAAAAAATGAGGTTGAATTCTATCAGATACTTTTTTTTTTACTGAATCTACTGAGGTGATCACAGATTTAATTTTGTCTTTGAGCATCCTAAAATGTATTTATGGGAAAGACAAATTGATCATAGCAAGTTATCCTGTTAAATTTTCTTGGATTCATATAGCTAATAAAATTTTGCTTAAGATTTACAGTCATAAGTGAAAAGGGCCTATAATTTTTCTTTTCATAATGTCGTTGTATGATTTAAGTTTCATTGGATTGGGACATATTCCCTCTTGTCTCTGTTGTCTGAAGATGTTTGTACAAAATTGGGATTTTTTCCCCTTAAAAATGTAACACTTTTGCCCATAAAACCATCATGTCCAGATTTTTTATGTACAATATGTTCAAAGTTTATTTTGATAGTTTTAATAATCAAAAGACTGTTTAAGCTATTAATTTGTTCTTCAGTCACTTCTACTAAATAATACTTTCTAAAATTTATCTTTATTGTTAAAAGTAGTACAAATGTATTTTTCCCCCCCCCACTAATCTCCTCAATCCTGTACCCACCCCTCTCAGGCCTTCATCACACTATTGTCTGTATCCACAGGCTATGCATAAATGCATATTAAGTTATTTTTCAATAAAAATATGCACTTTATCTAAGCATTCATAAGCACTGACAAATTATTGTGGGTAATATCTCATCACCTTTTAAATTATGGTAAAAATGTACATAAAATTTGCCATTACATACAGTTTAAAGTATATAATTCAGTGGCATTAAATAAGTTGAAAATGCTGTGCAACCAGCACTACTTCCAGAGTCTTTTCATCATCCCCAAACAGAAACGTCCTCCTTTAAACAATAGCCACCCATTTATCTCTGCCCGCAGCCCCTAGTAATTGCTACTTACTATCCGTGTGATTTTGTCTAATTTGGTACCTCTTATGAGTAGAATCATATAATATTTGCTTTTTTCCCCTGTCTGGCCTATTTTCTTCCATATAGTAATGTGATCAGGACTTTATTTCTTTTTAAGGTTTTATAATATTCCATTATAATATATGCACATTTCATTTATCCATTCATCTATTATGGGCATTTAGGCTATTTCTATCCTTTGTCTACTATGAACAGTGTTAGTATAAACGTTGGTGTGTAAGTATCTATTTAGGTCTCTGCTTTTAATTTTTTTGGTATGCTGGTATTCATAGAGGCGGGATTGCTGTAATTCTACGTTGAACTTTTTGAGAAAAGATCATACTGTTTTCCATAAGGCTACGCCATTTCACTCTCCCAGCGGCAAGGCATCAGGGTCCCAGTTTCTCCTTGTTGTCACCACTTTTTACTTTCCTTTCATTTGATAAGCCATCTTAATGAGTGTGAAGTGGTATCTCATTATTTTTAAGATGACATTTTATAATTTAATATTTTTTATTGTTGACACTATTGGAGATGTCTTCTATTATCACTGCCTTTGCCCTCTCTACACAGTCCCCACCCTTGTCCCTGGGCCTTCACCATACTATTGTCTGTGTTTATGGGCTACGCATATATGTTCTTGAGCAACTTATCTCCTCACTTTGCTTTATCCATTCTCCCTACCACCGTCCTCTATGACATTTGCCAGTCTATTCCTATCGTTCAGGCATATTAGTGAGAATATATGGTATTTGTTCTTCTATGACTGTCTTATTTCATTTAGTATAATAATCTCCAGATCTGTCAATACTTATGCAAAAGGTAAGAGCTCCTTTTTTTTTTTTTTTTTTTTTTTTTTTTTTTTTTTTTTACAGCTATGTAGTATTCCATTGTATAAACATACCACATCATTTTTATTCACTTATTTACTAATGGGCACTTGGGCTGTTTCCTGATCTTGGCTATTGTAAATAAGTTTGCTATGAACATAGGAGTGTGTACGATCTTTCTGATTGGTGTTTGAGGGTCCTTAAGATATAGATTTAGAAGTGGGATTGCTGGGTTAAAAGGCAGTTCCATTTTTAATTTTTTGAGGGAACTCCATATTGCTTTCCACCTTGGCCGCACCAGTCTGCATTCCCATCAGCAGTGCACTAGGGTCCCAGTTTCTCCACTTCCCTGCCAGCATTTATTTGCTGATTTGTTGATAGTTGCCATTCTGAACAGTTGTGAGATGATACCTCATTGCAGTTTTAATTTGCATCTCTCTGATGATTAATGACGTTGAGCATTTTTCCATATGTGTATTGGCCCTCTTTATGTCCACTTGGAGAAGTGTCTATTCAGGTTCTCTGCCCATTTTTATATTTGATTATCTGTCTTCCTTTTGTTGAGTTTTATAAGTTCTTTATATATTTTGGAGATTAACCCCTTAACCAATGAGTCATTGGTGAATGTGTTCTCTCCTACACTGGGTTCTCTTTTGGTTTTGTTGATGACTTAATTTGCTGTGTGAAGCTATTTAGTTTGATGTAGTCTCCTTTGTTTATTTTTTTCCATGTTTTCCTTGTCCTCAGAGACTTATTGTAGCAAAAATATTACTACAAGAGACATCTGAGATTTTACTGCCTATTGTTCTTCTAACATGGTTATGGTTTCATGATTTACATTTAAGTCTTTCAACCCATTTTGAGTTTATTCTTCTTTATGATGTACGTTGGTGATCCAGTTTCATTTTTCTTGCATTTACCTGTCCAGTTTTTCAACATCATTTATTGAAGAGATTGTTTTGACTCCATGTATGATCTTGCCTCCTTTGTCAACTATTAATCTATGATAATAAAAGCGTAATATGCTTATTAGACTGGGCATCCTTCCAGATGTCCTTCCGGATGAACTTCCAGATAACCTTCCAGATGATGGGGCTGCAAGGGAAGCCTGGGTTCCAGGTGTCTGCCAGCAGCCAAAGGGAAGCTGGTGCTGGCAGCTGGGGAAAGGAAGGCCTACTGTTGCAAAAATTTTGTGCATATGGCCTCTAGTTGACTTATAAAGGGCATGAGTTGATTTCTGGGCTCTCTATTTTGTTCCATTTTGGTCTGTATACCTCTTCTTTTCCCGGAACCAAGCTGTTTTGATTATAGTTGCTTTGTAATATAGTTTGATGTATAGTATTGTGATACCTCCAACTTTGTTCTTCTTTCTCAAGATCACTGGTACTATTCAGGGTCTTTTTGGTTCCACATAAGTGTTTGCAATATTTGTTCTAGATCTGTGAAATATGCCATTTTCATTTTAATCAGAATTGTATTGAATCTATAGATTGCTTTGAGTAGTATGGACATCTTAATTATGTGTAATTCTTCCAATCCATGTACGTGGTATATGCTTTCACTTGTTTGCATCTTCCTCATTTTCTTCAGTGTCCTATTGTTCTCTGAGTACAGGCCTTTTACCTATTGGTTAAATTTATTCCTAGGTATGTTATTTACTTGTTGTATTACAATGGAAATAGAATAGTTATTCAGCTGGCATGGCTCAGAGGTTGAGCATCAACTTATGCCAGGAGGTCACAGTTTGATTCCCAGTCAGGGCACACGCTCGGGTTGTGGGCTTGATCCCCAGTGTGGGGCATGCTGTAGTCAGCCGGTCAATTTCTTTCTCATTATAGATGTTAATATATCTCTCTCCCTGTCCCTTATTCTCTGAAATCAATAATAAAAACATTAAAAAGAAATAGTATTGTTTTCTTCTTATTATTTTTTCCTGTTAGTTTATTATTGGTGTATAAAAATGCCATCTTTTCTGGATATTAATTTTGTACCCTGCTATTTTGCTGAATTTTTTTATTAGATCTAGTAGTTTTTGGTGGAGTATTATGGTTTTCTATGTACAGTATTATGCCAGCTGCCAAAAATGACAGTTTTACTCCCTCCTTTCTCATTTGGATGACTTTTATTTTTTCTTCTTGTCTGATCATTATGGGCAGAAATTCCAACACTGTGCTGACTGAGAGTGTTGAAAGTAGACATCTCTGTCTTGTTCCTGATTTTAAGAGAAACAATTTTAGCTTTTTCCCATTAAGTATGATATTGACTATAGGTTTTTGATACATGAGAAGATGCTAGGTATGCTTTCTCTATGTAAATATCAATTGAATCTCTCTGATCCAGTGTGTTATTTAAGCTCACTGTTCTTGATTTTTTGTCTGGAAGATTTATCTTGTTTTTATATTGAAATGTTTAAGTCCCCAATTATGACACTATTGCTGCCAATCTCTCCCTTGAAGTCCACTAAGAGTTTCTTTTTAAAAAATATTTAGGTGTTCCTATATTTGATGCATATATGTTTTCAAAGTTTATTTCCTTATATTGTATGAATCCCTTAAGTATTATATAGTGACCCTTTTTTTCTCTTTTATGGTCTTTGTTTTGAATTCTGCTTTGCTAGATGTATTGCTATACCAAGATTTTTTGTTTATTTATTTCCATTTGCATGGAATATTTTTTTCTATCCCTTCACTTTCAGTCTGAGTGAAGATTTTTCTTCTGAGGTGGGTCTCTTGTAGACAATATATATATATATATATATATAGTCATGTTTTCTTACCCATTCAGTTATCCTATGTCTTTTGAATGGAGCACTTCTTCCATTTACATTTAAGGTTATTATTTACAAGAGGCCCAATGCACGGAATTCATACACTCATGGGGGGGGGGGGGGGTGTCCCTCAGCCCAGATTGCGAGAGGGCACAGGCCAGGCTGAAGGACCCCACCAGTGCATGATGAGGACCAGGGATGGGCACAGGAGGTTGACCAGATGGGGAGAGGATCACTGGAGGGCTCCAGGATGTGCCTGGCCTGTCTCGCTTAGTCCCGATCGGCCAGACCCCAGCAGCAACCTAACCTACCAGTAGGAGTGTCTTCCCCCTGGTGGTCAGTGCATGTAATAGAGACTGGTGGACAGGTCTACTATCTGCCCCTGGTGGTCAGTGCACATCATAGCAAGAAGTTAAACGGCCTTAGCATATCCTTAGCATATTACGCTTTGATTGGGTGAATGGCCAACTGGATGACCAGACACTTAGCATATTAGGCTTTTATTATATAGAATAGGTACTTTAAATTCAATTCATACTCACTATTATTTAAAATTAAAATATATGCTATAAATTATTTTCAAATAGCAAATTTAAAATACACACTTAAATATACCAATGTTCACAGAAGTTTTAATTGACCATTTCTTTCTTTTTTCTCTAAAGTTATCTGGAAATATTTTGAATGTGTACAGTGGTGAGCAGGGAATTTCATCAGTTAATATGGGCCTTACAAATGCTTCCTGTTCGAGGAGTTTATCAATGAAAAAAGAAATTACAGGTAATGTTGCTTTTATAGTTTTATTCTTTTGTCATCAACTATATAAGAGAGATATAACATATATTACCAAGCTAAATAAAAATTTAAAAGTATTAACAAATTTGTTAGTTAAAATGGGGGACATTTAGAGAGTATAACTTACAGTTCAATAAATATAAATATAAAGGACTTTATGTAAAATAGGCTCATTTAGATATTAAATAGATGCAATTTGTTAACATGGTTGAAAATAATAGGTTGGGGAAAATTAGTACTTTTGTATGTAGACTTTGATATAAAATAAGCAGTTAGATTTTAGCTTGTTTTATGAATTTCACCATAAATTCACATTTAACTTTTCTCAAGTGGATAAAACACCTCTATTTTATTTTATTTTATTTATTTTTTTTTCTTGATAACATTTTATTTATTTATTTATTTTTTTTTTTAGCAGAAATATTTCTTTTTATTTATTTTTTTTTATTTTTTTTTAATATATTTTATTGATTTTTTTTTTTTGCCCCCCACCCTCCCTCCCACACATCCCCTCCCTCCCCAGAGTTTTGTGTCCATTGGTTATACTTATATGCATGTATAAAAGTCCTTCGGTTGATCTATTATCTCCCCCAGATCTTCCTCCCCTCCCCGCTGTAATTTGACAGTCTACTTGTTGATTTACTGTCTCTATATCTATCTTTTGGTTCATCAGTTTATAATGCTCTTTGTTATCCACAAATGAGTGAGGTCATGTGGTGTTTCTCTTTCATTGATTGGCTTATTTCACTCGGCATGATGTTCTCCAGTTCCATCCAGTTTGCTGCAAATGATGAGAATTCCTTATTTTTTATGGCCGCATAGTATTCCATTGTGTAGATGTACCAAAGTTTTTGGATCCAATCATCTGCTGACGGACACTTAGGCTGTTTCCAAATTCTGGCTATTGTAGATTGTGCTGCTATGAACATAGGGGTGCATATATCCTTTCTGATTGGTGTTTCTAGTTTCTTGGGATATATTCCTAGAAGTGGGATTACTGGGTCAAATGGGAGTTCCATTTTCAGTTTTTTGAGGAAACTCCACACTGTTCTCCACAGTGGTTGCACCAGTCTACATTCCCACCAGCAGTGCACGAGGGTTCCTTTTTCTCCGCAACCTCGCCAACACTTGTCGTTTGTTGATTTGTTGATGTTGGCCATTCTGACAGGTGTGAGATGGTGCCGCATTGTTGTTTTGATTTGCATCTCTCGGACAATTAGTGACTTTGAGCATGTTTTCATGTGCCTTTTGGCCTTCCTTCTGTCTTCTTTTGAAAATGTTCTATTTAGGTCCATTGCCCATTTTTTAATTGGATTATTTATCTTCCTTTTATTTAGTTGTATAAGCTGTTTGTAGATGTTGGAGATTAAACCTTTATCAGTGGTATCATTTGCAAATATGTTCTCCCACACTGTGGGCTTTCTTGTTGTTTTGTTGATGGTTCCTTTGCTGTAAAAAAGCTTTTTATTTTGATGTAGTCCCATTTGTTTATTTTCTCTTTAGCTTCCATTGCCCTAGGGGTAGTATCAGTGAAGAAGTTCTTTTGGCATATGTCTGAGATTTTGCTGCCTGTGGATGCTTCTAGTATTTTTATGGTTTCCCGTCTGATGTTTAAGTCCTGTATCCATTTTGAGTTTATTTTTGTGAATGGTGTAAGTTGGTGATCTAGTTTCATTCTTTTGCATGTGTCTGTCCAATTTTCCCAACACCATTTATTGAAGAAACTGTCTTGACTCCATTGTATATTCGTGCCTCCTTTGTCAAATATTAGTTGAGCATAGTGATTTGGGTTGATATCTGGGTTCTCAATTCGATTCCATTGATCTATATGTCTGTTCTTGTGCCAGTACCAGGCTGTTTTAAGAACAGTGGCTTTGTAATATAGTTTGAAGTCTGGTATTGAGATCCCTCCTACTTTACTCTTCTTTCTCAGGATTGCTGTGGCTATTCGGGGTCTTTTATTGTTCCAAATGAACTTTTGGAGAGTTCTTTCTAGGTCGGTGAAATATGTCGTTGGTATTTTAATGGGGAGTGCATTGAACCTATAGATTGCTTTAGGAAGTATGGACATTTTGATGATGTTGATCCTACCAATCCATGAACATGGTATGTTCTTCCATCTCCTTACATCTTCCTCTATCTCTTTTTTCAGTGTCGTGTAGTTTTCCCCATATAGGTCCTTTACTTCCTTAGTTAAAGTTATTCCTAGGTATCTTAATTTTTTTGGTGCGATGGTAAATGGAATTGCTTTTTTAGTCTCTGTTTCTGCAGTTTCTCTGTTGGTGTATAGAAAAGCCATGGATTTCTTGGCATTAATTTTGTATCCTGCTACATTACCAAATTCATTTATTAAGTCAATTAGTTTTTTAATGGAGTCTTTTGGGTTTTTTATGTACAATATCATGTCATCGGCAAATAAGGATAACTTTACTTCTTCTTTTCCAATTTGGATGCCTTTTATTTCCTCCTCTTGTCTAATTGCAATGGCTAGTACTTCCAGTACTATGTCAAACAGGAGTGGCGAGAGTGGGCATCCCTGTCTTGTTCCTGTTCTTAGAGGGAATGGTTTTAGTTTTTGCCCATTGAGTATAATGTTGGCTGTGGGTTTATCATATATAGCTTTTATTATGTTGAGGTATGATCCTTGTACTCCCACCTTGTTAAGAGTTTTTATCAGAAAAGGGTGTTGGATTTTATCGAATGCTTTTTCTGCATCAATTGATATGACTATATGATTTTTATCTTTCAATTTGTTTATGTGATGTATCACGTTTATTGATTTGCGGATATTGTACCATCCTTGCATTCCTGGAATAAATCCTACTTGGTCGTGGTGTATGATCTTTGTGATGCTCTTCTGGAGTCGATTTGCTAGAATTTTGTTGAGGATTTTAGCATCTATGTTCATGAGGGATATTGGTCTGTAATTCTCTTTCATTGAGTTGTCTTTATCTGGTTTTGGTATTAGGGTGATGCTGGCTTCATAGAAGGAATTTGGAAGTGTTCCTTCCTCTTGGATTTTTTGGAATAGTCTGAGGAGGATAGTTTTTAGTTCTTCCTTGAATGTTTGGTAAAACTCTCCTGTGAAGCCATCTGGCCCTGGGCTTTTGTTTGCTGGAAGCTTTTTGATGACTGTTTCAATTTCTTCCCAAGTCACTGGTTTATTGAAATTTTTAGATTCTTCCTGATTGAGTTTTGGAAGATTATATTTTTCTAGGAATATGTCCATTTCCTCCAGGTTGTTCAGTTTGTTGGAGTAGAGTTGTTCATAGTATTTTGTAACAATCCGTTGTATTTCGGTGGGGTCTGTTGTTATTTCACCTCTTTCATTTCTGATTTTGTTTATTTGGGTCCTCTCTCTTTGTTTCTTGGTTAGTCTGGCTAGAGGTCCATCTATCTTGTTTATCCTTTCAAAGAACCAGCTCTTGGTTTTGTTGATCTTATGTATTGCTTCTTTGGTCTCTATGTCATTTATCTGTGCTCTGATTTTTGTTATTTCCTTCCTTCTACTTACACTGGGCTTTTCTTGTTGCTCTTTTTCTAACTCTTTGAGTTGTAGAGTTAGATCATTTGTTACACTTTTTTCTAGTTTTTTGCAATAGGCTTGTAAGGATATGAACTTCCCTCTCAAAACTGCTTTTGCTGTGTCCCATAGATTTTGGATTGTTGTGTTTTCATTGTCATTTGTTTCCAGGATGTTTTTAATTTCTTCCTTGATTTCTCTGGTAACCCAGTCCTTGTTTAATAGCATGCTGTTTAGTCTCCATGTGTTTGATTTCTTTGGATTATTTTTATTGTAGTTAATTTCCAGTTTTATGCCATTATGGTCTGAGAAGATGCTTGATATGATTTCTATCTTCTTGAATTTGAAGAGACTTTGCCTATGTCCCAAAATGTGGTCTATCTTTGAGAATGTCCCATGTGCATTTGAGAAGAATGTATATTCTGTGGCTTTGGGGTGGAATGTTCTGAAGATGTCAATTAATTCCATCTGGTCTAGTGAGTCATTTAGGATTGATATTTCTTTGCTGATTTTTTGTTTGGATGATTTGTCGAAGGGTGACAGTGGGGTATTAAAATCTCCTACTATGATTGTATTGCTGTTAATCTCTCCCTTAATGTCCTCCAGCAGTTTTTTTATGTATTTGGGTGCTCCCGTATTGGGTGCATATATATTTACCAGGGTTATTTCTTCTTGTTTGATTGCTCCCTTTAGTATTATGAAGTGGCCTTCATTGTCTCTTGTTATGTCCTTCACTCTGAGATCTAATTTGTCAGATATAAGTATTGCTACCCCAGCTTTCTTTTCATTTCCATTTGCCTGGAAAACCTTTTTCCATCCCTTCACCCTCAGTCTGTGTGCATCTCTTTTTCTGAGGTGGGTTTCTTGTAGACAGCAGATGTATGGGTCTTGTTTTCTTATCCAATCTGTTACCCTATGTCTTTTGATTGGAGCATTTAAACCATTTACATTTAATGTTATTAATGATAGGTACTCATTTGATGCCATTTTTATTCTATACCCCTGTGTTCCTTCTTCGCTTCCTATTTATTTATTTTTACAGTAGACCTTTGAGCATTTCTTGCATTGCTGGTTTGGTGGAGATAAATTCCTTTAGTCTTTTTTTGTCTGTGAAGCTCCTGATTTCCCCTTCAATTTTGATTGATAGTCTTGCTGGGTACAGTATTCTTGGATTCAGACCCTTTCTTTGCATGACTTTGTATATTTCATCCCATTCCCTTCTGGCCTGATAAGTTTCTGTTGAGAAATCAGTTGTTAGTCTGATGGGGGTTCCTTTATATGTAACTTTCTGTCTCTCTCTGGCTGCTTTTAAGATTCTAACTTTGTCATTGGTGTTTGCCAATTTAATTATAATATGTCTTGGCGTCGGTCTTCTGGGATCCATTTTGCTTGGGACTCTGCGAGCATCTTGGATTTGTGTGGGTTTTTTCTTCTCTATCTCAGGAAAATTTTCTGTCATTATTTCTTGAAATACATTTTCCATGTCTACCTCGGTTTTCTTTCCTTCCGGAACCCCTATTATTCGAATATTGTTTTGTTTTGCATTGTCCCAAAGCTCCCGTAGGCTCTCCTCCTGCTTTTTAATTTTTTTTTCTAGAAGCTGCTCTAATTGGGTATTTTTTTCCATCTTGTCTTCTAGCTCACTGATGCGATCCTCTGCTTCTTCTAGTCTGCTCTTGATGCTATCTATTGAGTTCTTCATAGTAGCGATGTCATTTTTCATTTCATCTTGAGTCATCTTCATTTCCTCTTGGGTTTTTTTCATTTCCTCTTGGGTCTTACTCAAATTGTCAAATTTGTCTTCCATTCTTTTTAGCCATCTTAAGATCGTTACTCTGAATTCTTGCTCTGGTAGGTTGCTTGCCTCTATATCGTTTACTTCCTTTTCTGGTGAAGCCTGCTTTTCTTTCATATGTGGGCTGTTTTTTGGTCTCCCCATGATCTATGATGTCTGGTTGTGTAGTTCTCTCTCTCCTGCTTTGATTTAAAGGCACAAAATACAACACAACCAGGTACAACACACAAGGCACTGAATCGAAATGTGTTTGCGATATTAATAACCACCAATAAGGGTGACTAGAACCCAGCTAACAAAAGCATGCAATCAAACAAAAAGCATAGGCAAATCAATCTTATAAAAGAAAAGCATACAACTTCAGTAAAGTTAACATTCAACATACAACTTCAGAGTTAGAGAGTAAGACTGTTTTGTTTTTTTTGTTTTTTTGTTTGTTTTTAGGACAACTGCGAGGGAGGTGTGAATGGGTTTGGAGCAGGTAGTTGGAAATTAGATATATACAAGTAGGGTGAAATTTTAGGAGGGGGTAGACAGATGGAATGGGGGAAATCTAGAGCAGGAAAGGGTTAAGATAAACAGGGTATCAAAGGAAAAGATTGGAAAGAGGGTGAGGGCATAAAGGTAGGGTTGAGATAGAATAAAGCGTTGGAGAAAGAAGGATAGATAAAGACTGTAGAACAGTAATCCTGAAATTAAAAAAAAAATATATATATATATATATATATATATATATATATATATAATCAAATGGAATAAAAATAATAAAAATAAACAAAAGAAAATAAGATGAAAAAGGTAAATTAGTAGTAGTAATAATGTTGATTACATATACAATGTAATAATTATCAAGATAAAATCAAGTGAGGAAAAAGAAAAAAAATAGTTTCTTGAGTAAACGTTGCAAATAATGAAAACAAAAGTAAAAAACAAAAATTTAAAAATTAAAAAAAAATAATAATAAAATTTTAAAAATTTAATTAAAATTAGCAGTAATGAAGGTCATTCGCTTCCTCTATTGTTATGATCCAGTCCTGATTTTTAGGCAGGTTTTGCTTTGTTTTTATTACACTAGAGTCAATTTGTGAATTAGCCTCTGGGGGCAGTGTTTCTAGGTTGACTTCCCAGACTCTAAAGCCTCTCTAGCTTTTTTTTTTTTTTCCGTCCTCTCTGAAGCTGGAACTATGGAGGGGGGGAGGGGGCAGGTCCGAGCAACTGCGATCTCCAGCAACTCTCCGATATCCCTCCGAGCCGGATCCAAATGTGTTGCTCTTTAGATATCTCCCCTGTTAGGAGCCCTGTCCACTTTCAAGGGTGACAACCGCCCAACAGCGGGGGCTTCTACTTGTAATCACCACCCCTGTCCTCCAGCTTCCGGGAGCGCGCTCTGTGCGCACAGGCTTTTTGTTTTCGCCGCGAGCGCTCTCCACCCTCTCCCCGCGAAATCTGACCTTTTCGCTGAGCAGTGGGGCAATCCTGTGAGGGCAAGTGTTCGCGCCGCTTGGGATCCGCGTTCTGGGGGTCACAGATGCTTGGTGGTCGCTGCGGCTGTGGATATTCAGGCCTCTGACACGATCCTATCTTCCTCTCAAGATGGCGAGGTTTCCCCGTCCAAGCCGGTAGGTAGCTCCGGGCAGGGAGACAGCCCGCGTGGGTGCTTCCCTGTGAGGGGCACCTCTGTCAGCAGCCCCCCAGCAGTTTCTTCTGGTGTTCGCTGTCTCCCAGCTTGCCAATAAACACTCACAGCACAAGACCCTCAGTTGCTCTCTCTTTCTGCTTCGGGAGAGGGCTCAGAATCCGCCCATCTATTCTTCTGCCATCTTACCTCCAAAACACCTCTATTTTAAATAATTTTTTTTCAAAATTGTTACAGTTCAAAGGTATTATAGGACAACTGTTCTGTTCTTTCAATTTAAAGATAAGAAAACCAATGTTTAGAGGAGTTATTTTCCTAAAATCATCCAGCTGAGTAGAGGAAGAAATAGATCAAATAAGGGTTCTTTGACTTATATGTCCAGTATTAGTTCCTCCACATCTGGAATCTAATGAACAAAATAGATCCAGAAACATAGAAGCGTGGAATAGACTGTCAAATCTCAGAGGAAAGCGGGGGAGGGAGGATGGGAAGAGATCAACCAAAGAACTTGTATGCTTATATGTGTAACCCATGGGCACAGTCAATAGGGTGGTGAAGGCCTGAGACAGGGTGGGCTAGAAGTGGTCAATGGTGGGAAAAATGGGACACATGTAATACTTTCAACAATAAAGATTAAAAAGACAATAAAATAAAATTCAGTGGACATTTGTGTAATATATATATATATATATATATATATATATATATATATATATATATTTAGTTTGGTGCTCAAACATTGTTCTTTAATAATTTTTACACAGTCAATATTAAAATTTTTAGTAAATATATTAATAGTATGTCCATTCTGGAAGCCTAATCAATAACTCACAAATATCTATGCATTCAAATAACTTAAGCTAAAATTAATGACTATAGTTTGAAATGAACACGTTTAAATAAATGTATTAGTTAGTTAAAAAACTAGAATAATTCAAGGAACACTGTATTAATTATCTATTGCTATATAACAAATTATCCCCAAACATAATAGCTTGAGATAATAAACACTTATGATCTCAGACCATCTCTGTGGGAACAGAAACCCAGGGATGGCTTAGGAAATTGGTTCTAACTGAGGGTTTCTCATAAGGCTATAGCTAAAATGATTGCTGGAGACAGACGTTTGACACTAGATTGGCTGGTGGATGTTCCCCAGGTGGTTTGCTCGCAGGTCTTGAAAATTAGTGCTGCTTGTTGGCAAGTGATCCTGATCTTTTACAATGTGAAGTTCCATAGGGCTGCTCAAATGTCATCCTGACATGACAAGTGGTGATCCAAGACACAGCAAATTGGTAGCTGAAAATGTCTTTTATGACCCAGTGTTGGTAGCCACATGTCATTTTCACAATATTCTATTGTTTTTACTGGTCAATCCCTATTAGCAGAAGAAGGAATTACCAAGTCTCATGAATGAGAATCATTGTGGGCCATGTTGGAGGCTTTCACAAATGCTCACAACCACATAACATATAAGCATCATTTATTGGAAGTGTGGAGTTATGTGATAGAGATATATATATAAAATGCACTTAGTTCCAAAACTTAGATTGTAGAAATTACAATTATTTATGAAAATGTATGTTGTAGAAATTTAGGTTGGAAAAATGTTGAATAGTCTTAAAGTTCTGGAAATAATAATGATTGAGCAGTTTAATATTTGCTGTGCATTATACCTCTTTTAATCATCTCAATATTATACCAGTTTTGAAGATGAAGAGCCTGAGACACAGAGAATTTAGATAATAGATCAGAGGGCCAGAATAAAATTCAGGTTTCACTACTCAAAGTCTAATTAATGAGTTTGCCATTGCCTCATACTAAGAGTACTGTGCTTAATTTTCTAAATATCTGCCTACAAATATGCCATTTGAAGCAAATAATATTATATTTTTACCTAATGTTCCTGAGTTATGTTGTTTAAAGGGGTATGAAGTACAACTAAGAATTGTTTTAACTTTCTTCCTTTTGATCAGAAACTGATACTCGAGCTTTGGCAAAAGAGAGACAAAAGAAGGACAACCACAACCTCAGTGAGTATATTTTCTTTTCTTTTCTTAATTAATGCAAGAGGAAATGCATGGAGACAAAATGTGTATAGTCATTCGTTGTCACTCCATAAGTATTTTGAGGTCATATGACAAACATTAATAGAGCCATTTGGGGAAATTTAAGTGAAGTGGACTCTCAGAAAAGCTATCCTCTTTACAAAGTGAAACATCTAAAATTCTCTTCTGGGTCACTCCAGCTCAAGAAGGCTGCGTGGGAAGGAGATGCGTGCATTTAGTTACATTTGAACTCTGTTGTGACTCAAAGGTTTAAAAAGTTAAAAGTGACTTTAGAAAGCTTGCGCCATTTAAATAACAAGAAACATAATTCCAGGTTCTTATCTTCCTGTCATTCTTCTCTTTCCTTCCTCATGGTAGGTTATTCGAAAGGTCTTACTTACTTTGGATTGCTGAATTCCACCTGTCCAAAAAAAAATGTCTCTGCTGCCTTCCGAAGGGTCCAGTTTAACTCTGGTGACAGGTCCCATGAGATGAAGAAAAATAAGCAAATGAAGCAGCGTAGCCACAATGCTGAGCTAGACAGGGTTTGGTCATGTTTCAAGTGCTTAACTGTCTCACCTGAGCTTGACCAATTGCGTGTGAAGTCTTTTTGTTCTGGGACCCCAATCACAAAACGAGAGAATAAAATAAACTAAAAATAATAAATCCTCTACACAACAAACCAGGAATTTCTTCACATGTGATTGGCTGGAGTGGACTCTGCACAAACCTGCATCTGTTTGTTCCTATGCACCTGCCTATGTCACAGATACTCAGTTTGTGACTGTGTGACTGAGGGATGGACTGATAGGAGGTTTTAACGGACCTTGGGATAGGAGTGGCGAGGGGAATTATTTGATTCTGTTAGCTTCTAGCAGCAGAGCAGACACAGTTTGGTCCAGAATATGAGACAGGTAGAACGTCAGTAAGAAGAGCTAATTATTGATACAAATAATTAACACATTAAGGAACCATGGGCTTCTATTTTAGTTTTAGCCTGCTAATTATTATTCTCCTTGCTTTTTTCTTCACTCTTATGTCCATAGCTTTAACAACTGGCCATTTAATATAAAGTATGATAGGTGCCTGGTATGTCCATTATTGAAGTATTTTCTAATCTGGTTTTCCTTTCTAATACCAGATTAGAAAATACTTCAATAATGGACATACCAGGCACCTATCATATTAACCTTGCTTTTTGGAAATATCAGAGTTAAAACGTCAATTCACAATTTAAATATGATAAATCTAAGTCCACTCTTAGCATTTGTGAACATGGTGTCAGGAAGATGAAAGTGCCACTTACTAGATGCCTTAGTATTTAAAACCTAGAAATTCTAAAAAATAAAAATAAAAATCTTTTCCATCCTTCCTGAGGATTAGAAGGCCAGGTGTGAACTTAAATTCTCAGATCCTCAGAGTGCTGAGTGGAATGTTAGGGCGGGGAGATGCCAGCCCATCTCACCTGTGCCTTCACCCCATGGCATATTCCATTCTTACGTCATCAGTGGCCTCAGGCACGAGTGTGAAAACCTCATCCAATGCACTGCAGCTCCATGCAAATCCCTGCAGACAACTGCCCCTCGTCCACATCTTGGGCCTGGGGTGAGCACCCTGATGCCACAGTTCACAGAGGGACCGGAAAGGGGCGTGCCCGGGCTCTGGAAGTGGGCCCACGGCATTTGCAAAGTCCTCAGTGGTGTGGCTTAGAAGGGGCTCACTTGGCTCTGTGGCTGTCTTGCTCAGTGGGAATGGGGGTGATGAGAAAAGGCAAAAGTGGCTCCTCTGAAGTGTGGAGTCCTACAATAGATAATGGCCCCTTTGGCCTGGAATCCTGGACCTAAGGACAGGAATGACCAAACATATCAAAAACTTTGTGAAGCGTGAAACCAGACATGGCATGAATTAACCTAGCAAGTTTTTTTTTTTAAAACTTGACTCTTTTAAAAGTAGCTAGTACTGACATAAAAACATTGAAAAATCAAAGATCTCATTATAATTAGCCATTAAACATGTATCGAGCACAGTCTAAATTGAGTAGAAACCTTTGATATTCACATACAGTGCATTTAAATAATAGATTTTGGAGAAATATTATAGGACTAACACCCCCCCCCCCCTTATTCTGAGATAAAATAACATCCTTCGTAGCTGCTATTCATTTCATGTTTAAGATTCTTTCTTATAATATAGAAGTGAGTATGTGTGAATATAGAATTATTAATAAATTCTCACTGTGAAATATATATGTATTTCTACCAGTTTTACCTTATTTATTTTCTTTTCAATTTTATGTTTTTAATGTTGTGTCATTGTTTTTTGAATCACATGTACAGGAAAAATAATATTGATAAAGAAGGAAAATAAACTCTCTATAGAATCAGTTATATTCTAATTTCAGAGGCATTTCAATGTATTTTTTTCTGAAGGACAATTCCATGCATGGTAAATTGCTTTGTAGTCTAGGTTCACCAAGACAATTGATAGTATTTCATGACTTTTCTTGTTTCTGGTAGCAGATCTTAAGTTTCAAACATGTATTGTTTAAGTATTTTCCAATATTTTTATATATGATTTTCTTTTTTTCTTTATGATATTTTTCTGTTTTCAATTCCCTGTAGCAGATGATAAGACTATTCTATACTCTATGACTGCTCTTAGAGGGGGTCAATATAGGAAACTATGTATTTGTCTATCTGACATTTATTGACATTTATTAGATGCACTAAATTCCCATTAGCAAAGAATGCATAGACATTCAAACAGAGAAAACAGTCTCTGAATAAGAACCCATATCAATAGTTCTCAATGTGTGGGCCCTAGACAAGCAGCATGACCCAGAAGCTTGTTATAAATGCCAATTCATGGGCCCCAACCATGACCTACTAAAATCAGAATCCTACATGTGGGGTACAAATCTATTTTAACAATACTTCCAGGTATGTCTGATACACATCAAAGTTTGAAAATCACTGCTCTATATATTATTGAGAAAATTTAAATTAGAACACTATTTACAGTCTAATCAACATATATTCATTTAGCTCCTCCTATATGCCAACCACTCTGGGGTTATAAAAATGAGAAAGAAATTGTCTCTGCCCTCAAGGAGGTCATAGTCTAGTTGGGCACACAAAGCTACAATGTGCCAAACTTTGTGTTAGGCCGGGAAGTATATAAGAAGAATTAAGTATGGCACAGACATCAAAAGATTATACAATAATTTGGACTGATTATAATTTATCCTTTGGACTGACAAATGCATATGTGTGAAATAATGACATATATATATATATATATATATATATATATATATATTTCAGTATGAGTAAATATTATAACATTTCAAGGAATAAAATACATGTTTTGGGGAGGACATATTTTTAAAGCATTGTATATAATAGAAATATAATTCTAATATTGGTATTTTCACTTTCAGAATAAAATATATTAATTTTTTATTTTATTTCTGAGAAATATTCTTTTAAAAAATGAAAATTTTCATTTATTATTTTTAACAATTATTAAGAAAGTTGACAACTATTCAAAAGTTAATTGTATTTTAATGAAAACAATAAATAATTTTGTTTTAATAGTTGAAAGAAGAAGACGGTATAATATTAATTACAGAATCAAGGAGCTTGGCACTCTTATTCCAAAGACTAATGACCCGTGAGTTCAACAATCATTTCTATAATAATGTTATGGTTTTACTATCCCCCAAAATGGGTGGGAGGGGGGAGGGTAGAGGAGGACTAATGACTAGGAAATTAAGCAACTTATGGTAAAGATTAGGTTGCTTCTGGTCTCATTTTAAAAGATCTATTCAAGGGTGATTGTCATTAAGCATCAAGGTTATTAACAGTCATCCTTTTGAGCTATAAAAAAATAAGTAAAATAGTCTTCTCAGATTATGTGGGCTTTTCTGTGTGACATCAATATTGACACATTTAATGGTAAGATCATATGCTGTCCATGATACAGACTGCTATCTATATTCAATTTATGGTTATAACAATTTTTCCAATGTAAGATTTAGATATACATGAAAATTGCATTGTTGGATTTTCAGAGGTTCTAAGTTTCTAGAGAAAGCAAGTAAAACAAATAGAATAAATAGTATCCTAATATATAAAAACCTAGGTTCCGTAACAACTGACCAAAGGCTCAACCGGAAATCAGTCCTGCATTCAGTGACTCTGTCACAGCACTGCTGAGGGGGCTGCCAATCCGCTCCACTTTTCTGATCAGGCCCAGAGATAGGTCCAGAGAAGCTGACTGACATAGAAACTGACCAATCAGAACCAAATCTAGGTGAACTGTGAGGAACTAATGGCTGCCGAGGAGGTGGAGCTTGTGATGGTGACTGAGTTAGAAACTGACCAATCAGAACCAAATCTGGGTGACCTGTGAAGGCAAAACCTAAGGTGGGAGCTGAGGAGGGGTTTAAGGGCAACAGCTATTAGGTTGAAGGTGTAAGAAAGCAGTTTGATTTTTTAGTGACCAGTTTGGCAGTATAGTGCACATGACTGGCTATCAGTCCAGATATAGATATTATGTATTTTTGTCTGCCAAGAGCATCTCCTGCTAAAAAAGGCTTTCTCCCATCCCTATTTAAGCAACCTGTCCTATATAATATATCTATACTAATAAAATGGTAATATGATAATTAGACTAGGTCAAATGGTCATCTTCCAGACATCCAACTTCCTTACAAACAAAGCCATGGTTGTGGGAGCTGAGGCAGAGGCTGTTAGGGGTGATCAGGTTGGCAGGGGAGGGCAGTTGGGGGATGACATCAAGCCAGCAGGGGCAGGCCATTGTGGGCAAGATCTGGCCAGTAGGGGAGGGCAGTTGGGAGCAACCAGAATGGCAGGGGAGGGCAGTTGGGGGCGAGATCAGAAAGACAAGAGGAGGGCAGTTAGGGGCCATCAGGCAGGTAGGCAGAGGCAGTTAGGGGTGATCAGGCAGTCAGGCAGAAAGGTTAGGGGCAATCAGGCAGGTAGGTAGGTGAGCAGTTAAGGGCTAGCAGTCCCAGATTGTGAGAGGTATGTCTGATTAGAGAGGGTACAGGCTGGGATGAGGGAACCCTCCTTCCGTGCATGAATTTCATGCATTGGGCCATTAGTTATATTATAAAAAACATGTTGACTGATGCCAACCACTAACTGATTATCGTAATGAATTTTTTAGTCAAGTTTTGGTATTGTACAAAGTCAGTTAAACAGATGTTTGAGATTTTGAATTTCAACAAGTAGTTGATTAATTAAAGTATCAATTTAGAATAGTGAATGTTTTTCCCAAAACAAACAAACAAACAAACAAACAAACAAAAATCCCATGATCTGTAGCATCAATAATGACTTGAAAAATGTTTCATTCAGACTGAGAACTGGCCTCTACAAATGCTGGCAATTACCTATAATTCAGGAACAATGATGTTGGATAAAGTGATATTTGTAAAATGTGGAAATACTTTTCCTTATATCCAAATGTGCCAATTCATTCAGACAATTCAATAATTGGTGACAGAAGGAATGCAATATTTGTTCTCCTGGGCGTCTAAAATACCATAGCAGAAAGAGCACTGGAGATGGAGAATCTGAAGAGTTCAGTGTTAGTTGAGGCCCTACTAATAACTCTTCAAGAGTCTAAGCACCCAGCTCTTCCTATTAGTAGAAAGATTAAACATTTTCCTGATAGGATGTTTTAACACTGAAAATATAAGTGCACATTTGTTTATCAAGTCTTTTTATTTGAACATGTGTTTTAATTTTTATTTCAGAAACTGTACTAAAATGCATAGTATAATTTATATTTATTTATTTGTTTATTTATTTATTTATTTATTATTTAAAAATATTTTTATTGATTTCAGAGAGGAAGAGAGAGGAAGCAAGGGATATAAACATCAATGATGAGAGAGAATCATTGATCTGGTTGGTGCCTTCTGCACGCCCCCGACTGGGGATCAAGCCTGCAACTCAGGAATATGCCCTGGACCGGAATCAAACCTGGGACCCTTCAGTTGGCAGGCCATGCTCTATGCACTGAGCCAAACTGGCGAGGGCCATAGTATATTTTAAGTTATTTAAAATAAAACAAAAACTTAGAAAACACAAGCATAGATGGATTTTAAAAATGTTTATACCCTAATAACTAGTGATGTTGAGTATTTTTTCATATATTTCTTGGCCATGTGTATGTCCTCTTTAGAAAAGTGTTTTTTAAGGTCCTCTGCTCATTTTCAAAAATTGGTTTGTTTGTCTTCCTTTTGTTGAGTTATATGAGTACTTTATATACTTTGGAAATTAACCCCTTATCAGAGGATTAAAAAAAATAGTTTGTTTTTTTTTTTTAAAACTTGGATCATGAAATCAATCAAATGAGACAGACCCAGAATTTTTAAACAAAGAAGGAAGAATGACATTGAATCTATCAAAAGTATTACATATTGCACCTAAGGAGGATAGTAATAATTCGTGAAACACATCGTAATTTTATGCACTGTGTCAATTTAGAAAACATATTTCTTACGGTAGATGCATTTGAAATAGAGGGAAAGCCACAGATTTGCAGAAAGATGACTGAATTGAATGAAGAGACCTGGGCTCATCTTCTACACATCACGTGCTCTTGGGCAAATAGCAGGAACTGTGAAGTACTTGACCTCTGAGGACCCTTTCAGCTAATGATTAGAAAAAACTTAGGTGTTGGCTTAAGAAATCAAGGCTAAAAATCTAAAGACATTTTCAAATCTATGAAGTTGTCATTTCTGTGTGTCACATACATTCATAAATTTTTATTTTTTTTGTTAGGCCAAAATAGTGTGGTTAGAAATAGAAATAATGCAGTGAACAGCTGTAGTGAAGATACATAGGTTGAAAAATTAAATAAAAAAAACAACAATGAGGGGATGACAATCCTCTGACCATTGCTAAAAAATAAACCCAAATGAAACCACCAAACTCAAAAAGTGAAGAGCTTCTACAGATGTGTGATTGTGGACTACTTTATATGTGCTTTTTATGAATCATATTTATAAAAAAAAAGTCATATTAGATACTAATCCTGAGAAAGAAGAACAAAGTTGGAGAGATCACAGTACCAGATATCAAACTATATTACTAAGCTATGATTCTCAAAACTGCCTGGTACTGGCATAAGAACAGATATATAGACCAGTGGAACAGAACAAAGAACCCAGTAATTGACCCAATCACTATTCTCAATTAATATTTGACAAAGGAGGCAAAAACATACAATGGAATCAAGACAGTCTCTTCAATAAATGGTGCTGGAAAATTTGGTCAGATACATGCAAAAAAAATGAAACTAGATCACCAACTTACACCATTCACAAAAACAAACTCAAAATGGCTAAAGGACTTAAATGTAAGATGGGAAATCATAAAAATCCTATAAGACTCCATAGGCAACGAGGTAGCAGACATATGTAATAGCAATATCTTTACAGACAAGATTCTAGGGCCAGACAGACTGAGGAGAAAATGAACAAATGGGACTACACCAAAATAGAAAGCTTCTGCACAGCAAAAGAAAGCATCAGCAAAACAATAAGAAAGCCTACTGCATGGGAGAACATATTTGCCATTGCTATTTCAGATAAGGGTTTAATCTCCAAAATTTACAGGGAACTCATACAACTTAACAAAAGGAAGATAAACAGTCCAATCAAAAAATGGGCAAAGGACCTAAGTAGACACTTTTCAAAAGAGGACATACAGAAGGCCAAAACACATATGAAAACATGCTCAAAGTCACTAATCATCTGAGAGATGCAAATGAAAACAACAATGAGGTACCATCTTACACTTGTCAGAATGGCAATCATAACAAATCAACAAATGACCAGTCCTGGCAAGGATGTGGAGAAAAAGGAACCCTTGTGCACTGCTGGTGGGAATGCAGACTGGTGCATCCACTGTGGAGGACAGTATGGAGTTTTCTCAAAAAGTTACAAATGAAACTCCCATTTGACCCTGTAATCCCACATCTAGGACTATATCCCAAGAAACCAGAAACACCAATCAGAAATTATATATGCTCCCTTATGTTCATAGCAGCACAATTCACAATAGCTAAGAGTTGGAAACAGCCTAAGTGCCCATCAGCAGATGAGTGGATTAGAAAACTATGGTACATCTACACAATGGAATACTACACTACTTTAAAAAAGAAGGAACTTTTACCATTGGCAATGGCATGGTTGGAACTGGAGAACATTATGCCACATGAAATCAGTTGGAGAAAGACAAATATCACAAGATCTCACTCGTTTGTAGAATATAATGATCAACATAATTTGATGAATAAAAATAGATATAGAGACAAATGGCAGGGGAGGTGGGGAGGTTAGAGAGCAATCAAAGGACTTGTATGCATGCACATTAGCATAACCAATGGACACAGACACTGGGATGGTCGGGGCTTGCCTGGGAATGGTTGGGGGTGGGGTCAATTGGGGAAAAAAGGAGACATATGTAAAACTTAAGATTATAAACAAAAGAAAAACTTCAGTTGCAAAAAAAAAATACTCGTATTAGTAAAAATAAAAAATATTACCAAAACATTCTAAATAAATTATTCTATTGATACCATAATATTTTTATTTTTTCTACCTTTTAATTTGAAAAACTGGTTATAGCACTTTTTGTTTTGTTTTTACGAAATTGTTTTCTTTTTCTCTATAATCATAACATTATCCTGCTTTTATATATTAACTCGAGGCCAGGTGCACAGTTTCCTGCACGGCTGGGGTCTCTTGCACTTGGGGAATGTTGGACTGCCAGTTTCAATCTGATCCCTGCAGGCTAGGCAACGGATCCCACTGTTGCCCGAATCCATGCACCAGGCCTCTAGTGTGCATATAAGATCTTTGGTTAACCTCTTCCTCTTCCTGCCCTCTCCTTTCCCTCTTCCCTCTGAGATTCATCAGTCTGTTCCATGTTTCCATGCCTGTGTGTTGAGTGTGTGCCCCTGGTGGTCAGTGTGCATCACAGCTACCAGTCAAATGGTCAAATGGTCAAAAGGTTGCTTATGGTTTTATATATAGAGATGGTAATTGAGGTAGTACATGTAACCTAATAAGCTTTTTTAAATGTTCATCTAAGCAAGAAAAATCAAATCTGTCATGATGACCACTTTTTGTAATATTAATGTTTTAATGTTTTGAAGTGGATATGCAAATGACAACAGATTGTGCATTTTCAATAGTTTTGCCTGCCATACTTCTGCTTCAATGTATGCACTTCTGTTACCTGCTTTAAATCCATTCAAGTTCCTCAAAAGTTTTAAGTTGTTCAAAGAAAATTATTTTGTAGAAAATGAAAAATTAGTATCAACATTCATTCCTGAGGCACACCTTTACATGTGTTGGTATTACGGTCATTTAAGATGTTTTTTAATGCCTGGCTTCTTGAATTTGTCTTGTGAGAGAGGTACACATCTCCTTAATAACCTGGGAAAACTTGAAATATATTAAGAAGAAACCTCATGTTTAAAATTGCTTTAAAATAGAGTGAACTTTTAAAAATTGAGTACGAATTACATCATGTAGAAATTCAAGGAAGACCCATTGAGTGGACTCTACCACCATTTGGAAAATTTGTTTTAGATCTAAATAAACTGTGCTTTAAACTTCAAAGTTAGCTAAGCTATCTTTTTCATCTTAGTTCCTCTGTCCAAGTTTTTTCTTCCCATGAGAATAAATGAAAGAAATTTGGGGCCACAAGGCTCCCTGCTGCTTAGAGTTTTTCAGATGCAAATACTTCCTTGGTTTAATGACAGAAGTAGCTGCTTTTTCCCTGCCTTCACACCACCAGATAAGTCACTTGTGGGAGAAATGGGACCAATAGCTGTTACAGCCCTTGAGAACTGACAAAGCATTTTCAAACTTGAGCTAGACACCGAGTAGTTTGACATTTCAGTAGAAGGCTCCTCCAGGCCCTAGTAAACATGTTCACCTGATGGGTAGAAAAATACAGCTCCCTTTAATTGGTTGAAATTAATGGAAATGTCATCTAACATGAACTTCCAATGATTCATACTATACAAGCCAGATTTTTTCTTAAAGTCTCTTTCCCCACTTCTGATCACTTAGTAAATATATACTGAGCTCAAGATATTTTACTAAGGTCAGGTAAACTTAAAAAAAAAATGCAGTGTAATACTTTTTTATTTAAAATATATTTTATTGATATTTTACAGAGGGGAATAGAGAGGGATAGAGAGTTAGAAACACCGATGAGAGAGAATCATCGATCAGCTGCCTCTTGCACACCCCCTACTGGGGATGTGCCAGCAACCAAGGTACATGCCCTTGACCGGAATCGAACCTGGGACCTTTCAGTCCGTAGGCCGACGCTCTCTCCACTGAGCCAAACTGGTTTTGGCTGCCGTGTAATACTTTTTAAAAATTTCCCTACACGCTTACTTTAAGTTGTATTTAAAATACCTCATGATTCTCAATTGAAAATTCATCAAGGTTTCCCAAAAGCTCAGGTTGATTTTTAGCATTTAGTTTGGCCTGATTCTCCTCAAATATCATTAACTCTCAGATAACATTACATTTACTGATGTGTGTTTTCAGATATTAAAATCAGTAGCTTGTTCTGTGATTTCAGATTTATCATCCTCCTATTTCATAAATGCGTTTAAATAAATTTTGTTCTATGCAATAGCCTGAAAGTTTATCTGATAATGTTTAATGTATTTACTTAAATGAAACATACTCAAAAATAAGTATCCAGCTTTTTAAAAAAGCATCGATACCCTAGTGCAGGAAAAAATTGCTTAATAATTCTAGAAAGTTTTGCTGTATTGCATAAAACGATGTTGCCAAATTCTGATTTGTTTCACAATCACTCAGGATCACCATTGAGGAGGGACCTTCCCCCCCCCCCCCCCTTTTTTCCCTTAGAAGCATAAAGGCAACCTTATTAGAAAGTAGGTACATTTGAAACGATCTTTAAAAATTTAGGCTTACGTCCTCAATAATGTACATTTCCTAGTTCATTAATGCAGAAATACCACACATAGATTTTAATCTCAGAGTTAATAATAAAAGCAATTTTCACTAAAAATATAAAAACTGTAATGGTAGAATCATGATATTGCATTTAGCTCTCCCACAAAAAAGTCACTTTATTACTTTCCTTTGACACTTATTTTCATTCTGGGATTAATTTTACTATATAAGGGCTCCTTAACTATTCTATTAAAATTTCTATTCAGAAGCAATAATATCTAAGAGTGAATAATAGTCATGTAAATCATTATTTCACATTAATGTAAAAGATTTTTAAGTTCTTATGAATTCTGCTGACACGCACAATTGTGAAAAGGTTATCTCTGTTCTACAGTGATACGCGCTGGAACAAAGGGACCATTCTGAAAGCATCGGTGGAGTACATCAAGTGGCTACAAAAAGAACAACAGAGAGCGCGGGAATTAGAGCACAGACAGAAGAGATTGGAGCAGGCTAACCGGCGGCTTCGACTCCGGATTCAGGTTGTTATAAGAATGTTGCCACGAACCACGCAGCTGAACTGTGACTGACTTGTCATCGCTTTCCTGCCTTGGTCTCATTTATTGTTTCTTATTAATAATTATTTTTTCCTCTGGCGGGTAACTATTGTCTTTTAGGAGTTCATGCATTGGGTTGTTTCAGTTAGGTTTTGATGAGAAATCTAGGGTTGAGAAGGCTCTAGGAAAATAGAATGAATGACAACTAATTGCAAAATGCAGAAAATAGAATGGATTTTATAAAGGCACATGATATTATTTCAGCCAAATAGTAATAATAATGAACTAGATCATTTGCTTCTCTACATAATATGGAACATTCTATTCTTCCTTCCCCCTTTCACTTCCTTAGTAACACTGCTGTTGATTCTACTGCCACAAGCCATATTGTGCAGGTTTTCTACAGTCACTGCTCTTCTGTTCATGTGACACAAAGTATTATAGTATGGGTTTTTATAACTCTCAAGTTGTTTTTTAAATCAGTATGCTTATAGCTAGGTAAACATTTACTTTGTTACCATGGAACTGTAATATAGTGAGAAATTAATCTGGAAAAATAAATGGAATCCCTAGAGGATATGGCTCAGTGGTTAGAGCCAAATAACTGAAGGGTCATGGGTTTGATTCTGGTCAAGGGCACACACCTGGATTGCAGGCTCCATCCCCAACCCAGTCAGGGTGTGTGTGAGAGACAACCAATTGATGTCTCTCACATCTATGTTTCTCTGTCTCTGTCTTTCCCCCTCCCCCTCCACTCTCTCTAAAAATTAATGGAAAAATATCCCAACAAAATAAAAATAAAAAATAAGCTTTTCTACTCACTTTAAATGTAGTTTGAGTCACTATGAGACCATAGTGTATTCCCTTATAGAACAAGGGGAGGGGAATTTTTTTTAATCTACATATTTTTGAGGGTTATTTTTTTAGTCAATAGAAATACAGCAGATTCTATTATTTACAAGAATGTTTATAATTTATATTACTCTTCATTTTGAATACTTAATATTTTGGTTTTATTACTTATTCAATAGAGTTCAGTCCACTTTCTTTTTAAAAAACATATTTTTATTGATTTCAGAGAGGAAGAGAGATAGAGAGAGATAGACACATCAGTGATGAGGGAGAATCATTGACTGGCTGCCTCCTGCATGTTCCCCACTGGGACGTGCCCTTCATAGGAATCAAACCTGGGACCCTTCAGTCTGTGGGCGGATGCTCTATCTACTGAGCCAAACCAGCTAAGGCTTGAGTTAAGTTCCCTTTCAAAGTCATTATTTAATTATTCTTGTTTGAAACTGCAGGAACTAGAAATACAGGCTCGTGCTCACGGTCTTCCATCCCTGGCTTCCCTTGGCACAGTTGATGTGAGTGCTCATGTCAACAGACAGACCCATCCTGAGCAGAATTCAGTGGACTATCGCCAACAGTCAACTCAGTTGCAGGGACTAAGCCCTGAGTTTTGTGACCAAGCTTTGTCCTTCTCCGATCCTTTGTCACACTTCACAGATTTGTCATTCAGTGCTGCTTCAAACGAGGAACAAAGATTGGATGACATGCTCCTGGACACATTATCTCCTTTTGGGACAGACCCTCTGCTATCGGCTGCTTCCCCTGAAGTTTCCAAAGAGAGCAGCAGGAGGAGCAGTCTCAGCTCAGATGATGGTGATGAGTTATAAAAAAGCAAACACACCCAGTCGATCAACCAGGAAACAATGCCATGTTGATGATACGCAATTATGTTTGTTGCTTCATATATTGCTTTGGCTCCATTTTTTCTGAAAGGACTACATTGTTCATGAAAAACCGATGGAGTGAATAACAGCAGTATAATGGGATTACAGGAAGAAATATGGTGCTGAAGAAATATTGAGGGCTAAAAAGAGATTTTTTTCCTTGGACAGAGTCCAAACGAACTTAACTTTTATTTTCTGGAAATAGCTCTCTACTTGCTGTACTAATAGACTGCAAAGAGTAAACCTCAGAAATACACAAACATTTTCTTCGTTATTCGCTAGTATCTCCTTCTTTTTTACTCTTAAAACAGTTTTGAAGTATCATGATCAATAGATATGGCAGTCTATTGCCTTTCTCCACTGTCTGGTTAAAAGACAGATTAACTATCAATCACAATGGAAAAGTGAATCTACAATAAACATTAGAATTTTTTACAATAAAATACAAATACTTATTTAAAAATGGTTTCTAAAAGTGTATGCCACTCCCTTTAGTCTGTTCAGCTGCACAAATTCTAAAAGTATCTCTGCGTATTTATGGAGACACTTCCTGTTCAGAAAAGTGAAGACATTGAATACCTTCCTTAAGAATGTAGATTGGAATTTTTGTCCCTTCACACAGACATACCCCAACATACATGTACACAATTCAGGTAGTGTGTGTTTTTTCCTTCACTTTTCTGCTTTTCTATTTTGCATAAAAAATAACATTGGAAATTTTTTTAATTAAGAAGAGATGTTGGATAATCTATTCAGCAAATGAACTTTAACAAGAGTCCTGCTACTATGACAATTTGTCAGGTATTTACAATTCATCACTATGTCCAGTATGGAATGTAAAATAATTAGTTGCTGATACAGTTTTGCTTCAAATTAAAAACAAAAACAAAAACATTGAAAACTGAATTTCCAAGTAACAAAATAATTTGTAAAACAGAAAGTCTTATACATTCAGCTCTGAGCTAAAGTTCTATTCTCATAGAACTTAGAATACCCTATTATTTTTGCTAGCTTTGTTATTATTTGTTAAGAATATTTATATTTATGATATTTTAATCAAATTTTTCTCTCAAGTTTGTTTTAAGAATGGGAACTGACTTACCAAATACACTGTTTTGTGCTGCATCTCTGTGAGTGCTCATCTGACCAATGAGTATTTATTGAGCGATACTCAAACATCCCGTGAAAATGTACAATACATAAGAAATGATATGGTCTTGTCCCTCATGGAGTTAAAGACAACATGAGAAACAACAAAAAAAGATAAACAAGATATAGAATTAAAGCCCACGTGGAGCAGCATAGGGTAAAGATTACAAAGGGTCAGAAAAGTGAAAACGAACGAAGTTTGGAGAATCACAAAAGTCTATGGGAAGAACAGAATTCAACTTCTCTTAAAAGTATAAACTGAGTGAAGGGAAGGGAAAGTAGAGCAATGATATTAACCAAATGATAAAAATGAAAGTAAGTGGGAGTACCCTAATGGGACATTATTAGAAACGGAACATTTATCTGGCCACCCTAGAAGATGCTTGTTGAGGAGTTCTGAAAAGTATTATTATCAACAGGTTGTGAAAGCCGTTGAAAACTAGGATAAAATGACATAGTAGAAATCTGATATATTATTAGGAGAGAGAAGTCTAAAAATTAAAATGCTTTGGCATATTACTAACATGATTGAGATGTAATCTTTCATGCATATTAACTTGGTGATAAATGTTTCAGAGAATTTTAAGTATTACTCACATGGAAAATATACATCATCACAAAGTTTGAGACTAATGATGATGAAAGAGGGAAAATATTACATCCTTATGGTATAATAATTATCTCAGGCTTAGTTTATAACATTAGCTTGGAGATTGGATAATTAATTTTCATTGACATGGAAAAAGTAATCCTTAATTTATAGGAACAATCATTAAGCCAGAAATATAAATTCACTTATAATATGCTATATGAAAGAGAGCAATAAAATATACTTCCTCAAAAATATTTAGAAGATTATATACTTTTAACTTTATGACAAAATTAGACTTTTCTACCTGAGGTGATAATTTAACATTGAAAATTACAGAGAAGCAAGATGTTTTTGGGTCCATGGAAAACATATCATATATAGATAGAGACTAATTTCTATTCTCATATTATCAATTATTATCTTTTCTTCAAAGTTGAAAAGACTTGCTTGGATGATGTCATTACTCCATCATCATGGTTCCACTCCAAATACTACTACCTATCCCTGAAATCTATTTCTTTTATCTTAGCTAATTGTAATAACTTGACACTAGATCTGGACAAAAGAGATCTGGAAAGAGAATCAATATCTGTTGCTACTTGCAGATTATAATAGCTATTAGGAGATTGTAAAATGGCTAATGATTTTTTTTTAATTAAGTAAGAGTGTTCTGTGTCACAAGTTATAGATCTTCTCTCCAGAAAAATACACAATTGTATATACTGGTACAGTAAAAAATATGCATGCACAAAGTAGTTTTAGCCTGGCCAGTGTTGTTCAGTGGTTCAATGTCCACCTATGAACCAGGAGGTCACAGCTTGATTACAGGTCAGGGCACATGCCTGGGTTGCACATGCCTTGGGAGGTTTTGGGGGAGGTAGCTGATTGATGATTCTCTATCATCATTGATGTTTTTATCTCTCTTTTTCTCTCTCTCTGAAATCAATTAAAAAAACCCACATATTTTTTAAAAAGAGAGATTTTAAGAACCTCCTACATACCGTGTTTCCCCAAATATAAGACATCCTCCAAAAATAAGACCTAGCACATGGAAAAATAAGACATCCTCTGAAAATAAGACCTGAAAATAAGACTTTCGGAGCAAAAATTAATATAAGACACTGTCTTATTTTTGGAGAAACAGGGTAGCTCCATAGATCCCAGGTGAAAAATTCCTGCATTAGGTCTGTTACTTGAATATATAGCATGTATCTGGTGTATCCACAAAGAGCTGAGTACACAGTTAACATTACATATAATAATGGAGGAGGAGCCCTAGTTATCTGAGTATCATTATCCCAGCACCAATAATGATGAGGTTTCACAGGGAAGTGAAAGAATTCTAGACACTCTAGACAATCTACTAAAGGAGATACTCTTATTAAATAGTCCCCTTTCAAACACTCTGTTACGTATGTATGACTCCTGCTATATATTTATGTCAAATACTTATGGGTCAGTTTCTCTGACTACTGGATGTTGCAACCATCTTAAGATAACATTGAAATGGGTAAAAAGTAAAAATTATGAAAATCCTAAAATAAAATTGAGTAGATTAGAATCATGAATGAACCTTGGGAAAATTGTCCAGAATAGTTTTGCAGAAATTAGACTTATCTTAACATTGAAAGAGTAATATTGTTCATTAAACAATTTTATCACAAAATCATTAGCCATCACTGGATTATTAATACCCAATCGAGCCTGTTCATTCAAAGGATTAATGCATATGTACAATATCATGTCATCTGTGAATAATGACAGTTTTACTTCTTCCTTGGCAGTTTAGATAATATATTTTTTCTTCTTGTCTGATCATTGAGGCTAGTACTTCTAGTGCCATATTGAATAACAGTGGTGGGAGTGGCAGACATTCCTGAATTGTTGCAGTTCTTAGGAAGAATTGTTTTAGTTTTTGTCCATTGAGTATGATGTTGGCTGTTGATTTGTCAAATATGTCCTTTATTATGTTGAGGTATGCCCCCTCTATTCCCTCTTTGCTGAAAGTTTTTATATAAAAAAAGTGTGTTGGATTTTGTTGAATACTTTTTCTGTGTCAATTGATATGATCATGTGATTTTTGTCTTCCAGTTTGTTTATGTGATGTATCACATCTATTGATTTGTGAATGTGGGGGTGGAGGAAAGAGATTGACTGGGAAACATATCCATATGTGCACAGCCCATGGACAGAGACAGTGTGGCAGAGGCTTGGGAGGGGCAGGTGCAGGTAGGAGGGGGGTTAATGGAGAAAAGAAACCCAAAATAAACAATAAAGATAAATTTTAAAAAAATTATGCATAATTGCAGTGAAAGTTAAAACTTTGTGACATCAAGATTAATTTTTTTGTATTATTTTTAATTGTCTTTGAATGATAATGTCCTATCCAATCTATCAATAGTTCTCTATTTTTTCTAAAATATTGGCCACCTTTTCATAGATTTAAATAAATGAATCTTCCCAACTCCCAATTATATTAACAAGGGCCTCTGGTGAATTGATATATATTGTACATTCATAATTTCTATTCAGTTCTTTCTTCTCAAACTTTTTCCATAGCCGAAGAATATGTTAAAAGACCACATTTCCTCAGTTCATATATATGATATTAGTGATTATAACTTTTTAATGTGGGTATAAAACCTCTAAATAATCACTAGTGAGATGAGCTGAGGATATTGATAAATAGACTTCCTCCTCCTTTTTAAACTCATGTTCCACTCAGATAACTGTAAATAAAATATTTAATAGCTCCTGCTTAAAAAAATTAGACACAATGAGTTTCTTCATTCGGTATACTCACCTTGAAGTGGGGGAGAAGTTAGAGTTCATAATGAAATCAAGAATGTATTCTTCCACTGCTTTGATAGATTTGAGTCATATTGGAATTTTCTTATACTTCAAGGTATTATGAAAATACTTTTTACTGTTCTGATATTGTGGAATTTTGGCATTTAAATAAATTAATGATATAACTAAATGTTTCAATGTTTTTACAATGTCTCTAGGCTGATATTTACTGACCTTATAATATCTAAGATGTAGATGAAAACAGGAATCCATTCGTCATCTTGCTGCGTTATGAGCACTACATCCACTATCTGTGTTTCATGAAATCACCTGAAGGATTGAGTTTTACCTCCGTATTGATAATGGCACAGCCTGCACATGCTACACGAAATTACATTATTTGCCCCTCCAGTGCCCTGCACGTTGACAAGTACAAGATGTCAATCTGAGTTAGTGCAAGTTACACCTACAGAGATTTTATTATATTTACTTAATAAATACTAAACACATTCAGAGTGTTGCTGACTTAATTGTCATATGACCTTCCTGCAATCATTATTCATTGCATACACTTATATTTTATTATTTGTATAATTTTCAATTTTGAACAAAGAAATTACTTAAAATTATAAAAATAGTCTAAATTTATTCTGTTCTACTTTCCCCCCCCTGAGGTTCATAAGAATTTGAGTGTATATAGATTATTGGAAAATAGTTATTTTGGTTTTAAAAAATCTCCCTCTGGATTCAATCTATTTAATGATGAAAAACTATCTGCTGCTTTATAACTAAAAGGGAACTTTTTAATCTTCTAGTAAAAGGATTTGTGCATGCATTTCTACATATCCAAATAATTTCTGCTGTGTTTTTTATTGATGAAATCCTCAGTAAAATGTTTTTTTTTTCTTCTGCATTTATACAGCCAGCTTCAAGAATATATTTAAAGACTTTTGTTTTTGCAGTGGTACCTCTCCCATTCTTGCACTACCATTTTATCTTTTAAATTTTGTGTTTTCAACTTTTCTTTTTCCCGAGAAATAAATTTTGTTTGTTATTTAAAGCTGGTGGATATATACAATAAACAAAATAGAAACTATGCAAAGGAGAGGAAAGACTTTGTTGAAGGAATTATATAATTGGGAAGTTAATATATTATCTTTTAATGCATTACTTCTAAAGTTTAAAAGCTAAGCAAATTCAAAGATCTTATCTAATCACATTGCAGTGTTTACAGTATATGAGGCTAAAATTAATTAATCTGTTTAATCTTAATGATAACAATGCAGTTTAAAATCTTCTACCTTAATACCACATTATACATAGGAAAAACTGAAGTAATAGTCTTATGATTTTAATCTAACATTAGTTAGCTGAAGATAAAATTGTTAGTGTGCTAGGCTATAGAATTTGTAATTATTATCTTTCCTTTTTAATAACACAGTAACTGGTTTTACTTTCTGAGAAAATGAAGAACACTGGTGCAATCTAATACATACATGAATCATTATACATACACTTTAAAAAATGTACCAACATTTTCTTTGCTTATATGAAATGAAAACATAGAATTATCAAACATTTAACATATTTTTTTATTCTCCCTTTGTAGATATACAGTGCTAAGAATGTTGGTTAATTATCTGAAAGGATACTTAACAGGCATGAGACTTCACAATTGACAACTGCTCACTACAGAGCCCATGCTGGAAATGATGATCCAACACTTCCCTACTCATGAAATAATTGTTACATTAGCTAATATAGTATCTTACATCTGCTTTTCCATGCTGTTATGGTTTTGATTTATGACAAATTATTTGTTAAAATGTTGCAAAGCTTCTAACAGCTGTAATAGTATCAGTAAAAACATTAATAAACTCCACAAAATCTTTTAATATACTAGGTGGTCCCCAGACAATCTAGGATAAATAGCATGCTGTATTTTAATATGTAAAACACTTTAAGTTGCTAATTGGTATTGACTAGACATATCCCTTGGTAATAAATTTAATAAGAATTTCAGTTAAATGTTAAGACAATAGTATGTAATATGATGTTTATAATTTTTTCTACATACTTTTGTCAAAATTAATAAAACAGCACAGTTTTGAGTTGACTATAAAAGGTGATATTCTATGTGAAATGTAGGTTCAGTTTTTTAAAGTTATGCATGTTTTTCTTAAGGTATTGTTAGTGCCAAAAATACTAATTAATAAAAGAATTATTCTGTGGAAAGGAATAACCAATGTAGTACAGGTAAAAATAAGTCAGGGTGATATTTTACATTCTACAGACTGAAACTTTGGATGGCCGAAAAAAATTATACTTGATTGTTTATTGTATGTATATGTACATGCAAGGTGTATTTGCAGGTAGATGTGTGTGTCCTTATCAAAACTTATAAAATATTTCCTTCTTTCTTGATATTAGAAAGAACTCTACATGTAAGACTATCTTATTCTTTGCTTGAATATATAGGCAATACTTGGAGCTATCTTCAAATCAGTTCAATTAGAAACCTACCTACACACACACACACACACACCCCCACACACACACCCCTTACATTGAGTTTAGTTAAAAACATAGAAAAGATGAAAATTCTAACAGGTTTTAATATTTTGTTAAAGTAAGTGATTTATACAGCTATAAACTATCTAGATATAACAAAGGTATTGATTTTATTGACCATCCAAAGAAATATTAAAACCATTCTGAAATGTGGTTATCTTTGTTACCACCTGAAGAGTTCTAGCTATGGGGTGGTTAAGTAGGTAAATAACAATACAACATAGCGGTTAAGCAATGGATAGCCATCAGGTTACATAAATGTCTGTTTCAGTAACCGGTGCCATCAGGCAAGAATACATCTGTCTAGATGGTGGTGATTTTGATAGACTGGACCACATTATGGTTAAGTGTATAATTCCTATAATAAGAAAAAGGTGCCCACAGGCTATTGTTCCTAGCATGGTTTAAAATTTACATATTGCTTCTCCTATGTCAAAACATCTGGTTCCTGCAAATGCTAACATTTTACTAAAAAGTTTCCGAAGTCTGGAGAAGTGGATTTGCATGTAAATCATACAAACATTATGGAATAAGAACTATGTTCCAAAAATTGCTGCAGGCAAAAATATAGTCAAGATTATATTTATTTGCTTACACAAATGAAAGGTGATGCTGTGGATATCTGTGGAGAAAAATGCTGTTTGAGCTCTATGATTATCTCTTCCAAAATACTTATTTTTGTATAATCACATGGGACAAGTAGGTTCCAAAGTCCTTCAAAACTTTACAATCATCTATATGAGAAGTATGCAGTTGTATAAAACTCATTCTGATATTTCTAAGGAAAGGAAGAAGTAGATAATTGAGACTTTATTCATTATGGAATTAAATTTCTATTTATTCATTGGTAAATATGAAAAGTAGGTTAGGAATGCAGATGAATTACATTTTCTACACAGGCCCCCAGCTCAATAAAGATAGTCTTCGCAACATCCTAGTCTGGTGTTCTGTTTTTTAATTTAACAAGGCCACTTCAATATTTTTCTTACTATCCAAGTCAACAGTTAATATGATCATGATCCTTGCTGACTACAGCAGCTAGATGCTTTTTAAAATCTTTGTATTGCTGTTTTTTTATAGCCATGCATATATTACATTCCTCATTAAATGGAAGGGAAACCAAAATTATGCCTTAGCCTTTGCTGTTATATATTCCACATAACTTAGCACGGTGTCTTGCTTAACATGTTATTTCCTTAATAAATTATTAAATGATGGTTAATTATAGGTAAGGGAAGTGTGAATTGTCAAATTCCTTAAATAATGAAATGATGCTCACTCAAAGCTGTGAACATTCATTGACATCAGTTTCTTCCAATCTTTTTTGTCATTGCAGTGAGATAAGTTTTTGTGTCTCCTTTCAGCTTACCTAAATGAAAATAATATCTAATGTAGCAACAATGGGTATAGATAAATCTTCTTCTCTAGCCTTAACTGGTTTGGCTCAGTGGACAGAGCATCAGCCTGCAAACTGAAGGGTTCCAGGTTCAATTCCGGCCAAGGGCACATGCCTAGATTGTGGGCTTGATCATCAGTAAGAGATATACAAGAGGCAGCCTATCAATGATTCTCTCTCATCATTGATGTTTCTGTCTCTCTATCTCTCTCCCTTCCTCTCTGAAATCAATAAAGATATATATATATATATATATATATATATATATATATATATATATATAAATCTTTTACCCTAGAATTCATTCATTCACAAAAGACAGTGGTTGTTGCTGAGGAGAATACAAAAGATGAACTTTTAATAAAGTGTAGGAAGTGCTATGCTTGCAGAATCTGGGTGGTACAGAAGCACAAAGCAGCTAACCTGGACCAGCCTCAGAGAACCTGAGTCCTAGGGCACATTTGGAGCTAACCTGGAAAGAGATGGGGAGGTGTGAGAGAGAGAATGGAGAGTGTCATTTAAGTCAACGCAGCCAGTCATATTACTATTACTGATTCATAAGGCCCATATTACTTTTAGTAGATAGAATATAACTCTTTGAGGTAAAAAAAAAAAAAGAATTTATTTGGAGTAGTTAGGCATAAAATCTCATTTATCAAACAAAATTATTCAGGCCCTTAGTCACAGGAATGTTGTGTCATTACTCTTACACCCAGAGTAAGAAAGCATATATTTCAGTGTGTATGTGTGCATGTGTGTATGCTTATATGCGTGCATACATGTGTGCTGAGCAGGCAGGGATGAGGGGGAGAAGGAATTAGTATACTGATATGATGAACAAAGGTACTATTCTCAAGTAGCGTTGCCATTACTCACTTCTTTCCAAACAGGGGTCAGGGTTTTGTATATTCTTGTAAGGATTAAGCATGTAGTGAAACCTTATGCTTAGAGCCAGTACCCTGTACACATATCTATGAATGCACAACAGTACACAATAACACCTTGCCTCTTTTTATCTTATACATATTATTTAAGAAACCTAATGTGTAAAGGAAACTATTCAAGTAGAAAAGTATACTATATACTTCACTGGAAAAACTCAATATAATAAAGGTTTTAATTCTCCCTGAATTAACTTAAGTTTTATAAATACCAATAGGTTTTTGTAAATCAGACAAGTTGCTATTAAACTGTATAAGGAGACATCTGAAAGGAAGAGCAATTAGGGAAGGCAAGGGCTGCCAAATTAAAATATATCTTAAAGTCCCACTAATTAACATTGTGGTATGGGACATGAATAAACAGCCAGTCCAAATGATAGAAATAAGCCTGAATGCATATTGGAATTAAAAATATAGGGGGCATTGTAAATAAGTAGAGAAGATACTGTTCTATATGTAAATGGTGTTGGAATTATACAAAATGCTCATCTACATGAGAATTATGGTTTATTAATAAGATAGATTACTATGTCCCTGTGATGATAAATGAAGGGTGGGGGGAAACAACTCTGTGTTATGATAAGAAAAGTTCTCCATGATTTTTTAATTAAGTAATAATATATGAATATATGGTAATGAGTTGCATGTATGGTATGGTCTCTTTGGGGTGATAACGAAAGACAGAAACATGTACTTATATTTGCCATATATGCAAAATAAACTGCAAGATATATAAGAACTTAATAACTATTTTAAGGAGAAAGCAGACATGAGAATATTTTCACTAAATATCTTTTTATTTCTTTTGAAAAAATGGAAGCATATCAATATGTTATTTACTTGAAGAAAACTTTTAGATGAATGATATGTTTATACAACAGTCCCTCCTATTCATAGTTTCAGTTTTTGCAGTTCCAGTTACTTATGGTCAACTGTAGTTCAAAAATATTAAATGAAAAATTCCAGAAATGAACAATTCAGAAGTTATAAGTTGCACACTGTTCTGAGTCACATGGGCCAGCTCCATCTCCCACTAGGGACAATTCTACCTTTCCCACTAGTGGCAATTCTACCTTTCTTGTTTGAAGACAGGAAAGGCAGATGAAGCAACATGGAAGAGAAGTTTTTTCACTTATTTTTACCTAGGATACTTAGAAAGCTGATATAACCATTAGCTTAAAGAGCTTAGGGTGGGTACAATGATGGGCCCCAAGGGTATTTAGCACCTGCTGCCTAGGATAATTCTTGACTCAGCTACATGTATGTACTGAATGTTTTTGTCTGCCTTAGACCTTCCAGATAGGTACCTTCCAAATAGATATGACTCAAGAGTATTAGAAAGAGTATCAGAAAGCATTTCTAATGCTTTAGATATATTTCTACAAATATGTCTAAAGGATACTCTAAAACATTTGAATTTTGGCAGAGCATTTAGGGCCTTCATCAACAATGTGGAGACAGCACGGACCATTTTCATTCCAGCCCTTTCCCCATGGAAGCAGTTGTGTCCATTTGGTAGAACTGATTCCATCCTGAGTGTCCAGTGTGGGTTCTGGCCTAGGGATTAGCTCAGGAACCCAGACAAACAACTGTGTTGTGGCTTTGCTTGGCAGCATAGTTGGATCCAGGGCAGTAATGTTCAAGAAGCTCAGAACTTTTAATAGTTTTGGAAAGTGATTTGTTTGCTATCTTTCCATGCTTGTGAATAGGGCAGCACATGGGACCAGGCAATGCTGGCAGGCATCTCACCCTCTGGCAGGAACGTCAGCCTGAGGACAAAGTGGCATAGGTGGGGAGGAAGGAGCTTTGAGAATTCCAGAGGAACACGCCTGGATTGCTAACTGAACCCCACCCCAATCCTGGCCTACCACATGTCTTCTTAAATTCTGTGTATTTTTTTATTTAAAAAGGTCTCCTTTGATGTTTCAATCAGTTTGGGTGGGGATTTCTGTTACTGGCAGGTACAAGCATACTAACCGATACACCAGCACCGAGGGAACTAATCTTCTGACAGACTTGGCCACATGTGTGAGATCTGGTCACCTGAGGAGGAGCAGACCATGACACAGGTATTGGTGTTTAAGATAGGGAGCAGGAGGACAAGAGATTCTCCATCGGAGCTCTTTGCAGGCCTCACCTAGGCATTCATGTATGGGAATACCTAAGTTCCTTCAGCTTGAGATCTGTGCATGAGGACACATAGGTGTCAGACAGCTCCTTTCTCTTTTCTTTTGTTGTTTTTAAATACATTTTATTGATTTTTTTACAGAGAGAAAAATAAAGGGATAGAGAGTTAGAAACATCAATACATCTATGAGAGAGACATCCATCAGCTGCCTCCTGCACACCCCCTACTGGGGATGTGCTCACAACCAAAGTACATGCCCTTGGCCGGAATCAAACCTGGGACCTTTCAGTCCACAGGCAGACGCTCTATCCACTGAACCAAACCAGTTTTGTCTCCTTTCTCTTTTCAAACAAAGCAGTACTTGGTCTCACTTTTTTGTGCCCTCATTAATGTGAGTAGATTATTTCTTCTCTTAGTAAAAAGTAACTTGATTTATATCACTTAGAAAGTGTTCACTTGATATTCACAGAAATGCAAGTAATCTCCATGTCTATCCATGTTGTCGCAAAAGGCAAGAGTTCCTTCTTTTGTGTTGAGTAAATGAACCACAGCTTTTTTATATCTGCTTGTCTACTGATGGCCTGTTTTCAGATTTTGGCTATTGTTAATAGCACTGCTATGAATATATGGATCCATATATTCTTTCTGTTTTGGGTTTTGGGTTTCTTAGGCTATATTTCCAGAAGTGGGATCGCTGGGTCAAAAGGCAGCTCCATCTTTAGTATTTTGAGGAAACTCCTTACCGCATTTCTTTTTCTGGTCGGATGGGCTCTTTGGTTAGAACTCGCAGTGGGAACTGAACAAAGTTGTGACCGTATGTTGTTTGGGTATCTTACATGCTCTTAATATTTAGGTAGTAAAGGTTTAGTCTTTCATTGTTGAATATGTTTGCTAGAGATGTTTTATAGATACTCTTTTGCAAGTTGTGTAAGTTCTAGTTACCTATTGCTACATAAAAAAAAGTACACTGAAACTTAATGGTTTAAGCAACAACGTTTATTATCCCAGTGTCTATGGGCCAGAAATCCAGGCATGACTTAGCAGTATCTTTGGACTCTGGATCACTAAAGAGGCTGCATTCATCTCAAGGTTTAAGTAGGAAAGAGCCCTTTCTAGCTCGCTCATCTGAACGTTTGTTTGGAAATATAGTTGAAATACCTGGAAACAGTTTGATCCTTTTGAGTCTTACTTTATGTTTTTTGGAGAGTCTGGGGCAGTGCACATTCTAGGGGAAATATTCCTTAGTACTTTACATAAGCCATCGATGAATGAGTTTCCCCCCCCCCCCAATCTATTTCAGAAGGCAAGTTAAAAGTGGAGAGTCTCTGGTAGACATCTCATGCATTCAGTTGAGAACGTCTGTGCATTAGGAGTAAGTGTAATGTCCCACGCTGCTATGGATCTGCCTTTGGAATAACAGCAATGCTAAACCATACTCTCTTTAATAAAGCAGCTGTCTCGATCTCTTGCAGTTGCAGTGGCTACCTTAACCCTACCAGAACTGAGGCCCTACACCTAACTGTCCCCTATACCTGGGCTCCTGAGCATTAAAGAGAAAAAAAAAATCAACATGATATAGAAAAATGTTAGTTACATGCAAACAAGTGGTTAGAATAAGATGGAACTTGGAGACATTGTAGAAAATATAATAGGTTTAGGCAAAGTACCAAAAATTAGGTACAGCGGTATAGCGGCAGATTTGGAAATTACCGAAAAGTCGGTACAGCGGTCTGATAAGATTAATCCCACAGCTGCAGCCCCAGCTTTGTCTGGAAGGTTGTCTGGAAGGACATCCAGCAGCCATTTGGTCAATTTGCATATTACACTTTTATTATTATAGATATATCAATTATACCTCAATAAAAATAATGATGTTAATTATTATTAAAGTTTGATAAGTGATTCTACAGTTCACTGATACAGGAAAGTAAAACATTGAACAACTTCAGTAGCTATTTTAATGGAACCAGGTGCTGACAAAAGAAACAACAGTCTCAAAGGAGTCATTAGCCCCAAGGAGAGCAAACCAAGATTCAATTGCAATTTCAGCTTCTCACCTCACAGGAGTGTGGCCTTAGATCAATGAGTCTGGCAATCCTGACCAACAGTGACATAATCTTCTTTTCCTTAAAGAGAGGTGCCCTTGCCTGAAATAATCCTTTCTTTTCTTCGGCTAATAAGTTTCTTTCCCCACCCAGTTTCTCTCCATAAAAACTTCCTGCTTTGTACAATTTATTGGATGAGATGCTCCCCAGTTCATGAATTGTTCAAGAAAGCCAATTAGAGCTGACATTTTCTTGGTTGAAGTTTTTACATTAACAGACTTGGTGGCAGTGGTGGGACCAAAGGAGACTTCCAAGAGCTGTGAGGACAAAAAATGTAGGTGTGGTGGTCACCAGCCCTTTGAGTTCTCTTTCTTACTATTAATATTTTTAAGGGCAACCGGTATGTTCCTTCTAGCTCTGAACTCCACTTTGTTCTGAACAACCAATCTAATTGGCTTCTAATCCCAGGATTTATCAAGCAGATGGTTCCACATGGAACACGAGTCCTTAGTTCTTGGCTCCTTCTTTAATTTCCCAATTGTTTGGAATTCTTCCCAGATTTCATGTGGGGAACTTCTTGTAATAGCTTTAGTTCACCATGTGTTTGGAATCAGTCTGCAGTCCCCATCCTTTTAGGTTTTCTAGTCCAGTTCTATTTTTTTTTTTTTTTTAATGGCAGAACATAGTCTTTTTAAAAAATCATTTTTATTTTCTAATTACAGTTAATATACAATACTAGTTTCAGGTGTATACCCCAATGATTAGACATTATATAACTTTCTAACTGATCATCCCAATAAATTTCATACCCATCTGATACACAGTATTCTAATAATCATACATAGTTATTAGAATATTATTAAGTATATTCCCTATGCTGTACTTTATATCCTCATAATAACCAATTTGTGCTTCTTAATCCCTTCACCTTGTCAATCAATTTCCCCCAAACCCCCCTCCTATCTGGAAGCTATCAGTGTTCTCTATATCTATGAGTCTGTTACTGTCTGTTTGTACTTTTATTATGGTTTTTAGATTCAATTGTTGATAGATAGGTATTTGTTGCCATTTTATTGTTCATAATATTGACCTTCTTCTCCTTCTTCTTCTTCTCCTCTTCCTCCTTTTCCTCCTCCTCCTCCTCCTCCTCCTCCTCCTCCTCCTCCTCCTCCTCCTCCTTCTCCTCCTCCTCCTCTTCCTCCTCCTCCTCTTCTCCTCCTCCTCTTCTTCTTCCTCCTCCTCCTCTTCTTCTTCCTCCTCCTCCTCCTCCTTTGCCTCCTCCTCCTCCTTTTTTGCTTCCTCCTCCTCCTTCTCCTCCTCCTCCTTTGCCTCCTCCTCCTCCTCCTTTGCCTCCTCCTCCTCTTCCTCCTCCTCCTGCTCCTCCTCCTGCTCCTCCTCCTTCTCCTCCTTTTCCTTCTGACCCTTGAACATTTCATGTATTAGTGGTTTGGTGGTGATGAACTCCTTTTTTTTTTTTTTTTTTTTTTTTTTTTGGTCTGGGAAGCTCTTTGTAAGTCCTTTGATTCTAAATAATAGCTTTATTGGATAGAGTAATCTTGGTTGTAGGTTTTTACTTTTCATCACTTTGAATATTTCTTGCCAATCTCTTCTGACCTGCAAAGTTTCTCTTGAGAACTCAGCTTACAGTATTATAGGAGCTTTCTTGTAGGTAACTGACTGCTTTTCTCTTGCTGCTTTTCAGTTTCATTCTTTGTCTTTAAGCTTTTGCACTTTAGTTATAAAATGTTCTGGTGTGGGCCTCTTTTTGGTTCTTATTTAGGACTCTTTGCACTTCCTGGACTTATATATCCATTTCCTTCACCAAATTAAGCAAGTTTTCTGTCATTATTTTTTCAAATAGGTTTTCAATTTCTTAATCTCTCTCTTCTCCTCTGGCACCTTTATGATATGAATCTTAATATGCTTAAAGTTGTCCCAAAGACTCCTTGCACTATGCTCATTTTTTTTCTTTCTTATTGCTGTTCTGATTAGATGTTTTTATTTTTTTTTTTTGTGTGTGTGTGTTTGTGTTTTTTTTGTTTGTTTGTTTTTGTTTTTTGCTTCCTTATCATTCAAATTGCTGATTTTATTCTTGGATTTATCTACTCTACTGTTGATTCCCTATAAAATATTCTTCATTTCTGACTCATTCTATTTTTATGATTTCTATGTCTTTTTTTTCGTGCTGTTGAAGTTCTTACTAAGTTCCTTGAGCATCTTTATCACAATTGTTTTGAACTCTGTGTCTGGTAATTTGGTTGCCTCTATTTCCTTTAGTTATTTTTCTGGAGATTTCCCCTGCTTTTCATTTGGGACTTATTTCTTTATCTACATGTTTTGGCTTTCCTGTTTGTTTCTATGTATTAGTTAGAGCAGCTATATCTCTCAGACTAGGTAGAGTGGCCTTTTGTAGTTGGTGCCCTATAGGGCCCAGTGGTGCAGCCTCCATTTTTACCCAAGCTGAGCATTCCAGGTGTGCTCCAGTGTGGGCTGTGTGAATTGAGCTCTTCTAGTTGAGCTTTGATTGCCATTGGTTTTACTGGGAGGGATTGAGTCCCAGGCCAATTGGCTGTAATGACTGGTTGTATCTATAGCAAAGGAGCTGCTGTGCAGGAGTTGACCCTGTGAGTAGGACTTGTTTGAGTGGGCATTTGGTGCTCATCAGATCTCTGAATATGTCACTAATGTTGGTTGAATGGTTGTAATCTGGTATTCTCTGAAGCTCTCCACCAGGTGCACTGGCACTGACGCCTCCCAGGAGATGCAAAATCAGTCACCATCTGTGCCCTACCTGGGACCACCTGGCATGAGCTACATAGTGATTTACAGATGGCTACTACTTGGATGTACTGAACTAGGATGTAACTAAGAGAGGATATTCCCAAGCTGCAAACCATGGCAGGATAAAACTAGTGTAGGCTGGGGGCCTCTAAATAGGTGGTAGGGGTATGTTGAGGCCTTATGATGCTTCCACGTACAAACTTGGAAGATTTTAGGCACCTCCAAAGCACTAGACAAGAGGGGCAAATTGTATCAAAAAGCCACTGGAAACAGCTTGGATGAGCCCACAATTTGGGTGATGCATGGTCTCAGGGAATCACCCAGGGCAGAGAAAACGGTGGGAGCCAGGTATTGGAGACTCAGATATAGCCACCACCTGTGGGCTTTGTGTATGTGTGTGTGTGTGTGTGTGTGTGTGTGTGTGTGTGTGTGTGTGTATTCTAGAAAAGGAATAATTTCCTTTGCCAATACTTCTGTCTGGCCGAAAGCTGTCACACCCAGGTCTTATTCAGATGCCAGACAATTCAGTTTCTCCCCATATGTTCCTGATTCCTTTCAAGCTGCTGCCCCAGCACTTAAGCTCTGAAGGTGTGATTCTGAGTAAGTCTGTGTGTGGGCCCTTTAAGAGGAACTTCCTGGAACTCCAGCAGCCCTCAATATCTGCTTACTCAGCCACAATATCTGCTGGTTTTTTATAGCAAGAAGCTATGGGGATTTTTCTTCCTGGCATTGGAGGCCTGCTGTGAGGCAGGAACCCCTCTCTCCTACCCACAGCCAAAATTCCTTTCTGGATTTTAAAATAGAACATGTGGCCGGGACCGGTTTGGCTCAATAGATAGAGCATCGGCTTGGGGACTGAAGGGTCCCGGGTTCGATTCCGGTCAAGGGCATGTACCTTGGTTGTGGGCATATCCCCAGTGGGGGGTGTGCAAGAGACAGCTGATCGACGACTCTCTCTCATCGATGTTTCTAGCTCTGTATCTTTCTCCCTTCCTCTCTGTACAAAATCAATAAAATATATTAAAAAAAAATAAAATAGAACATGTGGGCATAGGACTAGCCCATTTTTCATCTTTTTCCTCCTATCAGTTCCAATGTGGCTTCTTCTTTAAACCCCTAATTGTAGGACTTCCATTCAGGTGGTTTTGAATGATGGTTGTTCTGTAGTTTAGTTGTAATTTTGATGTAGTCATGGGAGGTTTCAGGTACTGCATTTACCTATGCCACCATCTTGACCAGAAGTCTGGATCTGATATTTTAGTTTCTCTATAAAAAAAATTAAAATAGCAGACAGAAGAACTGTTGGTCATCAATCCAGGCCACCTGATTTAATCACACATACACATGCACTAGAACAATTGCAGCTAAACAGTCTAGAAGACTAGAATCTCTCTTCATCATAAAAAATGTGCCCAGAATTGTGAAGAACTGACATTCTCATTTTATTTTCCCAGAAGAGTAACTTATAAAAAAGATTATTTCAGAGCCTATATGCCTACAAAAACCAGTCAGTTCATCAGCAAAATAAGTCCATTATACTTATAATTTTATTGTAGGCAGCACTACCAGATTGAATGATCTTTTACATTCCTCAGTTCATACTGTCACAATCATTGTGGTGTTAGATCTCTTTGATTGTGTGATAATTAACCTTATCAAGTTTTCTGGTAGCTCAGATGCAGATAGACTCTTTTGCTTCCAGCAATTGGGTTAAGTATGACCTGTCAGAATATTTTAATTATTATGGTCTACTCTCAGAGCACACAAATGCTTTCTCAAGAATGAAAGATATTCTACAACTCTGGATTTCTTTTTTTTATCCATAACAATTCTTTAGTAATAGAAGCCTGAAAATACCAAGGGGAAAAAAACACATTTCCATGTGTGTGTTTTTTATAATACTTTATCCCCAATTACAAATAATAATACCTGCAGGTGGTACAGAATTCTAATTATATAATCCAGTCTTAGTGTTTTACTGCCATTCATAAACTGCTTCAGCAGAACTACTTGTGATTTACAGCACCAATAGAACCCTTTAAATTACATCCTATATTATGTTGTAGGGCATGTATTGCCCTATGGTCTTGCATGCAATGTCAGAGACAGAGGAACGAAGAAATGGAGAATTGTGATTTCACTGTAAATCAAAGGCTAAGTGTTGTTTATGAGCCCTGAGGTTTTAGCACATTATATTATTTCACTTTTATTTATTTTTTCTTACAGAGGCTAACCTGATATGGGACAAAATTAATTAAACACACTTGTTTATACTATAATTATCATAAATAAGTAAAGGAAGATACTAAAGATTTAACTTATTTTCCTGAAATTAGTCTTTTATTTTAAAAATTGCCTGGGTCTTTTACTATAAGAATCAAAAGATGTTGAAAGATATATATACCTATCCCAAACTATGTATAACACATTGTGAACACTTTATATAAACATTTGTTGAATTTTTCATTGGGTTTAAAAATAAAAGTTCCAAACCAAACTAATCTATTAAATTTTATTTAACAAATAAAATTAAACAATGAAAGCTTCCTTTGAAAAGTGATCTACAATCACTGATGAATTTGTTTTATTTTTTAAAACACCTCATGGTCAGATATTTGAAGTATTCAAGTAATATTTAATGATTTATTTTCCCTCAGTATTACAACTGTTCTTTATGAAAGCATTTTAGGGTAGCTTGACCTTGATTTTTTACATAATGAAGATGTCTTTTGACCTCAGATTTCCCCACAAAGTCTAAGCCTATTAATAATCCATAGTAGTAAGAGATAAGAGAAGAAATAATTTGTGATTCAAATGAAAGCATTTCATTCAAGCAGAATCAGATTTACTTACCTGGAGGTAAAATAGTATGACACAGACAAAGTCAGGGTGAAAAGTCAGAAAAAACAAAACAAAACAAATACTTTTGATATTGTAACAATTACTCACCTCTAGCTCACACATAAGAAGGTATGCTTGCTTCCTGGTGGACATTATATTGAATCTTCCATTTGAGGTTTTTATGTCTCCAAATTCTGTTCACACCATAAGCAGCAACATTATGAAATATCCATCAATAATAATAAGTATACTGATGAAAAAATAGCCATTTAAAATATAGGTGCTCAAGACTATTTGGGTTTATTTCTTTGCTAAAGAGGTTGGTTAAGAAATTAAATAGAGTTATTTCTATATGCTGTGGGGTGTATGAGTTATTTCTACATTCTATGTGCCTAATGTTTACCTGCAGGCATACATTAAATAAATCTAAAATAGCTATGGCTGTTTAAAATGGACAGAATTGAACCTATGCAGAGAGTAGTTGATCTTAAACTGACACAAACCAGCCAGCCTCTTAATGTTACTCTAAGGAATTTTAAAGTGACTCCGTTAAAGCTGAGGTTATTTGCCTTGGGGATGCCTAATGGAAGGGTTATTATAACACTGTCCACAAGCAGGGGCCTTGAGAGAGTCAGGCCACAGCACTCCATTGACAGCTAATACATTGGGTCGTTGTCATGTTACAGGGACTTCCAGGCTAAAGGTCACATCTCACCCTTAATATTTAAATATAGATACTTGACAAAAGCAGAAAACACTTTATTGCCAATCATGGCTGCTGCTTAATTCATAAGAACCTTTACAAAGTCATGCTAATTCTCAGCCTTCTTAGAATGCATGGTAACCTTTCATAAATCCATCTTTTTTTCCCAGATGTCCTTGGAACTGCCAGTTATAAAACTACAAATGATTTATAATACAAAATGGGACTGATACACTGAAAGATTAGGACTCAATGTACTAAAATGACTAAGATTATAGCTAACAAAAGGCATGAAATGCATAGATAAATCACTATTGAAGTAGCTCACGATTATTTTAAAAATCCTTAGTAAAGGCTGAAAACAATAAGGAAAACCTATGTTTATAATAATGCAAGAGCAATTTAGTTCATGAAGATAATGGAACAGAATTCCTGTGTGGGTCAGCTGGAAACAGATAGCAAGCCTATGATGCTTTGATTCTTTCCAGGCATTAGAATTTTTTCTGTAATTTTTTTTTTTTTTTTTACATATAAATTTATGGGCTGGATTTTTTAAATCTTTAAGGAATACTCAATGAGTTGAACTTATATATTATTTAATTCTTAACTATTAAAAACAAGTCAACTAAGTATCCTTTTCTATTAACATATCAAAAAGGAATCACAGCCGAAACCCGTTTGGCTCAGTGGATAGAGCGTCAGTCTGTGGACTGAAGGGTCCCAGATTTGATTCCGGTCAAGGGCATGTGCATTGGTTGTGGGCACATCCCCTGAAGGGGGCGTGCAGGAGACAGCTGGTTGATGTTTCTTTCTCATCAATGTTTCTAGCTATCTATCCCTCTCCCTTCCTCTCTGTGAAAAAGTAATAAAATATATTTAAAAAAAAAAGTTTAAAAGAAAAAAAAAAAAGGAATCACAAGTTAAAACCTAAATATGATGTGGGAAGGGAAGGAGAGGAAGATGAAGGAGATTATCACTAATAGAACACTGATGGATTCTAACCTTCTTTTTTAATTTTCCCAAATCCCTGGGAACAAGTTGCAATCTTTCCCCCCGCCCCTCCCCCTGGGGCTCAGTCACCCTATTTTCTCTCCTTTCTATCATGGTTCTCATCTTATTTTCAGGAGAAATAGAGTAGGAAAAGAATCTCTGCCCCTTTCTGTTTCAAATTCATTTTTATCTCGTCCTGTCTCAACACAAACTTCATGGAATCAACACCAAAGTGCTCCGTGGAACAAGAGAAAATCCTCCTGCTCCCTCAGCTCTGCCGGGAGCTAGGGAGTTCAATGCTTTTCCTCCTTTCTGTCTATTGGGCTTAGAGGTTGTCTTTATGTGAATATAGGCTGTTACCATTTACCAACGTGTATCTGTTTACTTGCTCTTGTTTAAAGAAAGAAAAAAAAACTAATGAAGGGGGTATGGAAGGTAAGCAAAGGGTGGGTTTGAGATGTTTGGGTGGGTTAAATGGGCATTTGAAAACATGACCTCCCCTTTGGCTTAATTATGATGTTTAATGAATATCCTTGCAGTTTAAGATAACACTTTTAAAATAAAATTATTTCCTAATGATGACCTGAACCCTGGCACTCAATGGGAGAATCAGCAGAATCCATAGCATCCTGTTCAGAATTGACATTCTCTATTGTAATTTTGTTCCTGTTTATTTTTAAACTTTCTTGCTTTAATGAAAAAAGACAATAGTCGGTTTTAAATGTTAAAATTTGTCTTATTACAATAAAACAAAATATGTGTGTGTGTGCACGCGCGCGCGCACGCGCGCACACACACACACACACACACACACACACACAAATAAAGCCTAATGAAAAACATTCCCTACTTAATATTTAACTTGACTTGTATTCACAGGATAAGTTGGGGCTATCTATCTAAGCAATATGCACCAATGGATGTTTTCAACTGCCTGTTTTCAGGTAAAATGAAAGTCAGAAAGTAATTTGAGGCAAAACTAGTACACTGTAACCTAAGCTTTTAAATAGTACTTCAATAAATAAATTAAATACTACTTTTGTGCAGTTTTGAATAACCTACATGATAAACCACTTCCTTCCTTATACTTTCAAATATCAAATATAAAGCCATTAGTAGGATCTTAGAGCTCCAGTATGACCTTCTTCTGGAGAAGCTTCCTGTTAGGTGGAGGCTGGGGGAAGCCCAGAGCCATACAAGCATCTGCAAGGTGGACGGTGACAAAGACAGCTGGCTAGCTGGCGCCTTCCTAGGGCCTTCCTAGACCCCTGGCCCGAGGCAGGAATTCCACACCTCTCATGCCCTCCGCCCTCCCCTCCCTAAACAGCTGTATAAAAGAAGCACCTATGCCGCCTTTTGGCCGAACTTCCCTGGCCCACCCTCGCACCAGCGAGCTTCGCCCGGAGCGCAGATTAAAACCTCCTCCCTTTTAATCGCCTGGATTCCGTGTCTTGCTTCTGCTTCGCAAACCTCTCAGCTGGGACCTTACACTTACAACAGATCTGTTTTCAATGCTTTGGTTTGCTTTGTGTCCTAGTCCCCTCTTCTCCATACATTCTCTACTCTACTAGAATTTATTCCTCCCATTTTGCTTTCACTTTTCTTCTCAATGACTGTTCAGGAAAAATGAGATCAAACCCATGGCTGTGCTTCTGCTAAGTGTGTGTGTGTGTGTGTGTGTGTGTGTGTGTGTGTGTGTGTGTGTGTATTTTGAAGGCGTGGGGGTGGGGACAAAAGGGGGAGAGACCAATTAAAATCAATTGAAACTTTTAATTTCACTCCTTTATTTACATTCTGAGATCTTGAAAGGGACCCATAAGCCTTTCAATATTACTGAACTAGAACTAGAATTATAGGAAGGACTTTCTTGTAGAGGAGGCAATACATATTTGAAACAGTAAATACATTTTTTTTTTTAGGAATCTTAAAGTTTTTCTATGAATAGTTGCATTTGTTAGATCAAATTTACTCAAAGTAGAAAGTTCATTTCAGAAAATTTCTGGGTACTATGATGGCTGCTGCTCAATTCATAAGAACCTTTACAACAAGCATGTCAAACTCGCTGCCCCAGGCCATATGTGGCCCACCCAAATGTTTTTGTGGCCCAGCCAATATAATGGTATGTAAGAAACACTTTAATAAAAATTTTGTGACTTTATTTTTACACTATCCTGTTACACATAATTACTAATAACAAACTACAATGTTTGCTAATGACTGATGACTATAATCGTGTTGCATTCGTTTCCCTTACGTACTTTACGTGCAGGCGCACCATTTCTCCAACTAATACTAGCAGGGAATATTTTAGCAAGCGATGGCCACATCATTTGTCTTCTGCTGATTTATTTGGTGTGCACAATAGGAAATATTTTGCTTTTGGAGAACAAGAAAAATAGATATATTTGCGTTATGCTTATTAATTTGTGCAGTTGTTTATTCAGCATCTGGTAAATTAAAGTTCAAAAAATATTGATTTTTATTAAAATGTTCTATTATTTTATGTTAACGATTACTCATTTATTTCAGCCCTCTGTACTCAACATTTCTCTGTCAAAATAAACCTATGTTTCTATGAAAATTTAAGCTTTTGTTTTTTTGCGGCCCATGTAAACTTAAACCTTGTTCATTTCACCTGTGTAAGCCTTTGAGTTTGACATGCTTGCTTTACAAAGTCTAAATTTGGTTAGTTATAAAAATATTTGACAAACGCGTGAAAGAATATTTTATTTTCTTGCTTATTTTTTCATGTGTAGTAAAATGTTATCATCTTTATAGTATCTGAGAGTGATGTCATATGGAGAATATTAAAACAGATGGTGTTTTCAGTATGTGAGTAAAAAAAATCTCAGAGCTTACTAGCAGCCCTAAAACCAAATGCCAAAAAATCAAAACACTATATGAAGACTAAGTAGCCTGTTACAGGTAAGCTAGGCCCCTCTGCAGGCCAAGGCATATTTTACCTGTCACATGGTTGCCTTATTCTCATTTCTCACTCAGTCCATCTTATGGAATGATTAGGTGGCTGGGTGTAAAAAGCAATGTAGTCTGTGGTTAAGCTACTGAGCCAAGAAAAATGTCTTTTTCCAGATATTTTTAGCATCAGCCTACGTTTCTATTTAATTCATGATTAGTTTACCATCTATTTATTCACTGGAATCAAGAAAACTGACATTTTTCAGATTCTCTGAGAATTTGACCTGCAATGTTGATCTCACTCACTCATTCGTTCAGTATTTATTATCTCCCACGTATCAGCAACTCCTCCAGGTGCTGTGGGCAAACAAATGAACCATTCAGTGCCTCCTTTTTGAAAGCTTTTGGCATTGTACCTTCACCAAATGACTTGATCTTCTTCACCTTCATGTTTGACTCTTGTCTTCAACATCAACTGATATGCTTTCATTGAAAAGAGTAAGTACATTTGCCCTCTTCTGTTATTTAACTGTGGATTCTGGGTGGGTACAAGGAGAGTTAAGCCTCGTAATTTTTATAACCCCACATTAAATGTTCAATAAAAATTTGTAGATGATCTTAAAGAGGGAAAAGATGACCATGGCCAAATAGGCATATCTTTTCTCTCATCTCCTCCCAGAGCCAGACTGAAAATAAAGTTAAATTGGGGAACATTCACCTGGAATTAACAACTGAGGTCCAGCTGAGGAGGAGACATGCCAAGGAAGACAGAAAACACGTGGACGCCGGTAGGAAGGGTGGGACTGTGAGAGGGACTGACCCAGCTTTCACAGGAGGCAGACCGAGAGTGAAGACAGATCTCTCAGATATGGGAGGTTTTGTTCTGAGAAGATCAAGGCCAGGAACCCTGGCTGGGCTCCATAGCTCAGAGCAACAAGAGCCAAGAACAGCAGCCCACATAACATCCAGCCATGAAAGGTGGCAGGGCTTCTAACTGAAACAGAATTTTTGGACTGGAACCTGGATTCTTTTTAATTCATGATTAGACTTTTTTTTTTTTGTCCGCTGAAGTCAAAGGATGAATAATCTGTGACAGAAAGTGGTATAGCAAAGGTGGAGATTTATTGAGGAATAAGTACAGACTCCCACATGGGGATGGGGAAAGAGTCCCACATGGGATGGGGAAGAATCCCAGAGAATGGACTCCCAAGTAGGGAGGGAAAGAATCACACTGAGTTCCTTTCCCTCTGGCTTATAAAGGCTGCAGATCCTGGTGCCTTGATATCTCCTCTGATTGGTCACTATAGTAACTCCTGGGCTCAAAGGTTGACCCTCACTTGGACTTGTGCCCCCCCCCCCCTTTCCTTCCTTATTGTTTTCCTATTCCCTTTGGGCTTTCTTCCTCTCCTTCTGGATGAAGGGCTTCCTTCTCTTTATTTTGTAAATATAGACCTTCTGCTGTCCCCAGCTCCCTCATTCTATGGAAATGTACCTGTTGCAGCTTTACAGCTCCTCTCTTCTATGGAAATGTATCTTCTGCTGCTCTGCAGCCCTGTGTTGCTTTTATGGCGCCCTTAATTTATAAAATTTCCTAAAACTTGTCTTTTTAACCCCTAAAATTCCTGTTTCATAGCTTTGAGAGGGATGGGGGGAAAGGGGTGGGGAGAGGACTGGAGCCTGTCAGAGATAAATCCTCAGTTTTGTTTTAGTTTTAAACCCAAAGCACAGAGGAGGCTTTGGTGGAGGGAGGGTGGTGCAGACTTGATGTCGCCAAGGAGAGGCTGAGGTGAGAAGCATTGAGGGAACATGTGCTAAAGCAGCAGCCTGGAGAGCTGAATGAAGTAATACCCCCCAAACCATAATGGCCATGTTTCCTGAGAGATGCTAGCCCCTCCTAGAAGCCACAGCTCAGGAGAAAAACAAACAAACAAGCAAAGAACAACTGCCCTAGGTGATGTAGCCCAGCCCACTCTCAGGAGCCCTGCCTGTCACATCCTGTGTCTCAATCTCTGCAAAGAAGAAAGCAGCAGAGGCTAAACTTATGGGTTTGAACAGTCTCAGGGAGCATCAGTGACTGCCTGGGGGTGGGGTTATCCACCTCACTATCTCTGGAACCTGACTGGTGGTTCCCCACATGGGAGAGCTGATAGAAACGATGTAGCATTAGGTGATCCCACTGGACTGCATATAAGGATATCTGACAGACAAGGATAGGAAAATATTCTGGGACACTCTCAGAGGGATGACTCTGGGACTGGGGAACACACACCATGTTCCCTGAAATTTTTATCACACCTCCCCTCACGCGAGACCCAGAAGTCTATGCTTATGCTTCTGATTCCACTAAAGCCCTTCCAGAAACAATATTTGGAGTGATTAAGATTGACAATGGGGCCCTAACTGGATGGACTCAGTGGATAGAGCATTGGCCTGAGGACTGAAGAATCCCAAGTTTGATTCTGGTCAAGAGCATGTTCCTTGGTTACAGACTCTATCCCCCACCCTGGTTGGGGCATGTGTCTCTCTCACATGGACATTTCTCTTTCTCTGTCTCTCCCCCTCTTTTCCATTCTCTCTAAAAATTAATGGAAAAATATCCCCAAGTGATGATTAGCAACATGAACAACAACAATAACAACAAAAAAATTGACAACTGGCTGGGAGGTAAAGGCAGTGGAGGTGAACCCGGGGAACTGGGAGAGTTAGCTGACCCATCCCCGAGTGCTGCGCTGCTAACAAACAGGCATTACAGTGCAGCTTGGCCCCTCTGGCACACAGACAAGTTCTGTGCAGACAGACACAAACTGTGCATCACTTGAAGCTTCAAACAGGTTGCTGGGAGCCAAAAAAGGACAGTTTCTGACAGTGGTTAGCATCTAAGTACATCCCGGGAGGCCCAGAGTTGGTAGACAAGTCAGTCAGCCTCAGAATCAGAAGAGTAGCATTAAAAGGGTGTTTCAAGGAGGCACTAAACTCTGCTGAGATGAATGCCACTCCACTGTATTTTCCTTATCTTGCTACTGTATTTCTTATTTATTGATTTGTTATAATTTCATTTCCCACTTTTTCCTCCATATATCTGTTTATGTTCCCTTTTCTTACTCTATTTTTTCTTCTTTGTCCTGCTTTTGAATCTTTTTTCCTTTTCTTATTTTTGTTTATCTGCTTTCTCTTCTATTTTCCTTTTCAATGTTTTTTTTCACAATGTTTTTCTTCCCCTCTTCTTTATTCTTATTTTCTTTATTTCAACTCTGCTCATTTGTATTTCTGTTTCTTCCTCTTTTTTTATTTCCTCCTATTGTTTTTTTCTTTTCTTCTATAATTCTTGTTCCTTTTCCTCTTTCTTAATTTTCTCCTTTTTTGTGGGTGTTTTTATTGTTGTTCTAGGGATCTTGTGTATTTTTTTTCCTATTTCTTATTTTGTTGTGTTTTGTTTTGTTCTGTCAGCACCTGAACAACAGCTCACATGATGTGGCTAGGGGTGAGCCTCATAGTCAGCCAGACTGAGAGGATATTCCATCCACCAGTAGAACAACAACATTTAAGATCTAATTACAAAAGGGAGAACAAATTACTCACACAGGAACATTCCTATGCACCCAGCTCAGAATCTCTAAGAGACTGCATCATTGGGTGTCACAAAACACTTATTACATGAGGCTACCCATGAAAACTGGGAGACATACATAGCAGTTTGATCAAATATATATAAACAACTACAAAGGGACAACAAAAATATGAAGACAATCCCAAAATGAAAGAAAATGAGGAATTACCATTAAAGGAACTAAGTAAAATGGAGACAAGCAATTTGACAGATAAAGAATTTAAAGTAATGGTTATGAGAGTGCTTAAACAACTTAGCCCATACAACATCTATCTGTGAAAAGTAGCAATGTTGCTGTCTATCAGGGATAGATTGCTGGAAATACAGGCATCCTCTTAAAGGACCAATACACAAAATTTTGTGTGTAGCTACTCATCTTGAGCTCTGGCAGGGGATGGCAGAGTGGACTGGAGATATGTGAGCAGCAGTCAAGTTTGGGAGTATGGGGTTAGAGCTCAGAAGACAGACACCCCAATTTCCAGTGCTGAATCATTCATTAATACTGTAGAGGACATCTATCTCTGGCAGATCTTTACCATTCACACAGCTTTTGGCTTATGGGAGAAAGAATAGCTTTTGCCCCACCCTATAGGAAAACTCCTTGACCCACCCTATGAGTTTCTGAAGAAACTCATTAAGAGACTGAGAATAAAAATCAGCCTGAAGACAGAAGCATTGCCCCCATCCTGTTGGAAAATAGCATGAGACTAATCAAGACAGAATAACAATTGGATTGCAGGCAGAAATGGGTCTCTGGAGTCTTTGAGTCTTTCCCTGATATAATTCTGGGCCTGCGTCTAGAAAAAGCACACATTGCTGCACATCTTGTTCTTTCCAAAGATACCCAGCAGATATAGCCACAAGCTTTAGGTTGCTGACAGCTCCAAACAGGGCCAGTCACAAACAGGGCCAGTCACAGGGCCAGTGACAAACAGCTCAGGGCCAGTCACAAACAGCTTCTCCCATTGTCCTGCACTAGAGATTGGGAGCATAGCTGATCTACTTAATATGTAGATTCAAACCCAAAGAGGAAGCTAAAATGGGGGAGACTAGGAAACAAGCCCCAAATTAAAGAACAAAAGAATTCTTCAGAAGAAGAGCTAAGTAAAATGGAGATAAGAAATTTGTCAGATATAAAGTTCAGAATAATAATGGCAAGGATAATCAACAGCATGAGAAAAGATATAATAACTATGAAAAAAGGCAGTGGGAAATAAAGAATGACATAACTCTAATAAAGAACACATTGGAAATAATACACAGCAGGTTAAGGGAAGCTGAGGATCAAATTAGTGAATTAGAAGACAAGGTAGAAAAAATCACTGCATCAGAGAATGAAAAAGAAGAAAACAAAATGAAAAAAAGGAGTACAACTTAAGGGAGCTGTGGGAAAACATGAAGTGTAACAATATTCACATCATAAAAATACAGGAAGAAGAAGAAAGTGAGAAAGGACTAGAAAATGTGTTTGAAGAAATAATGGCAGAAAACCTCCTAACCTAGTTAAGAAAAAAAGTCACACAAGTTCAGGAGGCACAGAGAGTCCCAAGGAAGCAGAACCCAAATAGGCTCATAACCAGACACATCATAATTAAAATGACAAAAATTAAAGACAAGGAAATAATCTTAAAAGCAGCAAGAGAAAAGCAATTTGTTACTTACAAAGGAGCAGCCATAAGACTGTCAGCTGAGTTCTCATCTAAAACTACAGGTCAGAAGGGAATGGCATGAAGTATTCAAGGTAATAAAAAGCAAGGATCTGAAACCAAGATTAGTATATCCAACAAGACTATCATTCAAAATAGATGGTGAAATAAAGAGCTTCCCAGACAAGAGAAGGCTAAAAGAGTTTATCATAACCAAACCAGCACTGAAAGAAATGCTAAGGAGACTACTGTAATGAGAAGACATAGAGAAACACAGGTAAAAATAATTAAAATGGTAATAAATAAGTACTTATCAATAATAACCTTAAATGCAAATGGATTAAATGCTCTAATAAAAAAATATAGTGTAAGGAGGATATAACCCTGGTAAACATATATGCATCCAATACAGGAGCACTTAAATCTATAAAAAAAAAAAATATTGGAGGGCTTTAAAGAAGAGATTGACAGCAATACAGCCATAGTAGAGGGCTTTTAAACCCTGCTGACCGCCGAAACCGGTTTGGCTCAGTGGTAGAGCGTCGGTCTGTGGACTGAAAGGTCCTGGGTTCAATTCCAGTCAAGGGCATGTACCTTGGTTGTGGGCACATCCCCAGTAGGGGGTTTGCAAGAGGCAGCTGGTCGATGTTTCTCTCTCATCGACGTTTCTAGCTCTCTACCTCTCCCTTCCACCCCTGCTGACTTCACTGGATAGATCTTCCAAACAAAAATTGAACAAGGAAACAGTGACTTTAAATGACACAATGGATCACATGGATTTAATTAACATTTATAAAAAAAATTCACCCCTTCTCAAGTGCGCATGGTTAATTCTCAAAGAGCCCATATGTTAGGACACAAAATAAGATTCTACAAATTCAAGAAGTTTGAAATCATACCAAGCATCTTCTCAGATCACAATGTAATGAAATTAGAAAATAACTACAGTGAAAACACTCAAAAACATCCAAACACATGGAGACTAAATATCATGTTATTAAACAGTAAATGGCTTACCAGCGAGATCAATAAATAAATAAAGGACTTCTTGGAAACAAATTAAAATGAACACACAACTCCAAATCTCTGTGACACAGCAAAAGCAATCCTGAGAGAGAAATGCATAAAACTACAGGCCTACCTAAAGAAACAAGAAAAATTAATAATAAACTATTTAATCCTACTACTTAAAAAATTAGAGAGAAAACACCAAGAAAAGCCAAGAGAAAGTAGGGGGAAAATAATAAAGATTAGAGCAGAAACAAATGATATAGTGACAAATAAACAATGCAAAAGGTCAATGAAATTAAGGGTTGGTTCTTTGAAAAGATAGACAAGATTGTTGAATCTTTAGCTAGACTCATCAAGAAACAAAGAAGGAGGATCCAAATAAATAAAATCAGAAATGAAAGCAGAGAAGGAACAACTGATACCACAGAAATACAAAGGATTTTAATAAAATACTGTGAATAGGTATATGCCAACAAACTTGACAGCAAAATGAAATTTACAAATTTCTAAAAAAATACAGTTTTCCAAAACTGAATCAGGAAGAATCAATAAACATGACTAGGCAAATAACAGCTGATTAAATTGAAGCAGTAATAATAATAAAAAAAAAAGCACAAACCAAACAAACAAACAAACAAACAAACTCCCAGCAAACAAAAGCCCTGGTATGGATAGCTTAACAGGGGAGTTTTACCAAACATTCAAAGAAAAACTAACACCTATTCTCCTCAAACTATTCCAAAAAATCCAAGAGGAAGGAACACTGCCATCCAGTTTTTATGAGGCCAGAATTATCCTAATTCCAAAACCAGATAAATGCACTACAAAGAATTAAAAGCCAATATACCTGATAAACATAGATGCTAAATCCTCAATGAAATACAAATTAGATTAAGCAATAAATTAAAAAGATCATACACCATGACCAAGTAGGATTTATTCCAGGGATGCAAGGCTGGTACAATATTCATAAATCAATAAATGTGATACATCACATGAACAAATTGAAAGATAAAATTTACGTGATCATATCAGTAGACACAGAAAAACCATTTGACAAAATCCAACACCCTTTTTTGGTAAAAAGTCTCAGCAAAGTGGGAATAGAGAATGATGCCTCAACGTAATAAAGGCCATATATGACAAACCTACAGCCAACACTATACTCAATGGGCAAAAACTAAAACTATTTTCCCTGAGAACAGGAACAAGACAGGGATGTATGCTTTCGCCATTCTTATTCAACTTAGTACTGTAAGTGCTAGCCATAGTGATCAGACAAGAAGAAAACATAAAAAGATATTCAAATTGGAAAGGAGGAAGTAAAACTTCCATTATTTGCAGATGACATGATATTTTACATAAAAATGCTAAAGACTCCACCAAAAAACTGCTAGATTTAATCAGTGAGTTCAGCATTGTAGCAGGATATAAAATTAACATGCATAAATTACTGGCATTTTTATGCATACATAATGAATTCTCAGAAAGAAAAACTAAAAGAAAGACACCACAATCACATTTGCTATTGTAACAAAAAAGTAAGATATTTAGAAATAAACTTAATAAAGTAGGTAAAGTACCTGTACTCAGAAAAATACAGAAGATTGAAAAAAAGATAAGATATAAAAAAGTGGAAGAATATACATATTGCATATTTCACAGATCTAGAACAAATACTTCAAAAATTTATATGGGAACAAAAGACCCCAAATAGTGACAGCAATCTTGAGAAAGAAGAACAAAGTTAGAGGAATCACATTACTGATTATCAAGCTCTACTACAAAGCCATTGTAATCAAAACAGCCTGGTAATGGCATGAGAACAGGCATATAGGTCAATAAAACAGCACAGAAAACCCAGAATCCAACACAAGAAATAATGCTCAATTGATATTTGACAAAGGAGGCAAAAGCATACAATGTGATACAGACAGTCTCATAAATGATGTTTGGAAAATTAGACTGGTACATGCAAAAAAATGAAACTAGACCACCAATTTACATCATACACAAGAGTAAACTAAACATGGATAAAAGACATAAATGTGAGTTGTGAAACCATAATAATCCCAGAAAAAAACCACAGATAGCAAAATATCAGACATCTCATGTAGCAGAATTTTTCACTGTTACAATGCCTAGAGAAAGAGAAACAAAGGAAAAGTAAACAAATGGGAATACATAAAAATAAAAATTTTCTGCACAGTAAAAGACACCATCAACACAAGGAAAAAGGAGCCCATTGTATGGGAGAACATATTTGTCATCTGATAAGGGGTTAATTTTTCCAAAATATATAAAGTTACTCATACATCTCAATAAAAGGAGGACAAATTCAATTAAAAAATGGACAGATGACCTAAGTCAAACAGGACATACAGATGGCCAAGAGACACATGAAAAAATGCTCACAAAGTTAGTCATCATCAGAAAGATGTAAATTAAAATGACAATTAGATACCACCTCACACCTACCAGAATGGCTACCATCAATAAATCAACAAATGACAAGTGCTGGTGAGGATGTGGAGAAAAAGGAGCCCTAATGCACTGCTGGTGGGAATGCAGACTGGTGCAGCCACTGGGGAGAACAGTGTGAAGTTTCCTCACAAGATTAAAAATGGGGAATATGTAGGGAGGGGTTTGGGATGGGAATGGGGGGATAAGGACAATTATGTGATACCAGAATCAATAAAAAAATAAATTAAAAAAATGGAACTGCTATTTGACCCTGTGACCACTCTTCTAGGAATATATCCTAAGAAGCCAGAAACTACTATCAGAAAAAAAAAAAAAAAAAAAAATAGAACCTCTTTGTTCATAGCAGCATTATTTACAATAGCAAAGATCTGGAAACAGCCCAAGTGCCCATCAATAGATGAGTGGATAAAGATGCTGTGGTACATTTACACAATGGAATACTTTGCAGATATAAAAAAAGAAGGATCTCTTACCCTCTGAGACAGCATGGAGGGACCTGGAGAGCATTATGCTAAGTGAAAGAAGCCAGTCATAGTAAGACAAATGAATTCACTTATATGTGTAATGTAATAAACAAAATAAATTGACAAACAAAATAGATGGATGCAACAACAGACTAATGATTATCAGAGGAAAGGTTGGGGGGACCAGCATGAGAAATGATTAACCAAATAACTTATAGGCATAGGTGAATAACCCATGGACCCAGATCATAGCATGGTGAAGGCCTGGTGAGGGGCAGGAGGAGGAGGGGGGTGGGGTCAATAGGAGAAACAGAAGAACATCTGTAATACTTTTAGCAACATAAATTTAAAAGCAATAAAGTAAAACTTTATAGAATAGATGGATGAATGAATAAATGCATAAATAAATAAACAAATACACTGCAGCAGAATTATACTTGATTTGTGATGGGCAGCTTTCTGGGCTTCAATCTGAGATACCCAAACACACCAATGGCCTAGTAGCAGTATTTTATATCATCACATACAGTATTCTACTCTAAATTTTAATTTGGGGGAATTTTTTTTTTTTTTTACAAAAGATTTTATTATAACCAAAACCGGTTTGGCTCAGTGGTAGAGTGCCGGTCTGCGGACTGAAAGGTCCCAGGTTCGATTCCAGTCAAGGGCATGTACATTGGTTGCGGGCACATCCCCGGTAGGGGGTGTGCAGGAGGCAGCTGGTTGATGTTTTTCTCTCATCAGCGTTTCTAGCTCTCTATCTCTCTGCCCTCCTCTCAGCAAAAAAATCAATAAAATATATTTTTTAAAAAAGGTTTTATTGATTTTTTTAGAGAGTAAAAGTGCTATTTACTGGCAGTGCTGTTGAAATGAGAATACTCGAGCCAATTGATCACCTTTCCACTGATGTTTTTTTCTCTCTAGATTGCTCTTTTTTTTTTTTTGGTTTATTTAAAAAAATTTAAATTACATTTATTGCAGTGACATTGGTTAATAAGGTTACATAGGGCTCAAGTGTACATTTCCAGATACGTAATCTGTATGTTGCATTGTATGCCCACTATCCAGAGACAAATCATCTTCTATCACCTTATATTTGACTCCCTCTTCCCTTTACTACTCTCCAACCCATCCCCTCTGGTAACCACCATACTGTTGTCTGTAACTAGGAGGTTTGTTTGTTTGTTTGTTGCTTTCAGTTTTATATGCCACATATGAGTGAAATCATATGGTTCTTGACTTTTTCTGTCTGACTTATTTTTATTAGTATGATATTTTCAAGATCCATCCACGTTGTTGGAAATGGCAGTATTTTTTTCTTTTCTTATGGGTGAATATTAGTATTCCATTGTATATATGTATCACATCTTTATCCATTCATCTGTCTAATGACACTTCATTATTTCCATGTCCTGGCAACTATGAATAATGTTAATACAAACATAGAAAAATATATATATATATATATATATATATATATATATATATATAATTTGTGAATAAAATGTTTTCAAATTTTTCTTTGTAATAACACATCTTAGCCTACTTGGTAGAATGGGGAAAAGGGTGATGATGACATTAAATAGTAGAAAACAATAAATCCTGAACTAATTTGCTGCAACCTAAAATAAGAGTAAGTTAAAAAATACAGCACCAAATAGGGAAAAAAAAAAAAAAAAAAAAAAAGTTGAAAATTTGGCACACATTTAGTACAGACTGGATTCTAATTCTTTTCCTGCCTTCTTTCTTTATTTCCCATTGTTTACAGGCAAATAAGCAACAGAAAGGGGAATAGAGGTTTATAAATATTAATAATTAAGACAGAGGCTGCTGGAGTACCAGGCATGCCTCTTAAAGTGCCCCACACAGACTCACTCTCCCTGAGTTCCAGCACTGATGCAGCAGCCCAAAGGGCACTGGGAGAAATTAAATTGCTTGGCATCAGGATGAGAGCTGGGTGACTGGGAATGGGTCAGGGGGTCAGCTTTCTCCCAGACAGAAGTGCTGGTAGAGGCCTGTTTTTCTGTTTTGTTTCCTGAGCCCTTCTGCAACACAGCTGGCAGATGGGAGCCACAGCTGAGTCCCCATCCCCTGGATATCACCATCCTCCCAACCTGAAACCCTGGCCTACCGATTTGTTGGCCCACCCAAGCTACTCCCAGTGGCATTTTCATACAAATGGCCTGTCTTGGCTGATGCTCCAGACTTTCATAAAATCTCTCGAACAAGCAGCATCAGGCCTGAGACTGCCCCCTGTACCGTACCACTTGCTAAATGCCCCTCGGCCCAGCATTAGCTGCATCCAGCCTTTGTTCATGACTTGGCATCTACTGGGCACCTCTAAGGCCAGAACAAGTAGCAACCATCTGCAAGTCACTTTGTAGCTCATGCCAGTGACCCAAGGCAAAATAGAGGCAATGGCTGATCTTGTCATGAATCTCATGGGACCCCCAGAGCCAGTGCACTTGGTGAATAGCTTCAGACTATGTTGAAGTAGTACCCAACCACCCCCACAGGGACACACTTAAGGGGCAGAGTCAGCAGGCACTAGAAACCCATTGAAGTAAGTTATGATCCATGGATGGGCTCTGGAACACTAATCCTTCAGGTTGGTTACAATCAGTTCTTGAGGCTGATTATTCTGGAAGGATGAATCCCACCATTTATGTGCCAACATCAATCAAGGCTCAACTTCAAGAGGTGAGTGTACATAGCCCAGCACTGGGAGGAGGGAGGGTGGCACACCTGAAGTGCCAAGCTTGGATGATTGAAGAAGCAATGCCACTGATCCCAACAGAACACCTACTACATTAAGCCACTCTACAAATCCTAGTATATTAGGTAGCAGCTCTACCTAATATATAGATACAAACCCAGGGATGCTGCCAAAGTTAGAAGACCAAGAAACATGTCTCAACAAACAAACAAACAAACAAACAAACAAAAAAACAGAAAAGATTCCAGAAAAAGAATTAAATAAAATAGGAGAAAAGGAATTATACTAGATGCAAAGTTCAAATCACTGGTTATAAGGATGCTCAGTGAATTTAGGGGAAGAGTAAATGAATTTAGAACTTCAACAGTATACAAAAGAACATAGAGACCATAAAAAACAAAAACAGTCAGAAATGAAGGATACATTAAAATAAAAAATAATTTACAGGAATCAACAGTAGAGTAGATGAAGCTGAGAATCAAATCTGTGATTTGGAAGATAAAGCAGCAAAACAAAACAAAACAAACAAACAAAAAAAACAACCAAACAAAACAGCAGAAAGAAAAGAAAATTAAACAGATAGTGTAAGAAGCCTCTCAGACAACTTCAAGCATACTAACATTTGCATTACAGGAGTGTCAAAAGGAGAGAGAGAGAGAGAGAGAGAGAGAGAGAGAGAGAGAGAGAGAGAGAGAGAGAGAGAGAGAGAACGAGCGCAAAATTTAAAACCTATTTTAAAAAATACTGACAGAAGACTTTCTTTAACATGGTGAAAGAAATCGACACCTAAGTCCAGAAAGCACAAAGAGCCCCAAAGAAGATAAACCCAAAGAGGCCCACCCCAAGACAGATCACATGTTAAAGACAGAATCTGAAAAGCAACTAAAGGAAAGTAAGGGAGCTCCCATAAGACTATGAGCTGAGTTCTCAACAGAAACTTTTCAGGCTAGAAGGGATTGTCAAGAAATGCTCAAAGTAATGAAAAGAAAGAACCTACAACCATGATTATATTACCCAGCAAAGTTATCATTTACAATAGGATGTCAGAAAGGTATTTTCAGACTAAGAAAAAAACAGACAAACAAACAAAAAAACTAAAGAAGTTCATCGTCACCAAACCAGTATTACATGAAATGTTAAAGGCTCATCTTTAAGAAAAAGAAGAAGTAAAAAAAAAGAAAGATAAAAATATGAACAATAAAATGGCAATAAATACATATCAAATCAACAACTGCATCTAAAAATAATAAACAAACAAGTAGAATATAAACAGACTCATAGTTACATTAGAGGACATTTTGACTGTTGCCAGATGGTAAGAGGGTTGGGAATGGGTGAAATATGGGAAGGAATTAAGAACTACAAATTGAGAGGGAAGGCAGGGGAAGGGGTATGGGGTAAGAGATCAACCAAAGGATTTGAATACATGCATATGAGCATAACCAATGGATATAGACAGTAGGGGGGTAGGGCATGTGCTGGGGTGTGGGAGCAGTTGGGGAGAGGTCAATGGGGGAAAAAGGAGACTCATGTAATACTTTAAACAATAAAGAATTAAAAAAGAAGTACAAATTGGTAGTAAAGTAATAGTCATCGGGATATAATGCACAGCATAGAGATTAAAGCCAATAATATTCTAATAACTGTACGTTGTTTCAGTTGGAATTAAAATATATTGGGATGATGACTTAGTAAGTTATATAATGTCTAGTGATTGGGCTGTACTCCTGAAACTAATATAACATTGTATGTTAACTGTAAAAAAAATAAAATAAAATGATAAAAAGATGGGTCTGCAACATACCTAAAATAAGAATAAGATTTTATTTGCAGAGCTATTTCCTGTTGCTCATTGGCAAGTGGGTACAGGCCTTTGCACATACGTGTGTGTGTGAAGGAAGCCCTTGGAGACACAAGATGGTAAGAGGGGAGCTGTCTGCATTTCAGCCCATTGGCTAGACGCAATTGAAATTTTTCCTTTTCCAGTGAGAATTCGGGCAAACTCTGAAGACCTTTGTGTTTACTTTTACTCCTTCTCATGTCCTATGGTTTTTGTGGAAATTAAGTTTTCATGGGCCATAAATGATGAGACCTACTAAGATAAATAAGAGTACAAGAACACCATTGGAGGGGTACACAAGCTGGAAGTGACAGGGTTCAACGTCTTTAGAAAATAATGATGAACTAAAATGTATGATTTAAAGAACACATGGCAACCTAGAAATGGGATTAGTTATCTTTTAACAAAGAAAGAATCAGAAAGGAACCCAGATAAATATGTTGCTTTGTACTTTTCTATCTTTGGATCCTTTGTATTTTAGCCATAATTATTCTTAAGTATAATAAAAATATTACTCAAAGCCTCCATAAGTTGAAGCTATTTTTCTTTCTCTGAAGAAGCTTCGTTCTAATATGGAAACAAAGTCAGGAAAATAAAATTTGTGTTACAGTCTCCAGTCACACCCTCCCCCCACACACACCACGACCAATTCTCATTTAACTGGCTGCCAGAAGCCAGCCCAGACTTGAAGAGTCATGAACTAGGCTTCCTTGAAATGATGACGTCCTGTTTTCTGGGATGTCCAGATTTTGGTAAGAGTGGAAAGATAGATCCTCTTCAGTGTTTAACTGAGATATATTAATGTGAACTAAGGTATAAGGGCTATGCATAAACTGCATCCCAAGTAGGCTTGGAGAGAGTTTTACTAAAGACAAAAGGTGGAATTAAAAATAGATAAGGAAATTAGGGGCTGACACTGAAAATAAAAATAGCCTCACAAAATATTCCTTTCCTAAATTTGGATGGTGTATCTAAACTATAACAAAAACTAAAGCTATCTTATGGTTATTTCTTAATTGTCGCTATTATAGAAGATAATTTTGGAAACAGGTTCCCACCGCTTAAATACTTATATTCAAAACCATCATCATACTTCAGTGCTGAGTTAATTCTATACCTTTGAATTCCCAACTTTCCACTGTCTTCCTTATGCCTGGAGCTCTTTCTTAAATGATGTAGCTCTAGATCTCAGTGTCTGTCTGAAGTTAAGCAAATGTCCTAATTTAAATTAGGAGTTATATTACTACCTACTTCTTAAACATAGTAAGTAGATCCAGACTTCTCTGTGATTTAGTGCTAGTTCTCTAACCAGGAACATATCCTAATTTTCATATTTATCATCAATATCTTAGTAAACAGTTTAAATAAGTAGTTAAAATTAGTTACATAACAGAGGGTGAATTGAATTCAATTGCAGGGAGAACAGAGAAGAATAGTTTTGAAACCAAGATGCATTAGTTGAATGCGCTACTCTAATCCAGCGGCAACTATATTCTTTACATAACCTGTTATTTCGTGGCACCTTCCTCTGCACATTACCAACTGTTGCTGTTTTTCTTTAAGAAATAACTTTTAATTGGTATTTTAATGTCGTATTATGAAATGCTATGATTTGTGAAAACTGGAAAATCTCCGTAATCTCTGCCTTACCTTCCACACATAAAAGAAGTGCTTTGATATTTTTACACGTCAAAGAACTAGCTACAAATAAAGGATTGATTCAAGAAACGCATAAACCTACAGATCCTAGATTATGCAGCGCCTCCAAGTTCTGATTTCCCTCTCTTCCAAATCTTCTTGTCTTAGATATCTCTGACTTGATTTCCAAAATCTAATGTCTAAAAAGTTAAGCTTCCCTCAAGCACTTGATTAGGTTTGCTCTGAAAAGCATTATTTGCTTGAACATATTCCAAGTACTAAACATTAAAGAAGAATTTAGTTTGCTGTTTGTGGATGCTGCCTTAAACAGTATATGCAAATTTTGGTTTTTGAGATGAGACATAAACAATAAAACCCCTTGTCAATGTACTTCCCTTTTTACCCACTAGAGGTCTCTCTCGTAACGGCTTTCTTTTTGTTGAGATCATTAATTATTTTACTCAAAGGATCAATTCTACCTTTGGATTGGAATGCCGCACTTACCATGTTATGCTAGAAAAATATATTAAACCTCCTTAGCTTGTTCTTCTCCTTGATGAGTAGATAGTAGGTTGACCACATTAATGATCATGGGCATTTTATTACACAATGACTGCACTTTGGTAAAGATGTTTGAACTTTCACCTCTACTCCACAAGTCTCCAAATTTGACCACTTAAGACAATATGCTACCATAAATATGTCTTATCAACAAGCACTAAACAGTTGGCCTCTTAATTCTCCCGAGAATATCCAAGATCTGGTGCCAATTTAGATCACATAATTACAACCCTTAACCATTTTGCTGCTTCTCTTCCACTTTCGCAAGAAAGGAAAACAGATTGTTTAACTTGTGTATTAACTTCAAACAAATTCATATTATATCATGGAGTTTTTGTTTTTAATATATGTTTGCTGGGGAAAATACTAATTAGGAACTTATATATATATATATATATATATATATATATATGTGTGTGTGTGTGTGTGTGTGTGTGTATACACACACACACACACACACACACACACACACACACACATATATATATATATATATATATATATATATAGTCTTCAGTCATTAACTAATATGAAAAGACCAGTAAGTTTCAATAATGTTAACCAGAAAGAATCCAAAACGAAAAGGAGCCCTGAGTACGTACTCTCAAAGAATAATACAAAATTGCATCCACAAAGTACTCCAGAATGAAATACACGGATATCAGTCACAAATCCATTTAAATATTCAAAACACTCAGACTTCAGGTTTCTGAGAAGTAGAAAGACAGTGCTGTGCTCCTGACACAAGAAATTCAGTGGGAAGATGTGAAATGTGAAGAAGCGAAGGATAGCCTAGCAAATCAGTTTCAGTGTTAAACTGAAGCCAGTGTGTGTCTGCAGGAACAGACACGGTGGCTAAGCATGGAGCAATACCCCATTATGAAAAAGGGCGCCGGGAAGTGTGACAAGCTGAAAATGTACTGTTACCTGGCTGGGAGACCACACACCTGTCAGGCAATAGTTTTGAGAATCAGAACTATTCTATGAAGGAAGCAGAAAATAGAGAATGCATTATTTAGATATTGAAATTTTATTCTGCTACCAAAAGAGCTTATCAGGTACCGTTTCTTCCAACTGTAACTTATTAAGCAGTTAAATACATACTTCCTTTCAACACCACCACAGACATATCAGTATATCGGTGATTGGAGCTAAATCTACACATACAGCCGAAACCGGTGGAACTTCGGTCTGCAGACTGAAGGGTCCCGGGTTCGATTCTGGCCAAGGGCATGTACATTGATTGCGGGCACATCCCCAGTGGGGGGTGTGCAAGAGGCAGCTGGTCAATGTTTCTCTCTCATGGACGTTTCTAGCTCTCTATCCCTCTCTCCTCTTCTCTGTAAAAAAATCAATAAAATATATTAAATAAATAAATAAATAAATCTACACATACAACTGCTTCAATTACTTTAAACTACTGGTCAATTGATGGGGAAAGGAAGTCAATTAAATAAGCATGAGGTTAATTGGCTCATGTTAAAACTTGAGTGCCTAGGTTAAACATATTTTTCACAAAGTTTTGGTCTCTGTGTTACTGACAACCCCCTCCCCTAAGCACATTCAGGTGATCTGTTTGGCTGCTCAGATGGCTGACATATTAGCATAGGCATGACAAACGTGATCTTTTAAGTCAGAAAGGAGTCTAAGAGACCAGTTGTCGTTGTGTGTTTTTTTTTTTTTTTTCATTTTTTTTTCATTTTAGAGTTGAAGAGACTGTCCAGAGAGGTTCAATGACTACTGTAGGACACCTATATAACTGAATTATTCTGGTAGTTGAGAAAAAGACCCAATTGTTTATAAACACACAAGTAACACAAGCAGCATCTTGGTATCATTAGAAACAGGCAGATTTTAAAAGCTTTGAGAGCTAAGGACATGTTAATAACATTTATTAATAAAAATTTATTCTTTTGAATATTAATTGACTAATTTTGGTGTAATATAAAATAGATGCTGTCCTTAAGAAAAACAATTTTTAAAATAGGCATTCAATGCAGAAGAGCTATGCTTGTTTGTTTGTTTGTTTTTTTAATCTATCAGAGGACACTGCCTCTAAAGTTTGTGTTACTAACTTAGGAACTACTATTACTGGTTTCAGACAGTTCTTATTTCTTTCTCTTTTACTTGGAAAATTCTAATTAATAAGGATAAATTAAGTCAATCAGCCACATCCAATCGGACCAACAAATTATCCAAAATAGAGCAATGAAGAATGGTTCTGCATAAGAGGCCCTTTTTGTCTGTCTGTTTGTTTGTTTTCATCCTCCCAATGCAGTTTGTTGTTGAAATTAGACCATGGACAAACTTGTTTATTTCAAAATACAATTCTGAAAAATTAATGGTAAAAATAAGTTGTCATTAAAATACAGAAACTGAAAATCAGTACAAGAGAAATTAGAAGTGAAGGAACAAAGCTAAAGTTTTCCTTGAAAAGCATATGATATTGCATCTTTATGAGTTATTTTTCTACATATCTACATTAGTAAGATAAGTTGGTAAAAATTATTGACATAGTGATGTTGAACATACAGGAAAAATATAAGAAATTTCCAAACTTTGAAAATTCACATTATATTATTTTTCTTAAATAATTCCCTTTAAATCTTACCCTTTAGCTAAAAAATAATAATAATAATAATAATAATAATGTGTTTATTCTACTAGTTATCAGTAGTTGAAGCAGTAACTTTTTGTTATGGGTGGACTTAAAAAGATATTCATTGGTTCAGATTTCTATGCAGTCTTAATACTCAAAAGGCTTTATTTTTAATATTTTGGAGTAGGGAAAAACAACCTGGATCCCTTAAAAAGCTTTTCTCATTTCTCCCCCCTTTTTATTATTTATCTTTCTGTCTTTTATTCTTTAAAAACAATCTTTCTCCTTTATTCTCCTGTGACATTTTAGAAAGTTATTTGCTTAACTTTTTTCCTACTTCCATTTTAAGTCCTGGGTGAGTTTCATGAGGTCAATGAGAACTATTTGGAAGACAATGCAAATTCATGTTAGTGGTTCATAAGGGACTAGTGGACCGGTGCACAAAATTCGTGCACATTAAAAGGGAATTCATTGGAGGAAATATTTTAGTATTGCTATTTGCCCTTTCTCTATAAGTATCAAAGATGAAAGAAAATTAGTACAGTGTATATGAAAATCTTCTTCCTATCAGAGTCTGGAGCATGTCACAGGACCCAGAGTCAAGTCCCCACCCACCCGTGGCACCTAAAAACCACACGAGACCCAACCTGGCCGGGCCCACCCCCACTGGGCAAGATCCAGACCTGGCCTGCTCCACCCTGTCAAGCCCTGCTGGGCAGAGGGCACAGCCTCAGGTCCCCTGTCAAGCCCCACCAGGCTGGGGGTGTTGGCTCAGGTCCCCTGCCCTGGCCCAGTGCCACGCTGCCTCAGGTCCCTGCTGATTGCTCCTTAAGGCTTATTACAGGAATTCAGACTCCACTGTGGGCACAGCCATCTTGTGTTATGAAAATCCTGCCTCCACTGTGGGAGCTACCATCTCTGTGATGGTGTGATGGTCAATTTGCATATTGATAGGATGTGCTTTATTAGATAGGATGTGCTTCTTTATCTGTAGGTACATATATATTTATTTTTCCTTTTTTAGTCCACCATGAAAACAGAAGTATTCAGGTACCCACTTCTGAGTATTAAATTATAGATTGTAGTAATTCCTGATCAGAGATTTTTAAAAATGCCAAGAAAATATGGATTGATGATATGTTCTCCCTCCTTTGAGAAGATTGGATTTATTGCTTGATCAATAAGCCAAGCCTTCTTGGGTGGCCAATAAGGGTGTGAGTGCAATTTATGAGACAAATCCAGAAATAGATTGTTGTTTTCCTTTTGGAAATTTGCATTTTTTCTCTGATCATTAAGCTTTTAACAAGTGTTTCCCTTGATGGAGTGATTTACAGGTGGTTGTTAAATTTAAATGGCATGTTATCCTGCCTGTACCAGGACTGCTGCTCACTGGTTGGATCATGCAGACATTTGAACATAGACTTGGGTGAACTTAAGCACAAGAATCGTTGTTTTTTTTTTTTTAAAAAAAAACTCTTTGTCAGTAGCCATCTGTTACATCATTTCAATTGCTTTGTTTACCACAAATCTATGGCATAAATAAATATGAATATTGAACCAGTACAAACGCCTTGAACAGTCAGCTTAGTGAATTATACATCAGCTGTCATCGTGAGTTGAAACAGGCCTACATATTGAGTAGCATGTTTGCTGTGCCTAATCAGAACAGCATGTAATCTGTGAGTGCATATAAGGATTTGCCAAGCCAGAATTATTTACAAGTTGCATTTTGTGTCCTGGAAAGTTTCATAAGAAGAAAAAGCTATCTGAGAAAAAAACAAAATACACAAAAAACCCCCACAAAAACTGGAAAGCAACATGTTGGTTTCAAATACAGAAATAATGTAAATATTGAATAAAAAAAAAAAAAAACAACTGTGAGCATTATACTTAATAGATGTTATCAAACAGCCAAAATTACATGGCTCAGTTTCAATTAAAAAAAGTTTTCAGTAAAAGTTCTTATTTGTATAATTGTTTATGGTTCCCTGTGACTCTGGTGCCAGAATATCTCTTTGTGTCACTGGTGGAAATGGGGCATCTCTCTCCCCACTGGGTGCTGGGAGTGGTGTCCTTACAATTTCTCAATAAAAACAATTTCCTGAGTGCCCACACAGAAGGGTGGGTAACTTTTTTATTTGTATGAATTGCATTTCTGCATTTCAAAGTCCCATCTCCCTTAATCCAGTCTTGGAAGAAGTGCAACTGGGGATTCAGTAGAGCAAAAAGCAAAGCTGGTGCCGAGAGTTTCTCGTCCATGTTGGAATTAGGTCCAGTTCAGTATTTAGTTGCAGTCTATTAGTCCATTGTGTTCGGACTAATGCAAATGGGGTGCATATGGCTGTGGTCCACATGGGTGAATGCAGGGAAGCCAAGAGAGTAGGCCTCCTGCAACAAGAGTCTCAGGAGAACCACAAGAGCCAGGAGCCAAGAATGTGAACTGGTTTGTTTAGGGCAGTGGTCGGCAAACTCATTAGTCAACAGAGCCAAATATAAGCAGTATAACGGTTGAAATTTCTTTTGAGAGCCAAATTTTTTAAACATAAACTTCTAACGCCACTTCTTCAAAATAGACTCGTCCAGGCCATGGTATTTTGTGGAAGAGCCACACTCAAGGGGCCAAAGAGCCGCATGTGGCTCCAGAGCAGCAGTTTGCTGACCACGGGTTTAGGGGATTAGTGCACCTTTCAGGGGTCAAGCCTACGCTGCCCAATTCTCAGGTGTCACTTACAGGCAAATATCTTCCCTATTTCATCCAGACTTTACTGGACATGCATCTGACCTCCACCCTGGTCAGTCCCTTCCCTCAGCAATCTGTGGGGAACAGACCTGGAGAGTGTGAAACTGCAGCTTCCTGGCAAAGCTGCCCAAATTAGGTGCCTAAACTCTCTGGCCTTCCCTTTACTCCTTTTTTGTTATTAATAACTAAGCTAATTACAATGGTATCATCCCCCCTCTGAGAAAAAAAAGGGAAAGGAAGCCTTTTTAACCTTATAAAGCAGAAATGGATGGAAGTCTATCTTCTTATAACTGCTTCAGGCTGTCAGAGGGGCATAGATCCTATGGTGTTTGGGTGTTCTCCCTGTTTGGCAGAGGAAGGAGGAAGGAAAAGTAAAGGAGTGTTTATGCAGGGAAGAGGGCTTATATGATGTCCAGATCAGTTTGGTGTCCCTCAGAGGTGGTGTAGGCAATATCCAGGAGGATGACACGCTGGACAAGCTGGCATCCTCGTATTCTAGAAATGACATCCTTGACAAGAAGGTTAGAAGGAATAATTGAAAAGTGAGGAGACATAACAACTAAAGGTCCAGTGAGAGATAAAAACCCATGTGATAAAGGGAAAGATTAATTGACAGTGTCCTGGATTAGGCTGGAGGAGTGGCATTCCTGTAGGCAGAAGTGTCGCACCTGTCTGAAGTACTTTTCTCCACCATACCTAATCTAAATTAAGATAAGGAAAATATTCTCAGACTCTCCATTAGGAGAAAGGGTGGTCCTTTTATAGCTGAATCATTTGGGCAGAAAATGGAAAGCAGTTTCAAGTGCAGCCAATAGACAGTCTGTGTTTCATTGACTCGCCCATAAGTCCAAACCATTTCAGAAGATGGTGATGTAGATGGCTTCTAAGGGAGGCCTACAATGTGTGAGCAAGCTATCAGGTAAACAGGACACTGGGATACACTCTATGAAAATAAAAACAAACACAAAAGATAATGCACACAGCAGTCATAAACCAGCTGTGAAGATTTCCCAATGCAAGGCTTCTGCTGGAATGAAAGCAAGCAGTGACAGTTGACAGATTAGCTGCAGTTTGAATATTGCTGGTGATGTTACCAGGTTGAAGTCTGTATGGCATATACAGAAAGAGTCTTAAAAACAACATTTTTAAGACAGTTAACTGTACTGGAGTTCAATACCCACAATTAGGCATTGAAACCCATTTTTTCTCCCTAAGATAACTCATGAGAGGGCAGGGCAGGGCGAGGATGGGCTACTGACTCCACTGTGAGGCAGGGCGGAGTTATCCTCCATTCTGTAATTGAACCCTAGGCCATACCCAACCAATCAGGGTTAGCCGAGGCAGTGACATCACCACCGACCAGAGTAAAACCCCTGGACTGGGCGAAATTCGCTCTCTCTTCTGCCATGCTGCTGGTGTAAGAGGGACAGAGCCCATGCTAGCATGGAAAAGGCTCTTTTGTTTATTGCATCAGACTCGGCTCCCTGGTGGTCCTTGGGAATCACGAAGTCTGGGCGTAATACTCTCAGGTTCAAAGACACTGCATGAAGTCCAGTTTTAATTTGTCTTGATTATTTGTATACACTCAAGAGTAGCAATTGATCAAATTGATCACACAAGCTTTCTCTAATTCACTTTCCTGGAATCTCATTCACAAGGAATTTTCAGAATGAGCTTTAGTGAGCAGCCAGTCCCTCAGGCTGCTGAAGCCAAGGCCACAGACGCCTGGAATAATTGCAGGTTTGGGTTGATTCTTCAAGTTCTTGAGCTCCTCCCCAAGGTGTCTGGAGGTTCCTTTCTTACCATAGTTCAAGAAAGCAACTTTCATTCCTTATCTGGAAAGATTGCCATGAACCATGTGACTAAGTGATGTATTTGGCCATTTCTGAGAGTGGCATTTGATTGGCGTTGAGAGTTAATCTCAATCCTTGCAGACTTTCTGGTGATATCTGTAATCCAGGTATGTCTCTCTTAATCATGGCATTCCAGTCAAAGTCTTGGTTAATAAGACCATATAGTTTGGAACTTATTGGATTTATGCAAGGAAATGTATTGCCATAACTCATTTATTAAAAACTGCCAAATTATGGAGAGAAAAGCTGAAAGTGAGAAATTAGCGTTTCTTAATTGGCAAACATATTTTATGATTTTTATAGATATAGTCTTTTTGAGTGGCAAACCAACTGACACTTTAAGAAACATACTTCCATGGAGTCAGGTATATAATAAAATTCACTAATTTAGAAAATCACAGCTGAATTGAATTAAACTGATTGGCTTATGCAGCTTAGGCTCAGATAAGAACTACTTCCAAGAATCTGCATTCCAACTGATGGTCCAGATAAGATTTGTTGGAGACCAGGAGTTTTCATTTTAGAGGCAGACAGTTCCACTTGACAAACCTAGACTAACATTCTAAACCAGAGTGGGCACTCCTGAGGAATGGGATTATATTTTTGTTGATTTTAGGGGGAAGGGAAGGGTGAAAATAAAAGCCTCCCAGGGGAGGGAGAGTGAGTGTCCCCAATTTTTCCAGTTTCCTGTCATATTGCCATGGCCTAGGATTCCCACGTGACTCCCACTGCCAGTCTCTGTGTTCTGAGACTCATTTCCTGGTCCTTCTACACCGGGGCAGGGCCTTCCTGAAATGGCAATATACTTCTGCCCAGGTGTGCAGTTTTACCAGCGTCACCCTTCCAGTTGGGTTTAACTCCACATGGAGCTTATTCTGGGGGCCTCTGGACTTTACAGGAGTTTTTTCCCCCCGTTATTATGTTGGGTAGACAAAATTTGGCCTTTTAATTGGCTTCCAAGAGCAGGGCTAGTACCCTGTTGCTGTCGCCTATTTTCCTAAAAGTCTCAGTTCCATAAGAAGCTTGGTAGCATTCCCTGCTCACTTGACTAGATATAATTTAATACCCCGGATCCTGGGTTCAAGTTCTCTTTCCAGTCAATTTCCAAGACCAGGTAACACAAACTTTTTATTTCTCTGAGAACCAGTACATTTAAAACTTATCTTTATTAGCTATACTTGTGGAAGAAGAATTAATTGAAAAGCAGTAACAAACATAAGTTAAAACATAATAATTGCATTTGCAGAAGAAAGAGGATTACTAACAAGCATTAGGTTAAGCAGACTTGCAGCAGTTGAATCCAGTTGCCTTAGAACTTATGTTGCAAGCCAGAAGGCCACTAGGAGGCGGGGCTTCTGCCCATTTGAAAGATGGCTGCCACATTGGCTTCAATGGCAACTCCTGCCCTCAAGCAAAATGGTTGCTGCTAAGCTGCTTGATAAGGTTGTGGTTCCTGCCTCATAGTGAGGAGCAGAGAGGGCAGGGCCATTGCAACTAGTACAGTTGGCTTGCCAGGGGCTGGGCCCTTGCAGCAGTATTTTTTCTGCTTGCCAAGAAAAACCATCTCAGGTGCAGTATCTAATAAGTGTCTGCCCCTGCCCCCAGTTTACAGCCACGAGGTGGAGGGGTGCTTTGGCTGGGGGAACCCCCAAGAGGCGGGTTCAGAAGGCAGAGCTCGGCCTGATCATGGCAGCAGCTTCCACCAGCTTCAGCCCTTCATTTAAGTCTGCCAAGACTGCGCCTGTGAGGCAGCGACAGAGGGGAGATGGGAAGAGGAGGGAAGCAAGAAGCCCAGGGAACCCTTCCCTCAGAGCTGCACTGGGCTGGGGCCGCCCTAAGTCCCAGGCTGGGGCGTGGGGTTGCAGCAGCTCCCAGGGATGAGAGAAGCTGGTTGGTGTTTGTTTTGGCTCGGAGCTGCCCTAAAGCCCCCCTACTTCTCTCCTGGACCCTGAGGCTCAGTAGCCAGAGCCTCTGGAGCAGCCTGCGAGGTCTCCCAGCTGCTGCCTAGCCAGGCTTTTGGCTCTGGCTCAGGGGCCTTGGCTGCTGAAGAAGGGTGGGTGCACTGGAACCAGCACCCCAGAGGCAGCGCAAGCCGAGATCAGGAACTGGGGCAGGACAAGGCATATAAGTGATTGATAACCCCCCAGTAAACTGGGGAGGGGAGGTCCCATCTCACCGCAGTCCAGTTCAGGTTCCTTCCTTCCCAGATGCAGGGAATAGCTCCAGGCACACGGGGCCAGCTTCCAGTTCTTCTGCTTCCTGCCCGCTGGTGCTGGCTGGAGGCTGTGAGTGGAAGAAGCCAGGGACATGGACGGCTTCCACACTTCATCCCTCCGGTCCTCGCGTCCCAGGGGGTCTGCCATTCTGTCCCCCGGGGAAGTGGCTACCCTTTCCCTGCGGGCGCTGGCGGGGGTGAACTCAAGTGTCTTGAGAAAAGGATTTTCTGAGACCCGCACAGGAGGACCAGTGGTTTTCTTTCTCTTTTCATGGAATTCCATCTCTGCGTTTCCCAAGTCCCACTTCCCTTAATCCAGTTTGAGAAGTGCAGCTGGGGATTCCGTGGAGCCCTAGGCTCTACCGTCCAGTTTCCGTTAGCTATGGGAACGAGGTCCAGTTTGGCAATGGGCGAGTTGCAGGCCTCATGGTGTGGGGCCCACGGGGCAGCGGGCCACGTGGGTGAAGGCAGGGGGCACACATGATGTGCCTATACTGTGTGGTGTTTTCTTTGCTTCTTTTTATAATTAGAACTTAGCTTGAAACATGATATTGATTAAACTTTTGGCCAGAGGAATATGACTCCAAAGATTTTTGTGTAGCTTTTAAAGAAAGAAAATTAAAATCTGTACTTGTAGGGAATAAAAAGTAAAAATAGATCTCTTTCCTCCTCAGAAGGAAATTAGTTTATAGAAGTGTGAGGAGTAATACGGGATAATGATGCTCTTTGTAGGAAATTACTATCTAAGAGATTGCTATCTGCATGATATTTTATAATTTTAGTAAAAAAAAGTCTAGATAATTAGAAATTTCAAGATGTTAATCATGGGTAGAAAAATTATCTGAATTTGAGAATGATTTTGACTTGTGTTTGTTTTTATCTAAATGTACACTATATATATAAATATATATATATATATATATATATATATATATATATATTTACACACACACATCATACTGTTACAGTAAAAATGGATGAATGTCCCTCAAGAGCTCCTTATGTTTGGCCATTAAGAGTGATTGAGATGATTTTTTAAACAAATATGGAAATATTAAAAATATAAATGTATAGTTATAAATATACATTTTTATAACTCAGTATGTTTGTTCAATAGAGAAGCTAGTTCTTTATTTCAAGTGTTCTTAATAAGCTATAGCTTTCCCTATAATACTAAGTTCTGATGCTAGGAAACAGAGATAGATTTATTTTGAAAATCAATGTTTGTTTTCTAGAAAATATGTGAGGATATCTATGAATCCAGAAATTTTGTAAATATTTAAAGATGTAGGAACTTAAAAACATATAAATATTTTCAATGAAATGGGAACTTCTAAATATATACTTCCCATTGAAATAAGAGTAAGCGAAAATGATAATTATAATATTAATTATTCCATGTGGACATGTACATATTTTTGTCACAATGTGTCCCACAAGCTTTGATTAGTGGTCATTGAGACTGTGAATCAGATCTACTTAACCCTTCTTAACCATATTAAAACTCTGTGGCTTTTCAGCACTTGATCAGATTTGGTATTATGAAAATAAGAGAATTATTTTGAATGCTGTGTAGGAAAAAAGTTTCTTATGTGAAAAATACATTTTTATAATAGGGCAGGGCAAGCAATGCATTTTTTTGGTTTTATGTTTTAAGGTGCCGTTAAGCATGGAAGTATGACAGCAGTGCTCCTCTGCACTGTGGGGAGTGAAGGGAGCTTTGGCACGCTGTTCCTCCTGGCTGTACAGGCTCACCTGCTGTTGGAACAGCCTTACACCCTCACAGGAGCAGTCAGGTAATTCCTATAAACAACACTGGCCATGGCCCCGAATATGTGGCACCAACTCTAGGGGCCAGGGCAGGGTTGCTATGGTGCAGGAGTCCTGGACTATGGATTTTAGAGAATAAGAAGGATTTTGTGGAAGAGGTGGGAATCTCTTTAGAAGAAACCCATTGGCAGAGTAATGCTCTATAAGATTGAAATATTTGTTGTTGTTCATTATCACTTATTTAACATTTCACTTATTAAAAAACATAATGTTACTCTGGCTTGTTGGCTCAGTTGGTTGGAGCATCATCCTATGTACCAAAAGACTGCAGGTATGATTGCCAGTCAAGGCACATACCTAGATTGTGGGTTTTATCTGCAGTCAGGTCAACCTGTTTCCTTCTCTCTTCTCTCTTCTCTCTTCTCTCTTCTCTCTTCTCTCTTCTCTCTTCTCTCTTCTCTCTTCTCTCTTCTCTCTTCTCTCTTCTCTCTTCTCTCTTCTCTCTTCTCTCTTCTCTCTTCTCCCTTCTCTCTTCTCCCTTCTCCCTTCTCCCTTCTCCCTTCTCCCTTCTCCCTTCTCCCTTCTCCCTTCTCCCTTCTCCCTTCTCCCTTCTCCCTTCTCCCTTCTCCCTTCCCTTCTCTCTCCTCTCTCCTCTCTCCTCTCTCCTCTCTCCTCTTTCGTCTCTTCTCTCTTCTCTTCCTCTTTCCTCTCTTCTCTCTTCTCTCTTCTCTCTTTTCTCTTGTCTCTTCCCACTTCCCTCTTCCCTCTCTTCTCTCCTCTTTTCACTCTCCTCTCTCCTCTTATCTCACTAAAATTAATGAAAAACATATATCCTTGGGTGAAGATTTAAAATAATGATAATAAACAACCAAATATCCTGCTATATCAAATAGTTCTCTTTGCTCATTGAAGCAGCATAGTCATCAGTGAACAATGAGAACTGCTGATGTCTTTGTGGTAAGAGTTTATTTATCACAGTGATTTCAATTTTGAAGGTGTCTACTGAGCTGCTCAGTGATAACTACATAATCACTAGTAATTCTGATGGCTGACAAAATAAATACAAAAAGCAAGTAAGCAGGTGAGATTTTATTTGAAAATATACCTATATGAATGTACATTTTTGAATCAGATATTCTGGTGTTGCATAAACAAACCTTTCATGTACTTTGTGAGCTATAAATTTAATTTAGTTTTTCATCTAGTAGTATTATGCAAGATTTAGTCTAGGTGTTTTGTTTTTTAGCTGCAATAAAATTTATTTTCACCTTATGTTTGAAATATAATTTACATTAAAATTTTTCAAATTAACAATGATTCTCAAAATAATTCTGGTCATGTGAATATATAATGAATACCACTTTATAATTATGGAAATGAGGACTGAGAGAAATGATATGGCTTTTCCAAGGCCAAATTGGTATTAAAAAAGGAGAACTAGGTCAGATGGAAAAAGTAAAATCAAATTGATTTCATTTATATGTGGGAGATAAAAGTGAAATAAAAAAGGACAAACAAGACAAACAAAACATGCAGAAACTCGTAGACACAGACAAGAGTATGGTGATTACCAGAGGGAATTGGGGCGGGGTGGGACATTGTAAAGGGTGAATGAAGTTAAATATATGACAACAGAAGGAGATTTGACTTTGGTTTTTTTTGTTTGTTTTTTTTTAGAGTGTAAAATTTTTATGACTTTGAGTGGTGAGTACACAGTGCAGTATACAGATGATGTATTCTAGTATTCTAGATTTTACCCTTGAAATGTATATAATTTTATTAAGTAATATCACTGCAATAAATTTAATAAAAATATTACATATACATTTTAGCTAGCTATCATAATGGTCTATACAGTGATGAGTAGACATGGGGTGCTGGTCTTAATAATTAGCATTTCTTACAGATGATGATGATGATGATTTGTCTTCATAATTTATTTCTTTTGAGACACCTGCATTGGGACAGAGAGGCCAATGGTTCTCTTTGAAAGTGCAAGGTTAGTTGAACCCCTCCCACTTTCTAAAAAAATATAAAACTAATATTAGGCATTTAAAAATCTTGAACCAGTACTCTTTTCTGTCATCAATATTGCTTCTTACACCAGATGTTATATTTGACTTTCCTACCATGGCCTTTATATATAGTAATTAAAATAATTGAACTTTGTATTTTGGGGAGAGAGGGATATGGAAAGTGCTGGTGCCTAGCAGTAAGTAGGAGGAGCCGGGAGGCACTCTCACAGATATGACAAAGAGCACTTACAAAATTTGTCACAGGAAAATATCACTAGGTTCAGATAATATGTACACCGCTTCTAGTCCAGAATTCACTCACAGTAAACAAATATTGAAGGAAAAAAATAAAACGATCTGCCTAAATGTCTATTTAAATGGCTATATTAGTCTAAAGAAATAACACATTTGATTTCTTCAGAGAGATGCTGTTCAAAGTTTGTAAAATACACATTAGTTAATAATTCAACCATGTAGATAGCTGCCTTATTTCAAATGCCTATTTAGAAATATTCATTAAGACATTTGAAATTTCAAAAGTGGTGATGAATCAAATACAACGTTAAAATATTTTTCAGAACTTTAAATAAACACTAAAAGCTGAAAAATGCTAAGTATCAAAAATACAAAAACAATTCAGCATTGTTTTTAGAGATCTCTAATTTTTATTACATTTTTTTCCTTGTAAAAATACATATGTGATGAGAATTTTGTTTCCATGCTCGTATAATTCTGTTCATACATATTTATTATTGAAATGCCAGAAACCCACCCCTTTCTAAGAATGCTGCTATAGCACTTAATAATTGAAATTAAAACTGCTTTATTTTTTTATGTCAGAATGTTGTAAACAAATCCCTCTATCACTGAAAACTGAAGCAGCATTGCAGTCATTTTCTCATAAGCAGTTTATTTCATATATGGCTTCTGAGAAATACTTCTGGTTTTTAAAAAACCAGAGAAGACTTGGCTTCCTTTTTTCCTTTAGTCAGCACCACAGTGATTCCAAGCTGAGCTTCCAAAATGTTGTGAATATACATTGCAGAAAGCACACTTCCATTTCATTCACACAGGTTCTAAAGGAGAACATGCACAGCCTGCCTTTGCCAATAATCAGAGATCAATGAAGTTATCACCCAGTATTAAATTAAAATTCTGAAAAGTACCATGTTTCACTTCCCACTTACTCTCTTTTTTGAGTTACTTATTTTCCTTTATGTATGAAGAGAGATTCTGGTTTTTCATTGGCCAATGTCCTTTTTCTTAAAAATAGAGTCCATAATTGGCCATAAACATATATCAACTTAAATATTTCCCAAGAGTTATTATACCAGCTCTTTTGATTTTTTATTGTGTTGTTAGACTATTTTGTTTATTTATGCTCTGCTCTTTATTGTTTCCTGCCTTCTATTTACTTTGGGCTTTGTCTATTGTTCTTTTTCTAGTTCCATTAGGTGTAAGGTTAGATTATTCCTTTTCTTGAAGTAGGTCTATAATACTATGAATTTTCTTTTTAGAGCTGCTTTTGCTATGCCCAATAGATTTTGTGCTGTTGTGTTTTTATTTTCCTTTGTTTCAAGGTATCTTTCAATTTATATATTTATCTCTTTATTAATCCATTAAATGGTTAGTGGTATGTTCTCTAACATCTATGTGTGTTTGGGTTTTTCAGGGATTTTTTCTTGTAATTGATTTTTAGTTTTATTCTATTGTAGTCAGAGAAGACACTTGATATGATTTCAATCTCTTAAATATACTGAGACTTGTTTTGTATCCTAACATGTGATTTATCCTAGAAAAGGTTCCATGTATATGTGAAAATAATGTGTATCCTGCTGCTTCAGGATGCAATGCTCTAAAAATATCAATTAAATTAATCTGATCTAGTGTGTCATTCAAGACCACCGTTTTCTTATTGATTTTCAGTCTAAAAGACCTATTCATTGATATCAATGGAGTGTTAAATTTTCCTACTATGACTTTATTGCTGTTGATCTCTCCCTTTATGTCCATTGAGATTTGCTTTTATATATTTGTGTGCTCCTGTGTAGGATGCATAAATATTTACAAGGATTATATCCTCTTGTCGGATTGATCCATTTAGTATTATATTGTGTCCTTTTTTCTTTCTTATTTATGGCATTATTTAAACTCTATTTTTTTCTGATACAAGTATTGATTATCCCAGCTTTTATTTTTTCATTTCCATTTGCACAATGGAAATGAAAAAAAAAAAAGTTAAAAGTAAACATTTAAACTTTACTTTTAGTCAGTATGTGTTTTTCAATCTGAGGTGGGTCTCTTGTAGACAGCATATATATAGGTCTTGTTTTCTTATCAATTCAGCTACCCTATGTCTTTTTATTGGAGCATTTAATCTATTTTCTTTTAAAGTGATTATGATAGGTATTTATTTAATAACACTATATTTTTATAACTATATTCTTCTTTTATTTTTCTTTTCTTTTTAAATGAAATTTATCTTAATTGTTGAAATTATTATAATGTTTCTCTTTTTTTCCCCCCATTGACACCCATCACCCCACTCCTGCTACCCCTGCCTGGCCTCCACCACACTATTGTCTGTACCCATGGGTTATGAATATATACATATAAGTTCTTGCGTTAATCTTTTCCCACCCTCCTCCTCTTGCCTGTGAGAATCATTTGTTTGTCCCATGTTTTCATGTCTCTGGATCTATTATGTTCATCAGTTTATTGTATTTTGTTCATTAGATTCCACATATCAGTGAGACTATGTGAATTTATCCAAGATTTAAAGAAGTACTAATACCTACCTACACTTCTCAAACTCTTCCAAAAATATAAGAGGAGGGAAGATCCTAAGCTCATTTTATAAAACAAGCATTATTCTGATTCTAAAACTAGATAAATACACTACAAAGAAATAAAAGTATAGGCTTATATCCCTGATATATAGATGCAAAAATCCTCAACCAAATATTAACAAACTGAATTCAACAATATATTAAAAAGATTATTCACCATGATTAAGGGGGATTTATTTTTGGGATGCAAGGTTTATATACACAAAGGAATTAGTGTGATACACCACATAAAAAATGAAGGATAAAAATCATCTGATCATATCACCAGATTCAGAAAAGCATTTGACAAAATCCAACACCCATCCTATATAATAAAAGAGTAATATGCAAATTGAGCATCACTCTAAGACACAAGATGGCCACCCTCATGTAGTCAAAGATGGCTGCCCCCATGTGGACACAAGATGGCCACCATAAGATGGCTTCCAGGGGAGGGCAGTTATGGGCAGTTAGCAGTGACCAGGCCAGCAGAGGAGGGCAGTTGAGGGGAGGAGGGGAACCAGGTCTGGAGGGGAGGGCAGTTGGGAGGGACCAGGCCTGTAGAAAGAGCAGTTGGGTGGGATCAGGCCTATAGGGGAGGGCAGTTGTGAGTGATCAAACCATAAGGGAAGACAGTTAGGGATGGCCAGAATGGCAGAGGAGGACAGTTGGGAGAGACAAGGTCTGCAGGGGAGGACAGTTGTGGGCAATCAGGCCAGCAGGGAGGGCAGTTGAGAGAACCAGGCCTTTAGGGAAGGGCAGTTGGGAAGACAAGGACAGCAAGGGAAGACAGTTTGGGGGGACCCAGGCCTGTAGGAGAAGGCAGATGGGGCAATCAGGCTGGCCGGGGAGCAGTTAGGTGTCGATTAGGCTGGTAGGGGTGTGGTAAGGGGGTGATCACCCTGGCAGGCAGAAGTGGTTAGGGGCAATGAGGCAGAGCCAGGCGAGTTGTTGGGAGCCAGCAATACTGGACTGATAGAGGGATGACCAACCACCCGTTTAGGCCCGATCCTGGTGAGTTGGGCCTAAATGGGTGGTCGGACATCCCTCCAGGGGTCTCAGATTGGAGCGGGTGCAGACGGGGCTGAGGAACACCCACCATGCATGAATTTCATGCACCAGGCCTCTATTTTATGATAAAATCTCTCAGCAAAGTAGGAATAGAGTGAACATATCTCAATCTATACTAGGAAAAGGGCAATATGTTAATTAGACTGGGAGACCTTCCATGAGACCTTCCAGACGTTCTTCTGGACAAAGCCATGGTGGTGTGACTGAGGTAGAGGAGGTTAGGGGCCAAGAGGGAAGATCAGTTGTGGATGATCAGGCCAGAATGGGACAGCAGTAGTGGCTGATCAGGCTGGTGTGTTTGTGGAGGGGGCAGTTGGGGGTGAGCAGGCCAGCAGTGTGGGAGACAGTTGGGGGCGAGGAGGCCAGCATTTAAAAAATATATATTGATATATATTTTTATTGATTTTTTACAGGGAGAAAGAATGAGGGATAGAGAGTTAGAAACATCAATGAGAATCATCGATCAGCTGCTTCTTGCAAACCCCCTACTGGGGATGTGCCCACAACTAAGGTACATACCTTTGACCAGAATTGAACCTGGGACCTTTCAGTCTGCAGGCTGATGCTCTATCCACTGAGCCAAACTGCCCCCCCCCCCCCGGGGGGGGTAGTTGGGGGTGATCAAGCTTGCAGGAGGGCAGTTGAGGGCAAGAAGAAGACCAGTGGGGGAGCTGTTAGGGGTGAGCAGGCCAGTGGGGGGGGGGGGTGGGGGTGAACAGGCTTGTGTGGGGGCAGTTGGGGGTAAGCAGGCCAGCAGAGTGGTTAGGGGCAGTCAGGCAGGTAGGCAGGTGAGTGTTTAGAAGCCAGGAATCCCAGATTGCAAGAGGGATTCCAGATTGGAGAGCTTGCAGGCCAGGCATAGGGACAATCCCTTGTGCACAAATTTTGTGCACCAGGCCACTAGTATAATATAAACATATAAACAAATAATATATATATATATATATATATATATATATATATATATATATATATATATATATATATAAATTTTTTTTTTTTCAGAGAGAAAGGGAGAGAAAGAGAAAAATAGAAACATCAATGATGAGAGAAAATCATGACCTCTTGGTTCATAGGTTGAGCTCACTGGCTGGGCTAACATAAGCTATTTTTTACAAAATCACAGCCAACATCATACTCACTGGGGAAATTTTCCAAATGTTATCTTTCCCTTAAAATTAGGAACAAGACAGGGATGTTTATTTTCACCACTCTTACTTAACATAGCACTGGAAGTCCTAACCACAGCCACCAGACAAGAAGAATAAATAAATTATATACAAATTGGAAAGAAATATTTAAAACCACCATTATTTTCAGATGACATGATACTTTATATAGAGAACTGTAGAGATTCAATGAAGCATAATACTAGAACTGAAAATGAATTAAGTAGCAGGATGTAAACAAATATTCAAAAATTTGCTGCATTTAAAAAAAAATCTATATTTTTATTGATTTTTTACCGGGAGAAAGAACGAGGGATAGAGAGTTAGAAACATCAATGAGAGAGAATCATCGATCAGCTGCTTCTTGCAAACCCCCTTCTGGGGATGTGCCCACAACTAAGGTACATACCCTTGACCAGAATTGAACCTGGGACCTTTCAGTCTGCAGGCTGATGATCTATCCACTGAGCCAAACTGGTTCCGGCAATTTGCTGCATTTTTTAAACCAAAAATGAACCATCAGAAAGTGACACTAAGAGAACAATTCCATTTAAAATTGCATTAAAAAATAATAACTAGGAATAAATTTAACCAAGGAATTAAAAGACTCAGAGAAATTCAAGACCTTAAAGAAATAAATAAAACATAATAGAAATAAATGGAAACAAATATGGTGCTCGCTGGGACCGGTTTGGCTCAGTGGATAGAGCGTCGGCCTGCGGACTGAAAGGTCCCAGGTTCGATTCCGGGCAAGGGCATGTACCTTGGTTGTGGGCACGTCCCCAGTAGGGGGTGTGCAAGAGGCAGCTGATCGATGATTCTCTCTCATCGATGTTTCTAACTTTCTATCCCTCTCTCTTCATCTCTGTGAAAAATCAATAAAATATATTTAAAAAAAAAATATGGTGCTCATTGATAGAAAGAATGAACATCATTGAAATGTCTATACTACCCAAAGCAATTTAGAAATTGAACACAATTCCTATCAAAATACAAATGGTATTTTTCATACAAATAGAATATAAATAATCCAAAAATTTGTTGCCCAACAATCTTTACTAAGAAGAATAAAGTGTGAGGTATCACACTTCCTAGTAACACACTATACTACAAAGCTATACTGTTCAAAACAGGATAGCACTTACATAAAAGCCAACAAATAGATCAATTAAACAAAAACAAAAACAAAAAAGACCTGAGAAATAAACCCACAACTAAATATTCAATTAATATATGTAAATAGAGTAAGGACAATTCTATCTAATAAAAGAGTAATGTGAAAATTGACCATACCTCTGCTACATCCACAAGCCATGCCCACCAGTAAAGCAGGAGTACGTATGCAAATTAACCCACAAAGATAGCCATGGTAATGAAGAATGCAGGAGGCTTGGGTTTCCTCTGCAAACAGCTATCTCGCTTGGGTTAATTTGCATACTCACTCCTGATTGGCTGACTGGCATGGCTTGTGTGTAGCAGAGGTGTAGCAATTTGCATATTACTCTTTTATTAGATAGGATTACTAGAGGCCTTGTGCACAAAATTTGTGCACTTTGGGGGGTGGTCCCTCAGCCTGGCCTGTGCCCTCTTGCATCTGGGAGCCCTCAGGGGATGTCTGACTGATGGCTTAAGAAGTCAGTCAGATGTCTTTAGCTCTGCTGCAGAGGCGGGAAAGGCTTTTGCCACAGCTGCTGTGCTCACCAGTCATGAGCCAGGCTTCTGGCTTAAAGCCACTCCCCTATGGGAGTGCACTGACCACCAGGGAACAGCTCCTGCGTTAAGCATCTGCAGCCAGATGGTCAGTGAGTATCATAATGACTGGTCATTCAGCAGTTTGGTTGATTTGCATATTAGCCTTTTATTATATAGGATTTCTGTTGTGAAAGCAAGGAAATGCTGGCCCTCCTTGTAACACCTGATTGGAAATGCTCTTCATCTGAAACAATAAAAATGGTCTCAAATATAAATCCCCATCTTCCCCACAGATGCTCCTTGCCTCCCATGTTTATCCTTCCAATTGAAAAGGTGTCAGGGGTCTACCAGCCCATTCTCTGATTACTTCCTGAGAGTCTGAGCACCTTAAAACCAGAGGTGGGCTTGGAGCTGGCCTTGGTGGCTTGTCATTTCCAAGATACTAAATCTAGCATAAACCCGCAGTTACTTGGGACAATGAAAAGAGTCACCCTTCCCTGTTCCTTTAAGGGATGAGGATTAGTGTTTATTTTTATATTCCTTTGGTCATTTCAGGAGACATGTAACAGGATAAAAATTAGAATGCTGGACTCAAGTCATCAGCCTCAGAATTCCAGAGCAGAAGCAGAACCTTCATTGTATTTTAATCACTTGATAATGTTGATATTTAATAACTAATAAGATACTTAAATTTTAGAGAGACAATAATGCTGATCTTTCAATATGAGCTTCATTTACTGGCTCATGACTCCTGTTTATATATTTTAGCTGAAACCTCCTCACTAGCTCTCTATATGTTAATATATAAAATTCCCACTTCCTGAGGTTAATGTAATACAGATCTAATCCCTATGCAATGATTTTAGCCTAGTTTTTTTTTTTTTTCAGTCCTCTTTGTGTTTTTTTTTTAATGCAATTTTCAAACAGAGATGATCTTTCCTATATGCACTAATAATATTTGCATGTTTAAATGGAATACAGATTCAAAGTTGAAGTATGAGGTTATGAGATCAAAGAAACATAGAGATTAGATCTTTAACCATAAGCAGACTGTCACATATTGAAAATAACAATATCAGTGTTTTGCAAATTGTATGCTCTCATTGGAGATATAGAGTCCACTAGAGGGAGAATTTCTTTGCAAAAGAACAACTGTGTTCCTCAATAGCTATAAGAAGCCCACATGGAGGTCAGTGGCTATTAAGAAAAAACATATATCTGAAGAATTCCAAGCAATCAAGTTCAAAACATTGTATGCAAAGGGATCGACATAATAAGTGATATTTCAAATGATCAGTGATAGAAAAATCAAAATAAAATCATAATTAGTAAAGCTGGTTTTTTAATGGCTGAAGTCACTATTTGCATAAAAACTACATATGAAAAGATTATTTTAAATGCTCTGTGCACAACTCTCAATTAATTAAAAAAAAATCATGGATGAACAGAATCAAAGCAAAGTATGAAAGCAGAAAGCAAGCTAACTGAAAAATGTCCTAACGTTTCTCTGGTTCTCTAGATCCATCCTTTCAGAAAATGGTGTTTTCATGAAAGAGCAGTCTGCAGGCCTCCCATGAGCATGCACAGGTCTTCTTGCCTTTTCACATTAGAATAAGGTTCTGGGTGTAATGGCGGACACTTTGTGCTCTCAGCTGTATGAAGTAAGGTCTTTTGTAGGGACGATGAATAACTCAGTCAGTGTCTAATAGAAAATTCTCTACAGTATATCTCCAAGTGGTAGAGGTTTATACTGTGGCTGTTGGATATTTTGATATATAATGTTTCTGTCTTGGTTATCTGAAAATAAAATATATTTATAATTCACCATTAGAATATGGGACAGCTACTACCTTTGACCTCTAAATTTGGGGAACATTTGGTTTACCAATAAATGTGTTCAATGAGAGGTCAATAAACTTCTTCTTTAAGTGGCCAGATAATAAATATTTTAGGGTTTGCAGGCCTTGCTTAGTTCTGCCATTATAGGAGAATGCAGCCATGAACAGGACATAGATGAATGGGCATGGCTGAGTATTCCAATAAAAGTGCATTTACAAAAACAGGGAGCAAGCCTGGGCCTTAGTTTGCCAACCCCTGTGCTAGATAAAGCCATTTTTTGGTAATAAAGCAATAGCTTATTCCTTTTTCTTTTGTATTGAAATCTTAAGTAAGTGTGTCTTACTTTTCTGAAGTAAGTATATGGTACATCATTCTTGTGTGTGTGGTGCATATATCTGTGAATTATAAATTATACTTAAATTTTATAAATGAATTTTTAGAATTAAAAGAAATATTTTACTTTCTAATTTCATACCTACTTTATTTTAAAGAACTCATTTCTGTATTTCTTTTAGTATATAAATAAACAGCACAAAGACAAAAGTAAAAATTCTTTCCTTTTACCTTAAAAGAAATGGCCTAGAATAAATATAGTAACACATCCTGAAAAAAGACCTAATATGAGAAGAAACCAAAGTTATGAATTAGAGCTGCTGTGAACAGATACCATCCAATATCGCCTAAGCAATGTACCAGTTAAAGCACTCAGAAATAGAGGCAAAAGGTGGTGGTAGTCCAGTTCCATACATCTGACATGTGCATAAATTCCATTGAAACCCACAATAGTATGTTAAAGAACAAAAGACTGTTATTCATAATTTTTCTAATTACTTCTTTTAATGGAACAGGAAGCTCTGTGATACTGAAAGAAAAGAAAAGAAGAAAAAAGAAGCTCTCATTGATGAGCTCTTCATTAGCAAGTAGTATCTGCCATCTGAATAAAGCACAGGACAATGGCTTTGATATTGTCAATGATGCATCTAAAATCAATGTAGCTCTAAGAATAGGCAAGATCTTTTCTTCATTTCACACCACTGTATTTACCAGGATTTTTTTTTTTTTCTGGGCTATTCCTAAGTAGTAAAAGAACTTACCTTAGAAAAAAGTGACAATGAAGGAGAAAATTCTGAACCTCAATTTTATTATTATTATTAATTATTATTATATTATTAACCTTAATAAACATTTGACAAGAAATTGTAGTTTTCCTGTGAAAGTTAATAAATAGCCCAAATTCAACTGTGTGAAATGACAGCGGTTCGCAAAGGGAACATTAGGACAAGTACTATTTCATGTACAGATATAAGATCCCTACAAATTTCAAAAGGAGCTTCCCATTTGCAAAATTATATAGGTCTTAATTTGGAGAAGTAGTGTGTAGATAATTATTTTTACAGGGTACACAATGAGCTACATCCAATGGAGGAAAGAAAAAAATTAACTGAGCATCATTTGTCATAAAAGACCAGATAGAAACCTCTGGGCATGAGTCTAGCACTTGTCCAGGTGAGTGAGGGACAGCACAGAAGCAGAGTGAGATAAGACAAATAGAGCGCCTCTTTGTAAGGAAGGGGTGCATTAGAATGGGGAGTCTGAGCTGGAGTTGCAAGGCTCAGGAAAAAGCAGTGCAATTTAAGAGTGAAGTGTGTGGCAAGAGCTGCTTTTGTCACTGCTGTGCGAGTCCTGCCCTTAGCCCTCTAGTGTGGCGTCAGCTGTGCGGTGTCACTGTCAAGCCTAGGCTCTGCATTCTAATAATTAGCAGATAACAGAAAGCGTTACTCACTTCTCTGCAGTAAACATAGAAAATAATTCTCTTACGGGGGAGCTCAGTGTGTTTTCTGATGAACCAGAAACCACAGTAGGATTTCAATACTCAGTTAAGCCAGGGGTGCATTGTCTCAAAATTAGAATATAGAAAGTAACTCATGCCTGGCCAGTGTGGCTCATTGGCTGAGGGTCAACTTATGAACCAAGGAGGTCATGGTTGATTCCCAGTCATGCACATGCCCAGGGTTGGGGGCTTGACCTCGGGAGGGACTGTGCAGGAGGCAGCTGATAGATGATTCTCTTTCATCATGAATGCTTCTATCTCTCCCTCTTCCTCCTCTCTGAAATTAAGTAAAAATTTTTTTTAAAGAATTAAAGACATGCTATAACCAGGAGAATTTAGTCTAGTTAGACAAGACTTTCAAAGAAGATGATAATAAATAACTCTTCTATTGTATAAAATAATACATTAGTATTTCTGCCTAAGATACCATTCTTAAGTAAACCTGGTGACCATCTGCATGAAGAAAGTAGTAGTCTCTATTTATATTCTATGTATCTATGTATCTATCTATGTATCTATCTATCTATCTATCTATCTATCTATCATCTATCTGTCTGTCTATCGTCTATCTATCATCTAATCTAATCTAATCTAATATATCATCATCTATCTACTATCTACCCGTGTTTCCCCGAAAATAAGACATCCTCCAAAAATAAGACCTAGCGCATGGAAAGATAAGACATCCCCTGAAAATAAGACCTAGTGCAACTTTGGGAGAAAAAGTTAATATAAGACACTATCTTATTTTCGGGGAAACAGGTACCTATCACGCATTTATTTTTGCTACCAAAACTAAAAAAAGTTTGTTTCCTAATCAGGAATTCTATCTTTGATTCTTGGTAACTGCAATAGCATATATCTTGTAGATATTAGAGAATCATAGTTGCAGATATATTAGTCGATAAAATTGAAAACTTTATTTAGTTGCAAAAACAACAGGAAGCCACTGCATTACAATTTAAAAACAACACTTATAAATGTATTATTTTTCAGTATTAAGGAAGGTTAGGAGATGTAGGTAATAGAAATGAACTCTAACTGATTTCAAATCTTAAGTGGATAGCTATCAGAATATCTGGGATGATCAGAGAAACAGGAGTGGAGGTAATATAACAAAGGATAAAACTGAGATTATCTTGTAAATTCTGAACCACAAAGACACCATTGTCATCACCCATGGGCCTAGATAGCATACCATGTTTCCCCGAAAATAAAACATCCTCTGAAAATAAGACCTACTTACAAGTTTCCTTCTGAGTGAAATATAAGGCATCCCCCCGAAAATAAGGCCCCCCTAGGCTCTGTCTCAGAATGAAAATTAATTTACCGTAAACTGGTCGCTAGGGCTGCCCCGACTGGCATCTAGCAACCAGTGACGTTATGCGGAGTCCTGACGTCACTGCTGTGTGGAGGCGGAGCTTGTGTTCCCCTGCCTGAACCAGAAGCAATGAGTGAGTGGTGAGCGCTGGGTGGGAGAGAGAGGAGGAGACTTTCGCAGATGCCTGTAGAAGAACAGGAGGATTAGAGCAGACAGGAAGAGAAGGTGGTGAGTGCTGGTCTGTCTCTGATGACTCTACCTGATGCTCGAGGCCACCCTCATGATGACTAAAGGTTCTCAGTCAGTGGCATACCCTGCTCCAGCCCAGATCTAGGCCCCAGCAAGCCCAGTGACAGTCCCCAGGCAGGCCCCAGGGGGTAAATGTCTGATAAAGGGGTAGGGGTGATGTCTGGTGAAGGTGTTCAGTGGTACAGGGGTGGGGAGAGGGGAATCACTTAAAATGACACAGGAGGATCAGAGGGGGCAATCAAAATGACACAGGAGGATCAAAAGGGGTTACTAAAATGGTAATCCCCCCTCTGATTCTCCTGTGCCATTTTGATTCCCCCCTCTGATCCCCCTGTGTCATTTTAAGTGATTCCCCTTCCCCCCCAATTCCTTTTTTTTACCCCTAGAAATGAGCGCAAAAAGAAAAAGCTACTCCGTGGAGTACAAGAAAGAAATCGTGGAAGACTCTGGGGGCCAAGATCTTACTGCTTTCTGCAAAGAGAAGATGTTGAGTATCCGATTGGTCGGAAAATGGCGAGCAGAGTATGGTAACCTCATTAAACAAGTAGACAAGGGAAATCTAAAAAGCACAAGTGTGGATCAGGTCGGCAACCATTATTTTCCGAGCTGAAAGACCTGATCTGTGAATGGGTTGTTGACAGGAGAGCAGAGGCTTTGGTTGTGAATAGGGCTCAGATTCAAGAATTTGCCCTTGCAATGGCACCACAGTTTGACATAGCCCCCGAAGACTTCAAAGCATGACAACATTGGCTGGATAATTTCCTTCAGTGAAGTGAACTGTCTTTAAGAAGATCTACAACATTGTTTAGGTTGGAAGATACTCAAGTTATTAAGTGAGCACTTGCATTCAAGTCCTTTATTGATGATGCTGACTTCTCTAAATACAATCTTTCCAACATGATTGCTATGGATGAAACTGCAGTGTTTATGGACCAATCATCTTAAACAACAATTGAACAGCAGGGTGCCTCCTTAGTGTACATTCCCTCCACTGCTTATGAAAGTGCATGTGTTTCCTGTATTTTGGCAATTCGTCTGGATGGCACTAAAATCCCACCTTTAATCATTTCTAAGGGCACGAAGGAAAAGATTGAACGTGTTTTGGGCGGTTTTATTCTTGAAACTGAAAAAGCCTGGGCCACACAAGCAGTTATAAGGAAGTGGGTCGATTTGATGCTGCCGCTTGTTATGCAAGGGAGCCAAAGAGGTCTGCTAGTCTGGGATGCAGCCAGCACTCACCGCGCTAAAGACATGAAGACATTTCTTCACGAAAGAAAAATAGATCAGATAATGATTCCCACAGGAATGACGGCCTATCTCCAGACTCTTGATATTGCAATAAACAAGCCATTCAAAGACAATTTGTGCATGGAAATTAATGACTACATTGAAAATAGAATGGAGAGAAATCAGCGTGGAAACTTTGTGAAACCTAAACTGTAAGAAGTTGTGATGGGTGAAGAATTCATTGGAGAAAGTGACTGACAGTTGCATTGCAAATGCACTGCGTGCAGGCTACTTTGACAAGAAGTACTCATTTAAAGACAGTGCTATTGCTAAACATGAGAGATTTGGTCCACTGATTCTGAAAGAAATGGAGTCACAAGAAATTCACCAGGACATTCAGGTATTGGATTGTTATGATGATGTTCCAGAAGATTATGACATGATTGTCATTGTTGACAACTACAGTACTACCGTACCGTATACAGGTAATAAATTTCCTTTATTTTCATTTAACAATAAATGTGTACCATATTCTTCTTCATGGAAAAATAAGACATCCCCTGAAAATAGGACCTAGTGCATCTTTGGGAGCAAAAATTAATATAAGACACTGTCTTATTTTCGGGGAAACAGGGTAGCTTTCACTTCTGGAAGTACTAATGCTGAACCTGGGATACTTCTGCTGCTGCTGGCAGTGCTTTCCAGCTGCCCCTGGAAAGTGGATAGATCCACTTCCGGTCCCACTACCCTTGCTCAGAGTGGTCTGTGGTCCTTCATGCCACTGGCTTTTATTAAAATTGGGGCAGGGACTAGCTTGTGTTCCCATGCCTGAACCAGAAGCAAAAATGGGAAAGTAAGTATCTGGCAACCATAGTTTTATAATGTGGGCTGACACTACCTTGTCAGGGTAAAGATGTCCTAGCAGAGAAAAGGGATTGAATTTTTGGATAGTCAAAATGAAAATATTGTAAAAATGCCCATTGCATACACAGAATCAAAAATCCAATGGTTGAACCTAATGCTGTCAGTAAGAACCTAGACTCTCCCCATCTCTTTCTCTGTGGTCCTCCGTAAGATGGCTTTTGGTCTTCCCTTGACTTTGTATATTCTCTTTCTGCATCGGCCCATGTGTGTCCTAAAGCAGCTGTAGAATATCTTAATCTTCTATGTTCCAGGCCAATGGAATACAGCCAGGAAGAAAACTGCCTGGTCTTAAAAGCATAACATTTTTCAAATAATGGGTAGCCTGTAGCATAAAAAACTCCCAAACATTTGATATACTTGAAAGATATTCACTTAAAAGTGCCCTGGGAGTGAGCAAGATGTAAAGGCTCCAAAGATAAATTTTGTGCTTCTTTTACTATCACTTGAACCCCAGGGGGACAATAACAAGAAGCCTTAAGAAGCTCCTGGGACGACTTATTATAGAAAGAATTATTAGAAAGGATTCAGAACAAATGGAAGATGGAGAAAAGGATCAGTAATTGTTTTAGTATAGCTACCTCCACAATTATTCTATAAGGCTTTAATATGTGCCCCCTAAAAACTATCCAAACCCTCTAATAACTTCATCTTTTTGATTCTATAAAATAAAATCCTAATATGCAAATAGTCCAAATGGCAGAACGACCGGTCCCTATGATGCACACTGACCATCAGGGGGCAGACGCTCAATGCAGGAGCTGCCCCTTGGTGGTCAGAAGCCTCGCTCACAGTTGATGAGCTCAGAGGTGGTGGCTGGAACCTCTCCTGCCTCAGCGGCAGTGCTAAGGAACCCTGAGGGGATGTCCAACTGCCAGTTTGAGATGGCACAGGCCATGCTGAGAGACCCGCCCCTCCCCCCCTCCCCCCCCCCCCCCAATGCATGAATGTCTTGTGCACCAGGTCTCTAGTATTAAATAACTTTATATTACAGCATAAATAAACCATCTCTATTAAAACTCTCATAGTTATAAGTGAAAGAAAGCTTAACCCAACTGGCTTAAGAATAAAGAAAACTTATTGAATTACATTATGAAACTGTATATAAGAACTAACTCTAAATACAGCTTGAGGCAGGGGCTTAAATGACACCACTGGGACCATTTATCTATCTCTACTCTTTTTACATTGACTCCAAACTCAGAAAGGTACGTCTTGATTATGAATGTCATATCAGCTCTAAAATTAAGTCCTTAGGACTTTAAGACTAGTAATAGAGAAAAACAAACTGATTTGTTTCTATATATCCCAGCACAATCTTATTGATGTGGTTAGCTCACATACCCATCCCCAAAACTCCCGTTGGCCCATGTAATGTCTGCTCCGAGATGTCTCCTAGTTACCCTTGATAGTCAAACCAATTAGAGAAGCCCAGAAATGAAGAGAGGGACAGAGAATGTTCTCTCTGAAGGAAGTTTGGGCAAGGTTTCCAAAAATAAAAAAAAGTGAATGAATGTTATGGATCAAAAAAGATATCCCTTAAAACTTCATCAAAAATTATCTGATCTTGCCGTGACCGGTTTGGCTCAGTGGCTAGAGCGTCGGCCTGTGGACTGAAGGATCCCAGGTTCGATTCCAGTCAAGGGCACGTACCTTGGTTGCGGGCACATCCCCAATGGGGGGTGTGCAGGAGGCAGTTGGTCGATGTTTCTCTCTCATTGATGTTTTGAACTCTCTATCCCTCTCATTTTCTCTCTGTATATATAAAAAAATCAATAAAATATATCTTTAAAAAATTATCTGATCTCTAGATAAAAGGCAGATATTTTTTAAAAGGGTAACATTTAGGGGGGAAAGAGATGGAAAAAAAAAGATGTCTGTTGATGGAAATGAGCAAGAACATCAAAGGCAACGTATCTACCTCACAAATTGGCTCACAGTAAACATTCCAAGGAGAAAGGCTTTGGATTTTTCTATCATGTTCTTCTTCCTATAAAAATAAAGTTTTATTTTAAGGCTAGGTATAATATTGTTTTTCTTTACACCTAAAAGTTAGAATAGTTTCTGGAATTTGGGTAATTTTTCATTTATAGATGAAAACATGCAATGTCACTAATTAAGAGCTTCTATGTGCTAGTTTCTGAGCTAACTGTGTTTGCATGAGTCTAGAAATAATTAGGAGGGCGGGCTCTGAAATTAGACTATTTATATTTAATGCTCAGTCAAGAATTTACTAGCTTATGACTTTTAGCATATACATTTAAATTCTACAGCTATTTCTTTGACTATAAAATGGGGAGATAAAGAGTACATAATTCATATGGTTGTTTCTAGAACAAAGTAATTTTAAGTGTGCAGAATATTATTTTTCATATAGTAATTGTTGATTAAATGAGAATTATAAATATTAACTTTTTTGTTAGCCATAGTATTAATTTATTCGAGCCTCACAATCTACAAGTATCTATTATTATTATACACAAGAAAACTACTGTAGAGAAAAAATATTAAATAATATTTTAAGTTACATAGATAGCAAACTGAGTTGAGTTAGATCTGAATCCAGGTTTTTCTGTTTCTTAAATTGTGTTGTAAAGTACAAATTAAGCAGCTTTTAGAACTACAGATGTCTACCAGAATTCTGAGCTCCATGGATATATAGACACAAGTGGGTTCTCCACCTTTTTTCCCCTTAGATTTCATTATTCTTGGTTTTCAAAGTAGTATAGACCATTGTACATTATATAGGTCATACTCTGTGGAATAGTTGCATGTAGGCAAGAAACAATCCACACTCTCATTTCTAATGCAAATTTGGTCACAGCCTGAAAATAAAAGTAACTAGAAATTACACTTAAAAATTTAATAGATCAATCAACCAGGAAGTCTGCATACCATTAAAGACTTAATTTGCTGGAAGCAGGAGACTACCTTTTGCAGTTAAAATAAGACTAATGCTCAGCATATCAATATTTAATCTGAATCTATTTTTATTATTTAGGATTTCAAGGTTGTAAGAAACTCTCTGCAACTCATCAGTTACCTTAAACCTGGGATGTCCCTTATAAAAGTATCACATTACACAGCCATACTGAATTCAGAAATAAAGTAGAATGTGCAGAAAAATCTTCATCTAAAATTGAAAGAATAAAAATTAATCCTTATTCTCTAAAAAAAAACTTATATTTAACTGTATATTTCAAGGTTTTAAAACTATTAAAGAACATTGTAGATATCAGTTCTTTTTCTTTCTACCCAATCCAATGGAATCTGCTTTAAATAGCCATAATTGGTGATTTTCCAGATCAAAGGTCTTCTCTAGATCAATGAGCAGAGCTTGTCTATATTGATTACTAGTCATGCCTATGAAAATATCATTTGTTACCTCGGGAATGATAGTGGAATAAAGAAGCTAACACCAAATTGTAAGGAGATCAATGAGTTTCATGTAGGTAAAAATGATCATATTACCTGGGAAGAGAACATCAATTTTTTATGGACCAAATAGCAAAGGAAAAAGTTATCTAGCAGGTCAGTCCCCTGAATGTTTAGAATGTCTCCTTATTCATAGTGGAACTTCTAACCTAGCAGAATTTCCCTAAAGAGAAGAGGAAAGACAACGGTTGAGAACTCCTAATTTTGATTGTATGTTATAAAAAAAAAATCTACATTTTGTTCTTTTTTTAAAAAAGATTATTGATTTCAGGGAGGAAGGGAGAGGGAGAGACATAGAAACATCAATGATAAGAGAGAATCATTGATCAGCTGCCCCCTGCCTGCCCCCCACTGGGGAATCAAGCCTGCAACCCAGACATGTACCCTTGACTGGAATTGAACCGAGACCATTAAGTCTGCAGACCAACACTCTACCCACTGAGCCAGCGAGGGTTACATTTTGTTCTTTAAAGTCTAAGCCTCATATTCTCTACAGCTGTATTAAACATATTCAAAATATTTTATTTTTCTGTAGAACTTAGTCTTACATCATTAACTATTCCATACATAGAAGGCTATGATTTCTGCTGCATGAAAATAATATGGTTGAGTAAGACATTAATTAGTTTGGAACAAATTAAATTAAGAAATTATCTGAACAAAATACTAGTCTTAAAAAATCGCTAAGATTTTTTAAAATATATTTTATTGATTTTACACAGAGAGGAATTGAGAGGGATAGAGAGTTAGAAATGAAGATGAGAGAGAAATATTGACCAGCTGCCTCTTGCACACTCCCACTGGGGATGTGCCCGCAACCAAGGTACGTGCCTTTGACCGGAATCAAACCCAGGACCTTTCAGTCCGAAGGCCGATGGCTCTATCCACTGAGCCAAACCGGTTTCGGAAAAAAAAAAAAAATCGCTAAGATTTTTGACAGAATTTAAGTTTCCCTCTAATATGCTCAATGCAATCAATTCATTAAATCTCCTCCAAATACATACAGTTAGGACTTTGAAGACATCCCTACCATTCTAAATGCCCAGATGTTTTGCTCAATCAGAGCTTAGCCCTGGTCAATTGGAGGTTTTATAACTACACAACCAGAAGCAGTTAGGTTAAGACTTAGCCAGGCAACCAGTGGCAGAAACTGCATTTTTAACTGTGTATGGCTAGGCAGAGGCTACTCACAGAGGATCAGGTAATAATCAAAATTTATGTAAAAGTGGTAAAATAAAAAAAATCAAGTATAGAACAAATAGTACTGAGGATGGTATCTAACAAGAATAAGAAAATAAATATAAAGGGTCAAGCTTATTAAAGGGGAGGACAGCTCCCAATAGGCTAACGATGCTAGCAGAGGCTTTTTCCCTAACGTCATCTTTAGCACAATGGTTGAGGAATCTTTTTAGTAGCCATCAACTGTCCTCTTTTTGTCCATTCGGACCCAAGGGTCCGTGATGAGTATTTCTCAGTCAAGCATTTACTTAGCAGACCAGGAGCGAAGCCTCTCTCAGCCATGCACAAAGTGAAGGACTGAAGGCACACCATAATATTCACAGCTGCTCAGCAGTGCATATGTTGAGTGGGGTTGCATGGGATTTATGTTGTTTTCCTGTGTTCATGCCAGTATTTCCTAAATATCTGGAATGAACACTTATCACATTTGTAGTAAGAAGATGTGATTTCCAGCTATACATGTTTTGAAACTGCATTACACTAATTTGATAAAGGATGAATAAGTCAGTTACATAGTTATTTGTTGAGTGGAGTATGCTCACTCCTTTTATTCCCCTTCTCCATTCATATAGACCATTTTGCTTAAAGCAGCACCTTAGAGTAAACCATTATAAGTACTTTGTGCATGATTACAGACTTAAGTGATTAACTTAAATTTCTTTATTGAATAAAAATATGCATAATATGTGTTGCTCAATATGGAGTTAAAATAATAATATTTATAGCAGAAATAATTATTAACATTGTTTAGAATTTAATTTATATAGTCCTGGAAAAGAATGGCAAAATATAAGTGGCTTTGTAAGTTTCTATTACTTGGTTACAGTTACCAGTATATTATAACATACTAGGGACCTGTTGCAGGAATATTCCTGCAAGACTTCCCGGGGGCTTCCCTCCTGCCACCACCAACTCTCCCACACCCCACCTCTTCCGCTGGGTGCCTCGTCCCACACGCTCAGCCCGCCTTACCCAATGCCACTGCCTCAGCAGCCATGCCATGCGCACTGCCGCCACCACCTGTGCTGTGCCGCCCAACCCGCAGCGCCTGCTGCTGCAGCCTCTGGGCCCTGTGCATTGCCCCCCCCCCCCCCCCCCCCGACCTGCCACGCCCAGGGCCACCCCCCCTGCCTCCAGCCGCCTCCCTCCAGCATGCCCCAGCCGCCTTGCTTTCCACTTTCCCTCCCTCTTCCTTCTATGCTGTCTTCAGTCTTCTCTCCTCCCTCCGAGTACGCAATTTAACTGCCATCTTTATTGGGTTAATTTGCATACACACTCTGATTGGCTGGTGGGTGTGGCTTGTGAGTGTAGTGGAATGGTGGCTAATTTGCATATTACTCTATTATTGGGTAGGATGATCTGTGCTATTAAACCATAATATAAAGAAAACACCTAAAAAAATATGTAGAAATTCAAAAAGCTTACTTTTAATAGCAGAATTATGATAGTCTAACTGGTAATATAAGTAGTATTCTGTTTAATGATGTTTCTAATTTTTTCATGCTATTAGCAAATTTGAATCTTTACACACATAGATATTGCTTTGGTAAAACCTTATCAATGATAAAACATTATATCACTTACATGACAACTCTAAAATTGTACTGAAGATTACGTTAGATTTGAAGTCTGGATAATGCTGGTTATCTATCCCTGATACCTAAGTCACTTTCTGACTTATATTTTCAAAGTATTATTTTTCTCTCTATGTAAACTATTGACCAAAAAAGTATTGGCCACAACTCATTGCATCCTTTGACCATCTGTGGCGTCTTATGACTTCTAGATATTTCTTAACTTATTGTAAATATTCAGAGAAGGGTTATTTTTCTGGTCCTTTTATTCCAATTTTATCTCTGTGATTTAACTATATTTAATTTTTTTTAATAACATAACTGCTACTATTGAATTCAGTAGTTAAAATTTTAACTACTTTGGAGAAGGAAAAGGCATTAAAATTGTTGATGGGAATGTTTATTGGAAAAAGTCTTCATTGGAAAGACATTATGACAACTTATATTAAATTTTCAAATGTGTTCAACAATAAAGAATATTGAAAAAGTTTTTTTCAAATGTTCTTTTACAGCATAACATTTCCATCTCAAAGAATTTATGCTATAGGTAGATACAATTATTTGTAAAATTATACATGTAAAATAATTATGTTCCTTATTTTTAGTTGCAGTAGCATTTGTAAGAGCAAAATATTAGAAACAACTTATAAAATAGAATTATGTCAAAAATGTAAAGTTAGTAAAAAAAAAAGTCAGATATATCAAATGGGATTTATTCCATGGATGCAAAGCTGATACAATATCTACAAATTAATAAATATTATACATAACATAAACAAATTGAGAGACAAAAATAACATAATCATATCAATTGCTGCAGAAAAAGAATTTGACAAAATCTAACACCATTTCTTGATAAACACTCTCAGCAAAGTGGGAATAGAGGGATCATACCTCAACATAATAAAAGACTTATATGACAAACCTACAGCCAACATCATACTCAACAGGAAAAACTAAATCATTTCCTCTAAGAACAGGAACAAGACAGGGATGCCCACTTTCACCACTCCTGTTTGATATGGAAGTGCTAGCCATAGTGATCTGACAGAAAGAAGTAAAAGGCATCCAAATCGGAAAAGAAGTAAAACTGTCATTATTCATAAATGACATGATATTTTACATAGAAAATCCTCAATACTCTATAAAAATACTACTAGACTTAATAAATGAATTTGGCACTGTAGCAGGATACAAAACTAACACCCAGAAATCTATGGCTTTTTTTATACACCAATAATGAATTCACAGAAAAGACAACTAAAAATCCCATTTATTAATGTATCTAGGAATAAACTTAATTAAGGAAGTAAAATAACTGTACACAGAAAATTATAGGACATAAAAAAAAAGAAATAGAGGAAGACATAAACAAATAGAAGAATATAACATGTTCATGGATTGGTAGAATCAACATCATTAAAATGTCCATACTACCCAAATAAATCTATAGATTCAATGCAATCTTCATTAAAATACCTATGGCATATTTAACAGATCTAGGACAAACCCTTTAAAAATTTATATGGAATAAAAAAGACACAGAATAGCCACAGCAATCCCGAGAAAGAACAAAGTTGGAGGGATCACAGTACCAAACATCAAGCTATATTACAAAGCCATTATTCTCAAAACTTCCTGATACTGGCAAAAGAACAGACATATTGACCAATGGAATAGAGCAAAGAACCCAGAAATTGACCCAAGCCATTATGCTCTATTAATATTTGACAAAGGAGGCAAGAACATACAATGGAGTCAAGACAGTTTCTTCAATAAATAAGGTTGGGAAAATTTGACAGATGCATGCAAAAAATGAAACTAGACTACCAACTTACACCATACAAAAACGAAACAAAAACAAAACAAAAAAACAAAACACAAAACAAAAACAAACTCAAAATGGATATAGGACTTAAACATAAGATGGGAAGCCATAATAATCTTAGAAGAATCCATAATAAAAGACATTTGTTGTAGCAATACTTTACCCATACAGCTCCTAGGGCAGTGGAAACTAAGGTGAAAATAAACAAATGGGACTGCATAAAAATAAGAAGCTTCTACAAATCAAAAAACAAAAACAAAAACCCAAACCTTCAACAAAACAACAAGAAAGCCAACTGCATGGGAGAACATATTTGCCAATGTTATCTTCAATAAGGGCTTAATCTCCAAAATTTACAGGGAACTCATACAAGTTAACAAAAGGAAGATAAGCATCCAGTCAAAAAATAGGCAAAGGACCTAAATAGACACTTTTCAAAAGAGGACATACAGAAGGCCAACAGACATATGCAAACATGCTCAAAGTCATTAATCATCTGAGAGATGCAAATCAAGACAACAACGAGGAACCACTTCATAACTGTCAGATTGGCTATCATCAACAAATGACAAGAGCTGGCGAGGATGTGGAGGAAAAGGAACCCTCGTGCACTGCTGGGTGGGGATGCAGACTGGTGCAGCCATTGTGGAAAGTATGGAGTCTCCTCAAAAAACTGAAAATGGAACTACCATTTGACCCAGTGATCCCGATTCTAGGAATATATTCCAAGAAAACAGAAACACCAATCAGAAAGGACATATGCACCTCAATTTACAATAGCTACAATTTCAAAACAGCCTAAGGGCCCATCAGCAGATGAGTGGATTAGAAAACTGTGGTACTTGTACACAATGGAATGCTATGTTGCTATAAAAAAGAAGGAATTCTTACCATTTGCAACAGTATGGATGGACATGGGGAGCATTATGTTAAATGAAATAAGCCAGTTGGAGAAAGATAAATATCACATGATCTCACTCATTTGTGGAATATATTGAACAACATAAACTGATGAACAGAAATAAATCCAGAGACACAGAAGTATCGAAGTGACCATCCAACCTGAGAGGGAAGGCGGGGGCAGGGGAGGTGTAAGAAACCAATGAAAGGACTTGTATACATGCATATGACTCCATAACCAATGGGAACAGACAGTAGTGGTGTGAGGGCTTGTGCTGGGGGGTGGGAGTGGCCGGGGAGAAGTGAATGGGAGAAAAAGGAAACTTATGTAACACTTTAAACAATAAGGAATTTAATTTTAAAAATGTCAGATATAGACTAAGATACATAGACTATGAATGTTAGTATTTAAAAGGACAGAAAATAATATACATACATAATGCTTTATATATACATAAAATATTTGTGAAGTAATACCCAAATACGGTTACTTTCAGAATAGGGAACTCAATAAAGAGCAGATGGGCTTAAAGGGAAACTTTCACCATATATCTTCAATACCATTTAAATATTAAATATAACAATGTGTTCCTTATTAAATTAATATGTATTTAAACAAAATTTGAAGTAACTCATCTTAGTAGCAATTTAGGAGCTAAAATAATGGTTGGATAATTAAATCTCTTCTCCACATTATCTTTTAAAAAGAGAGAATTGATTTATATTTAAGCACTTACAAAATATTTCACATTATAGATGCTTTCCCAGTTATCTTATTTTGAACACCAATGTTCTATTTGGCAATTTGCTTTATTAATCTTAGGATCAGTGCTAGCTTTGCATAACCTTAGAGGTTAGCTAATAAGATTGTTATAAAACAGAAATTTAACAGTTTTACTCTTCATAAGGTGTTGAATTTAGTTAAAAATAACATACATTATAGTTCAGAGATCAAAACAACCATAAAAAGTTCAGGGTTCTTATCAACTGGGAAATACTTTCCAGGACAATTCACACACGAATTAAAAAAAAACCCACAACAACTATATTATAAAAAATTGTAGGTTAATATAAAAATTACATTCTCTAGAAAAAATTTCTTAACAACTTTAAAACTTTATCTAGTGATGACCAAGTGATTAAAGTCAAAGAAGTATGTGACAAATTAAAAAATATAATTGTTAAATTAGAGTGGAATAAATCAGTATTCATAGTTACTACTTTATTTGATATAATACATTTTTACAAATATGTGCATAAAAGGTTATTATTTTAAATATTATAATATTTATTACTTTATTACTTTATTTATTTATTTATTTATTTTAAAATAGATTTTATTGATTTTTTACAGAGAGGAAGGGAGAGAGATAGAGAGCTAGAAACGTCGATGAGAGAGAAACACCGACCACAACCGGGGATGTGCCCTCAACCAATGTACATGCCCTTGACCGGAATTGAACCTGGGACCCTTCAGTCCACAGACCGATGCTCTACAACTGAGCCAAACAGGTTTTGGCAATATTTATTATTTTAAATATTTAAATATTACAAACCTCATCTAGATCCCTAAGTATCTGTCTGCCCAAATTGACTGACAAAAATCTTTAATTGAATCTTCTCATTGGAAAAGTAAGAAGTTGCCTTATTTCATGATTGCTTTATATATGTTTTAAATTTTAATTAAAATACTTTAATTGCAGTGACATACATTATATTGGTTTTAGGGTATACAACATAGTGATTATACATTTATATGGAGTTATTACATTATTGATTCTATTCCCTATGCTGTACTTTATATCCCTATGACTGTTCTTATATCTAGAAATTTGTACTTTTTAATCTTTTTCCCTTGTTCTCCCCTCTCCCCAACCCTCCACCCTTGTGCCAACCAATTAGGTTTCTACATGTATGAGTTATTTCTGTTTTGTTAACTTATTTTGTTTTTTAGATTCCATATGTATGTGAAATCATAAGGTATTTGTTTTTCTCTGTCTGACTTATTTCACTTAGCACAATATCCACGTTGTCACAAATTTTAAGATTTCATTCTTTGTATGGCTGAGTAATATTCCATGTATTACATACCACATCTTCTTCATTTTTCAGCTAATAATAGGCACTTAGGTTGCTTCTATATCTTAGCTATTATAAATAATGCTGCAACGAACATAGGGTATATATAGCTTTTCAATGAGTGTTTTGTTTTTTCAAATAAGTACCCGGTAGTGGAATTGCGTGGTCATATAATAAGTTCTGTCTTTAAGTTTTTAAGGAACCTCCATAATGTTTTCCACAGTGGCCCCACCAGATTGCAATCCCACCAGCAGTTTATGAGGGTTCTTTTCTCCCCATATCCTCACCAACACTTGCTTGTTGATTTATTGATGACAGCCATTCTGACAGGTGATGAACACCTTATATCTAATATTGTAAAACATTTTAAACTTTCCCAAATAAATTTATTTTCAACATTTTTCAAAACTGAGTGTGAGACTGCTGTTACTTTGTGCTTTTCTAACCATAAACTTTTAAAATGCACTGTTTAGGAAAGCTTTCAGATCCAGGCAACTTTTATTCCACAGCACTGTACAGTGTCCTGTAATTGCAAGCCAGCGTAAAAAGCAGGTAAAATTACCTTCGAAGCACATTATGCCAGATGCATTACTGCACAAAGATTAGATATGTTCCAAAACTAAAATCGTTGTCATGAAAGCTTCATTTTTTTTTTTTTTTTTTTTGAGATTTTATTTCCTCCAGTGTCAGGATGACTACAGAATAAAAGCCTGTTGGATTCATTAGTAAAGACCACTATATTATCATGGAGTTTGCAAATTATCCACAGCTACTTCAAATAAATACTCCTCCACAGTGCCGTACTCTGAAAATATTTTGGGTAGTTGGAACAAATCAAATGAACTCGTGCACCCACGGAGAAAAAAAAATGTATGAAGGTTGAAAATGCAAACATTACTGTGGCTTATGGAATTTGTAGTTTAATATAAACAGGGCGGCTGAAAAGCCAATCTTTTATTTATTTAAAACAGTGAGGAAGGTCATGAAAATACTTCACCATACGGATCTTGGCATGGAAGGGAGAAGTGAAGGGCCTGTCAGTAAAGGAAGGAATGCGAATACAAAATTAGCGTGCTGGCTCCTACTCACGCTGTTTACTGTAGTTTTGACTGTGGGCTCACTCTTTTTCACGATGGCTAAAAAGGGGCTTGCAAGGTTTGTTTTACAAGCGGTGCCTATAGAGAGGATAAGCATTCAATACAGTTTTTAAGTCTAAAATCTAAAGTGTAAATTCACGGTGAGCTGAAAACATACATCTTCATTGCTGTATTTCCAAAGGACACATGCATCCCCTGCATCTTAACAAGATAGGCATTACCATACAAATAAAAATTAAACTCGGCCATCGATTCATTTTTATAAGGAATTTCCAACAAACCCTCCCTGTTCACTTGGGTGGAATTCCTACAGTTTAAGGCTTTCAAGTAAAGGTCACGGGAGCAAATCTTGTTTTGTCAGGTGGACGGTCTGGTATACAGAGCCTGATAGGAACCAGCTGTGGCGACTTGACATCGGTGAAGGCTGAAAACTCAGACAGTGCAAACAAATACTATATCTTGGCTCGCAGTGCCTGTCACATCTGCCAGCAATTAGTTCTGCATTAGGCCTAGAAAGGGGCGCCGCCGTGCAGGATCGGCTTTCAGAGAAAGCAAATAAACAGGGGGCCCCGCGTCATCAGTCATCAAGTGGATGCGGAGGTGCCCCGCGTCTGGAGCTCAGACCCTCAGGCCTGCAGGTCAGCAGGCTGTCCGTTAGGAGAGGGACAGGGACGCTGCGAGCTGATCGTCCAATTGGGCCCTTGTCCTATAGATGCCCTCCACAGCTGTTTACTGTTCCAGATAGCAGAGATCACCAGAGCGCTGAGAGCAGCAACCTTCAGGAATGGGAGATATTATTTTATTATTTAAAAATATATTTTATTGAATTTTTAAAGAGAGGAAGGGAGAGGGATAGAGAGCTAGAAACATGGATGGGAGAGAAACATCGCCCAGCTGCCTCCTGCACATCCCCTACCAGGGATATGCCCCCAACCAGAATCAAACCTGGGACCCTTCAGTCTGCAGACCCACACTCTATCTACTGAGCCAAACCGGTCTTGGCAGGAATGGGAGATTTTAGAAGCATTGTCATGCCATCCACTGACATTTCTGGTTAAGATTGATCACAGTTTAAGGAAGCAATAGACAAGCAAGAAATAGACCAATCTCTCCTGCTGTGCCTTCTGGCCCCCAGAAATTCACCCTTCACACCCTCCCTTTAGCCTTCCTTCACCCTTTCTAAGATAATAGGTCTATTCGGGATGGTTTTTAGCTGCTAGGTCCTGAAATGTGACTTTCTGGGTGGATTATTCCTGTATTAGTATTATTCATTTATTTGTTTGTTTGTTTGTTTGTTTTATTTTGCTTTTTATATTGACATTCTAACCCTAGAATTTCCCATTCGCTCTGTCTCTCACATGGCTCTTTGGCATCCCGTTCTGTTGAGGTGGCCCTAACAGGTTGTAAAGCAATGTGGGTTGGAAACATTATCACCACGCCCAGCAATACCCCGCGCCCCTATCCTGTAGGCTATCACTGTTAGTTCTCCATGCCTCAGGACACAGAGCCAGCTTCTGCTCCAGACACCGAGTTATTTTGGCTCTTCTTCTCACCAAACTCAGGGACTTCCTTCTCTCATGTTGGATTCCCATTTGAGAGAGTCAGACTGCTGGGTGGAATGGGCCACTCTTTCCACCCAGAACAATGGTCTTTCCCCAGAGTTTCTCCCATGGCTCTGCTTCTTCCAGAAACTTCTTTCCTCCCATAGTCCTACATTTTGATTAGTTACTTCTTCTGGAGTGTTAATCAAGAGATTCACTAACAATTTTGTTTTGCTTGTTTTATTTTTATTGTTGTTAATGCTGTTGTTTAGCTACGTGTCAAAGGTAGAGAATATATATATCTATATACATTGTGTTAGATCACAGTATCTGAAAAATGTGGATCACAGTATCTGAAAAATATGGCTACTTGAATTGGGTGGGGGTAGGAAGAAAGATTTATGAAACAAATAATGGTTTTAGGCCCAATCAACATTTATTCAAGAAAATTATCTTAAATATTCATTAGTAATAAAGCATAAAAGTTTGGCTATAGAGTCTCTTCAATAAAAAAAAGAAGATGGACTATTCTACTTCTATATCCCACTTGAAAGAATAATTTAATTAACAGGCAAAGCCAGCAGGAACTTTATAATCTGCATGCGATGCAGGGTATTATATAAAGGCCTTCATTTAAAACCCAAATCATTAAATCTAGTAAGTCTAACTGGTGACAAGGGAGATTTCAACATCAGGCCCAACAGCTTGAAAATATGAATAAAAATCATAGCTTAAATGAATCTGTCCATTGAGAACTTATTGCAAAGTAAAATGAGAAAAGAAAAAGTTACCTAGTCAATGAATCCTTCTGCTGCACTATTTTATCTTTTGACATATACTTCTTTTTTATTTTTTCTTTAAAATTTCCTCTTCTGTATTAAAATAAATAAAAATCTATTTCCTTGGGAAAAAAAACCATTATTTTAGATAATTTGGAAACACCAATGAAAATAATTATTAGAGGTGGCTAAATTCTACCTCATCCATCCCAACCACATTTGTCACATAATTTCCAAAGAAGTGAGCATTTTAAATAAACCAGAGGAGCTTTGGCCTTCGAGAGGAGCATTGAGAATTGACTACTCACTAATAACAATTTTTTTTTTTTCCTTTTTAGCAGTAAAACAGTACCTGGAAGCTAGTTTGGTTTCTGTAACACATATCTTTACTTTGGCATCAACTTCTTTTTATGATAGTGATTCTTAACACAGATAGGATTAGATAAACATTTAAATGAGAGCAAAATTATCTTCTAGTTTTTCAAATTGTTACCAAGCTTTGGAGCTATACAATGTAACTAAGTGAAAAAATTTTTTTAAATTATGTAATGGTGATGCTTCACATTCACCAAATTCCCCTTTCTTGCTTTTTCTCTCACACATTTTGTATCTGTTCTTTGTCTTGTTCACGTGTGCTATTACCCCGCCTTCCCTCTGTCTCTCTCAGCCCTGAGTTCCCAGGTGGCAACCACCACCAGCCATCCTCCTCATGATGACTTCCAGAAATGAACAAAGGAAACCCAGAACATATTGCCTCCTTTTGAAACACGACGCCAGAGATACTAGAAGAAAGATGAAAATTAAGCCTAAGTGGTCACTTGATGTCATGTGAGGAAATTGTCCTGCTTTTATTGCAACACCCTTAACATTGATTGTGGCCTCATCCAGAAACTGACACTGCATTAAATGAATAGAATGGAGAATAAAATATTTCCTCAGCCAGTGAATGTGCTTATTTACAAGCAAACAACAGATTCGATTAATGATTTTAACATGAATTCACTAGCCACTCTCGTGGTCATATAATTAGTCTACTGACTTAAGCAGATGACAACACAGAGCAATTTATAGACACATGTGGCCTTAGAGTGGTAAAGGCTACTAAGTGACCTTAGAAAGGAAAACAAGACTAAAGAGTGAATTGTCTTTATCACATCATTGTTCTATCACTTCATCTTTGAGGACAGAGAGACTTTAATTGCAGTAGAAAATATATTTACTGGGCTAGTAGTCTAAGGCCTGAATTCTAGTGCCTGGTCATCCTCCTGCTTGAGGTGTTGGACAAAGGATGCATCTGCTTCCTGGTCCTGGTTTTCTTTGTCATAAAAGCATGAGCCAGCTAGATGATATTATCCTCACTGTCTATAGCTCAATGTGATGCTAGGTCTGAAATATGTCTCCCAAAGGACAATGCAAATATGAAGCTAGACAGGTCTTTAAGTCACTAAATTTCAATGAATATGTATTACTAATTAATGGTATTGTTATTAACATTTCATCATGCAACTAAAAATGGAATATGTTTTTAACTAAGTGAAATATGAAATGACTATCAAAAACACATTTGATACTCTACAGTACACTAATTTAATTTTTCTTGTTAAAAGTAATGCCCACAAAGTGCTTTTTTATTAATTGTTTGGCTTTTCAGTGGCCTCAATTTATAACAAAATAATTAAAATTCAAAGTAAGCTTATAATAGGAACCTTAAGAGACACATAGAACAACAATAATAAACCTTTGCATTACCTGGCATTAATTTTTAAATTGGGTTACATTACATTTAGTTTCATAGTATCTTAACACCTGTAAATATGAAACAGTATTTTATTTGCTAGGTAAATGCCAGATACTTTTTAGAAGTAATATCTGGGAGATTGTTTATTTTATTTGGCAGAATAAGGGATAATGATTTTAATTAAATGTAATGATGAATGCTAAAATACCCTAAACTTTTAAAGAGTATTATAGTGTCTACTATTGTAATAGTTAACTGTCTAAAAATTGGCAAAGATTTACTTGACACCTTATATTTGATTATTAAATCATTCACAAATTTAACAAACATTTATTGAAGAAACTATAATGTGTTTTATTTTTAAATAAGACATGGGGTTTGGAGATTGATATCCTAGTTCAACCCAATAATGTCACTGAACCTTATTTTTCTCAAATTAATAATTTCTAACTCATCATTGTTGTGGGGATTAAAGGGAATAACAGTAAAGTCAGCACAAAATAAAGTTTTGTTGAGCTAATTAATCATTATTTCTATCCCACCATATAACAGGTATTACAGTAGAGCTTTAAAACTATTAAACACCATCCATGCCTTTAATAAATCTCAAAATCTAGTGTGTGAGTCTACATCTTTGGGGTGTGGGAGAGAAGGGAATCAGTATAGTAATGTAAATAAACTCTGGGGACCCAGAAGCCTAGGCAAGAACATTAACTGTGGAAACAGGAATTCTCCATAAAGAGACACATATTGACCTAAATCTTAAAGAAAGAGTGACAATATTCATATCAGGAGGCAGGGGAGGAATTATATACTGGAAAAAGTAAACAACATGTGAAAGTCACAGAGTTGAAAAAGGAACTGAAATACCAGGAAAGGGATGAAGTTGTAGAAAATGAGTTGTGTGCCTATAGTAACAATCTTTGTAAAGAATTTGGAATTTATCCAACATGCTAGTCAGAAATTAAAAGCGATTTTGTTGGTAGGATCAGTTTGCCTTGAGGAGTCCAGTGGGGAATAAATGGGAGTGTGAGAATCCTGAGACCCTGGAATGAAAAAACTTGAGATGTACAGACATGGAGACATCAGCATACAGGAAGAAGTTTAGAATCCATGGGGATGGCTGGGAGAATTTTGGGAGAATAGGTAGAATGAGATTAGAAAAGGAGCAAAGACAAAATCCCTTGGATGACCAATATTTCAGGAATTCAAGGTGCTGTCAGATCAAACAAAATAAGTTATTTAGGAAAGAAAATTTAGAAAGAGTCAAGGTGAATGAAATCAAATACATCCATCCTCTAAGGCAAGCACAGAGAAAGTCATGAAGAAAAACACATTTCTTGGCCATTGTGCTTACTTAAGACTAGTGGTCCACATTGAAATGAAATTAAGTAGAAGAAATATTTTAATATTGCTATTCACCCTTTCTCTATAATAGAAGTGTCAGAGATGAAAGAAAATTAGTAAAATGTATATGAAAGTAATATATAAAATGATTAATAAATAATCACATGAAATAACAAAGACAATATAAAAACAATAAAAACATGATATGAAAACAACAAAAACATATAAAAACAACATTGATAAAAACAAAACTTATAAACTTATTAAACTTATTCTAATATCTCCCTGTACTCCACATTAAGAGTAAAAGCACTTTCAGAGTGCTTGACTAATTTCCCTTGTGAGGAAGTATTTACAACTTTAATTTTCATGTCACAAGCTCTTTGAACTCCAGAGAAAGCAACATCTAATAGACCATGTCTGAAAATGGATTCAGTTAGGAATATCCCTACTCTGTCTAGAGTTTATCCTTGTGATTTATTAATAGTCATCGCAAATGCTGGCATCATGGGAAACTGTCTTCAAATTAATTTAAATGGGAGGCCAGTGTCAGATGGGGACAAGTCCGTTCTTAGAATCAGAACAAACTCTCCTTCCACAGATCCTGTTACTACTTCAGCTTTGATTATGTTAGGTACAATCTTTTGATAATAAATCTAGTACCATTACAAAGACCCCATTTACTATTAAGATTGGTGCCAGCAAGAGCTGTATATGTATTGCGCATGTGCGAGTCAAGGTTTATTTTGAAATTGTCAGTGTACATCATATGTACCAGCCAGTCAGACAGATGTGCAGTTAGTCACACAGCCTTTTATATATATATAGATCTATTGAATAGTCATGGGGAGAGGTTTTCTGGAAAGTGTGAGAGGGGCTTTTCCAGGGAAAGTAAAAACATCCCTGGGCCCTATGGAGATAAGAAACTATAAACTCAAGAATTTTCATAGCTCATTGGATTAGTTTTGCTCTCTTGTGGGATTTTCACAGATCTGGACTCTAGCTCAAGGTCACAACACAAAATCTTTATAGGCGTTTGTTAGGTAACTAAAATTAAAGATGCTTACCTAGCCAATTGGCTGCCTGGGAGGAATGGGGCTGTGAACAACTGGAAATTTTTGTTTGTTGTGTTTTTTGTTAATCCTTACCAAGAATATTTTCTCCCATTGATTTTTCAGATAGTGGAAGGAAGGGAGGAAGAGAAGGAAGAGAAGGATGAGGCAGTAAGGAGGAAAAGGAGGAAGAGGAGGAGGAGGAAGAGGAAGCGAGAGAAACATTGATGTGAGGAAGGAGTATGGATTGTTACCTTCTACATGTGCCCCAATTGGGGCTAGGGATAGAACCTGTAACCAGGTTCGTGCCCTGGACAAGTAATCAAACTCGCAACCCTTTGATGCAGGGGCCAATGACACTCTAACCACTAAACCATACCTGTCAGGGCAAGAACTGGAGATTTAAAGAGGCTTGAAATACTTGGATTCTGAAAATCATTATCACAAGGAAGTCTAAGCCCTAAGTTATTATACCCTTAGATTTTTCAAGAGAGGGCAGAAATGCAGGTTTCAATATAAAACCCAATTTTAAATTATTAGCTCCTAAAAAACAACTCTCACTGTGCTTAATAAATAACCTACAGCCCTAGTTTGTGACTTGAGCTCTAAATGATTTTCTTTATGGATGGCAAAGTCTATTTATTTGCATATCGAAGTCCATATGGTTTTTAGTTCTGTATAATACATTCATATGTTCGTCCTACCAGAATAAAGTTTACTAAACATGTTGAGGTAATTCATAAAATGCTTAAAGAAGTTTGTCTGGTGACTTCACTGCAACTAAACCTAATCCACAGCCACTGGGAAATTGTGATATCATCATTCCATCATAGTTTCTCTTTCCCCTATTCTGGTAAATCACATTTAAATAGAAAGACATAATTGATTGAAGCTTTTCCACACTCTGCACAGTGACTGATTTCTGGAGTGCTAAAAAAAAAGCATATTTTACAATAACTGAAAATTTGGCATTTCTTAAAACATTTTTCTATGGGGATAATAAAACGCTACCTTCTGTACATACTATACAAGATAACACTGAAAGTAAAATATTTTTCTTATCTTCTACATGCAGTCTGTGCTGTATGCTGGAAACATGGGGTTCCAATCACTACCACCTTGCCCTGGTACTTAAAATAGAAGAAAAAGCAGAAATCAGAACTGAATATTCTCTGCGGATGACATACCACTACTTAGAGTAAATCTGGATCAGAAATAACTCTGGCTTCTCACTGATTTTAGATTTGCTTGTTCTTGGTTTAGAGAAAATAGATTAGTATTAAATGAAAATAAATCAAGGTCATGTTTTTGGTCAGAAGTGGAATGAATCAGTCTCAGCCTTTTTTCAGTATCTTCTCTGACTTTTGCTGAAAATTCTCTTTTTAGATAACTTGTTTGGAGAATTGGAGTAGTTTTTCTTTTTTTATAAATATATTTTTATTGATTTCAGAGAGAAAGGGAGAGGAAGAGAGAGAAAGAAACATCAATGAATACAGGGAATCATTGATTGGCTGCCTCCTGCATGCCCCCTACTGGGGACCGAGCCCACAACCCAGGTATGTGCCCTTGACCAGAATTGAACCTGGGACCCTTCAGTCTGCAGGCCGATGCTCTATGCACTGAGCCAAACTGGCTAGAGCTGGAGTAGTTTTTCAATAGTAGGCTTCAATATGATGATATTCATGTGCTTAGAAAGAAAATTATGCTACCTGTCAAACTGAGGTTCCAATGTTACCATACCTTTATGGGACAACCTCTAATAAGGCAGAGTAATTTGTTTCTGGTTGACATGAGACTTTCTTATTAACGCAAATGTGTTCCATTGGCTGATTAGTTTGCTCTCTAGTCAAATTTGGAACACTCACATTTCTTTTAACTATTTTTATCCACTAATGATTTCTTTTCTAAGAGTTCAATTTTTCCATCATCTTATGTCTAGAAAGCATTTATTATTTCCTTATTTAGCACAGAGAAAATAGCACTGCCTGACCCTCTTTCCTTTATCTATGTGGTGAAAACAATTATAGACTAGAGAGTTTTATTTTTATAAAACACGTAGGTTTTTTTGCAAAGACATCATTTGTACTCACAATGAAACATAAATATAGATCCTTTCTCTCAGACCCTGAGAAAGGCAATGGCATAGATGGCGGGGAAGGATTGATCTCAAAGTTGTTAGACCACACAACGCTCATGCAGACAGAGCTGTGGCATCCCAACCTATTGCTGAATGAGCTCTGACAGAGGCGAGGCCCAGGAGAGAGGACCCCAAAGAACCTCAAGTGATATGTGTGGATGTGATGTATGACTAAGGACTCTGCCTGACACAGTAACATTGCAATGTTATTTGTGATTTGTGACTCAGTTTCCTAATTTGGTAATAATATTTCTCACACAAAGTCCTTATTTATGTAATGGAGAAAACCAAAATGCTATTATAATTCACAACTATCTAAAGAAGCTGCTAACTTCTAAGGAAATAGATTCCCCTCCCCGTCTTAAAAATATTTTCCCTTTTGCCATTGGGTTGTAAAAAGAAGAGCTTCAGGGCATATATGGGGAAGGCCAGGAGTCTATAGACTGGGGTCAAGAATGCTAAATTGCTCTCTGCATGATGAAGTAAAAGTTTAGAGATTTCTGGAATGAAAAGGGATCTGAGAACACTTGAAGCATGTAGAACCCAGTATCCGGGGTGGGGAGAGGAGGTGGAAACTTGGGATATTAATTAATGAAAATAGCAGAGAGTAAAAATACCTACTCATACTCAGGCTGATTTCAGGCTGCCTCGTTTTTACTTTTTACTTTTTACTATCTCTGTGACCTTTGGACAAGATTTTTAGCCTTTCTGTACCCCATTCACCTCATCCGTAATATAAGGATTATAATAAAACCTAATTCATAGAATTGTTTAGAGAATTAAATGAATTGATAGTTGTAAAGTGTTCAGATCTATGCCTGGCACAGGATGTTGGATGTAATATGTAATATATTTTCCCAAAGTCTAAATTATTAAACTTAGAATGATACCATGATGATCGGTGTGGGAAAAGGGATGGTGCTGAGGTAGGACCAAGGGACGGAGGGTTTCAGCATACAGGGGAGATTTAATCGTTCCTGATCTGGGTAAACTCAGTGCTCTGTGATATCCCTCATCATTTGCAAGGTAATGGTTGCAGCAAACCTCACATTCACATATACCAAGGTCAAAAAATAATTGTTGGAGACAATGAAGTCTGAATCCAGATCAGCATTGTCCAATAGAAAAATAATTCGAGCCACAAATATAATTTAAAATTTTTGAGAGACACATTAAAAGAAAAAATAAACAAAATTTAATAATACATTTAATTTAACCTAATATATATATATATATATATATATATATATATATATATATAAATTTATTATTTCAGTATCAATAGAAAATTATTATTGGTATAATTTACATTTTTATATACTTGCTCTTCAAACTCTTATGTGTATTTTACATTTATAGCACATCTCAATTCAGGCTAACCATATTTCAAGTGCTTAATGGTCATAAGTGCTATTGGCTATAGTATTGGACAGCACAGAGGTAAACTAAGGGAGAGGAATATTCACAGATGTCTTCAAGTACGTAAAAGACCTGCTAATGCTTTGTTGTTTTCTAGTTAACTAAGCGCTTTCAGCACCTGCATGCTCATTATCTTGGTACCAAAAGATGCAGTGGAAACTTTGTCGTAACTATAGGCATCTGTCCCTTAATGACAGGGCTACATTCTGAGAAATATGTCTTTAGACAATTTTGTCATTGTGCAAGCATCATAAAATAGACTTACATAAACCTAAATGGAATAGCCTGCTATACACCTACTCTATATAGTATTGTTTCTAGGCAACAACCTTGAGCAGCATGTTACTATACTGAATACTAGACAATTGTAGAATAATGGTATTTTCATATCTGAAGGTACCTAAATATAAAAAAGGTGTGGTAAAATATGGTACAAGAGATTTTAAAAATGGCACCCTTGTACAGGGAACTTGCCATGAATGGAGACTGCAGGATTGTAAGTCACTGAGTGAGTGGTGAGTGAATGTGAAGTTCTAGGACGTTGCTGTACATGCTGAAAATTTTATAAGCACTCTACACTTAGGCTACACTAAATTTATAAAACAACACAAGATTAAAGAAAGCACAGGAGAAAATATGGAATCAAAAGTTATGGTAAACACAAGGTGTATGAGGCTGTTGGTATAACATGACATATTATTATAGAGGAACTTTTTTAAAAAATAGAAAGAGTATATTCTAAAAAACAATCTATAATAATAAAAGGGTAATATGCTAATTAGAATGGACATCTTCCGGATGTCATTCGACATCCTTCCTGATGAAGCCTGGGCCAGAGGGAAGCCAGCCCGGGCCCCAGGTGCTGGAGGGAAGCTGGTGCTGACAGCTGGGGGAAGGAAGGCCTGCTCTTGCAGGAATTTTTGTGCATACCTCTGGTAAGAAGTATAAAGTAGTAAATACATAAACCAGTAATAGTCATTATCATTGTAAAATATTATGTACTATACATAATCATGCATGCTTTGCTTTTTTTTTTTTAATACAGCTGGTAGTGCAGTATGTTTGTTTATAGCAGCATCCCCAGAAACATGTGAGTAATTCATTGCCCTACAACACTGGAATGAATATCTATATCTATATCTATATCTATATCTATATCTATATCTATATCTATATCTATATCTATATCTATATCTATCTATCATCTATATCTATCTATCTATCTATCTATCTATCTATCTATCTATCTATCTATCTATCTATCTATCTATATAATGGTAGCCCAGTATATATATTCAGTTTGTCTTTGACTGAAATGCTGTGATATGCTACAAGATCGTACTTTTCCCCCTTACGTGAGATAAATTCTGAGATCCTGAGGTAACCTCCTCACTCCATTCAATATTTTCTCTCTGTTACATTCATATTCTACTGAACTGAACTTATTTGAAGCATCAAGACATGAACAAGGTATGCACAAATAAATATTGAATCCCATCTAAATATGACTGCACTAATCCAGAATGGTGATGCAGCAATACTTTAAGTAAAATCTTTATAGATATGCTTTCCTAAACTAGGGACGCTCTGAGAAACAATTGGAAAAAATGCAAAATTGTTCTTAGAAATTGTACATTGACAAATAGATATTCAATAAAAGTCTGTCAATTACCATAAGTACAAAACAAATACTAATTTTAAAACCCAATCAAGAAAGAAACTGCTCTTGTGAAATTATTTAGATTTGTCAAATACTATGTCTTATTAAAGCAAGGCAGTTTATGCTATGTCAAAATTTTTGTTATAATTTCAGTGCAAAACTCTATAATTAGATGAAACCCCAATCCTAAAATGTGTCCCTTTGTCCAAATTCAATTGTGGGAAGCCATTTGGATTTGTTGTTTTACATAAACAATATTAGAATCTATTCCTAAATATCAGTTCATTTCTTAATTCACTGGTGGTGGTATATATGTACAAATTAATACTAAGAAATGTTTTTAAAGATTTTTGTGTTCTGGGATATTTGCTTAAATAAAATGTTGAGGTAGAAAAATTAGTCTCCTTGTTGTTAGAACATAGTGTGAGTTTGCTTGAAACCTTGTATCTGTGCACTCACTATTTTTATTACTCTTTCAGCTGCACAGTCAACGGATCAATCAGTGTCCTTATTTGGATGCAGCATTTGTGTGGCAGGTCATAACTTGTCAGTAATTCAATGATGAGCCAAACGAATGTTTTTAAGCAGTTTAGGCAGTAAATATACCGTATTTAAAGAGTACATCTAAATACAAACATAGGTTATACTATAAAACATTCAACAGCACCCCAGTGGCTAATCCATCAAAATGAAAAATAGCGATATGAAGTGAGCCACACTGTTTTAGAACTACAAGAGTCCCTTCAAGAGATCTGGTCTAAACCCAAAGATTAAGTATCCGGGTTCAAGTCTCCCAATAATCACCAGGATAAAAAATGAACTGAGATTTCTTGTTCATAAGTGTTTCTCTCTCTCTTTCTCTCTCTCTTTACTCAATCCCTCCATCCCACTCCAACCCAGCCCCTCAACACTCCTTTCCCAACAGCTGCAATGCATTCTCTATCTATAAGTTTGTCTCTATTTTGCTTGTTAATTTTCTTCATTAAAGTTCATCTTTCTCTAAGTGGCTTATTTCACTTAGCATAATGCTCTCCAGGTCCATTCATGTTGCCTCAAGAATAAGATCTCCAAGTAGTATTCCATGGTATAATTATACCACAGCTTTTCTATCCACTCACCACTGATGGACACTTGGCTGCTTCCAAATCTTGGCTATTGCAAACACAGTAAACCCTTGATTTTGTGGGCCCCGTTTTAATGGACTCTGATTTAAGGGACTAAATTTCCAGTCCATATGTCATATGTGAACATTAACACCCTGTTAATTTTAAAATGCTTTTAGCCAATATTTGCTTATAATAAAAGGAATAGGTTATTTTTTGTAGTTAACTCACTGTTATTTTTAATATTTTAATATTAATATGTTAATTTAAGATTTTAGTGAATAGGCCATATGTTGGAAAAACAACAACACTGTAGTAATTTTGCTGACATATTACATATCTACAACTATAGTCTACATATTTAAATCCAAGAGTCACCACTAGCAAACAATGTTCAGTGAATGATTAGCACGTGACCACACCGCATCACTTCGGGAATTGGTTCTGATGTCCTCTGGTGTGACTTTCTGCAGCAGCTTTCAGGCCTGCTGTCCAGTGTTCCCACATGCACTAAGCCATACCCCACCCCCAGCAGTAGTGACTGGTGAATGCAGGCATTTGCTAGATCTATTCAGTGTAAGGTTAAAATCACAGTAATATACATAGAAAACTCTTCTGTGAAATTAAAGTTTTCATACATACTTAATTTAACTACACAGGTGTCTACGTAAGTAAAAATAGGTAAACTGATTTGTCAAAATTTTAACATAACATTCAAAATACTTACTTTATTACATAACAGACTTTCAGCTTTAAGAGACACCCACTTGCATTAGTCCATTATATTTAGGTTTTACTGTAACCCTGTAATGAACATGAGTGTGGGAAGGTGGAGGAAGGTAGAGGGGGAATAAACAGTGATGGAAAGACTTGAGCTGGGATGGTGAACACATAATATAGTGTATAGATGATGTATTGTGGAATCGTGCACCTGAACCCAGTATAATTTTGTTAACCAGTGTCAATCCAAATAAATTCAATAAAAAGAAGAAAAAAAAAAGGAAACGAAGCTAAATTTTACCTAGTTTCTCTTGTTATTTTTCAAGTGCATTATTGCTCCTAGTGGAGTGACTAATTTTTAGCAAAGCAATGGATCAACTAGAAAGTTCAGGAGAAACAGCTGTCAACAGTCTCAGGACAAAACAAATGCAACCTTGTGGACATAGTTTCATTTCTGTTTATTTTTATTCTTAGGAAACTGACTATTAAATGAGATAATGCACCTAGACAAAAGCCTGCTTTGTAGTTCACCCTTGACAAACTATTATTTTTATCATCCTTAGTCATGAATTGCTCTTTTGCAGATCAGAGATGTATGAATGATAATACTCATATGCCTAGATCTTCAATCTTGAAGGACAACAGCATTATCTATTTGTGAAATAATCTAAAGCACTGTAATGGGTGTCATTAAATCTTGTCTACCTGAGGCAATATAAATCATTCGGGTAAATGAACCAATTAAAAACCAATTACCAACATGGCCTGAAAAGGGAAGATTGAGGAATGGAAAGAAAGGTTGATGCGGCCTCCCTGAAGCTGGTAGGGAAGCTCTACCCCTGAGGTTTCGGGGAATGGATTTGACAAGATGGTTAGAGTGTGGCGGTTCTTCTCAGAGGCATTAACTCCTGCATTTCTCGTCAAACTGGATGCTTGCTGGCTAGATTCAAAGATGAGATGCATTGAGATAGGAAATGGTCAGATCCATGATGGCTCTTCATTCAATGATTTTTTCATGTGGTTTGAAATTTATTTAGCACAGATCGTTTTCCTCTGAAACTTGTCAGGATTTGGGTCTGAGGCAAGATTCTTCCAATCAGTAGAAGCCATAAAATCCTGAGTCTGTTTTTGGAGTTATAAAATTTGGCTGAATCTGAGGGGGAGTCTTAATGGAAGCTAAAATAACCAATTCAGTGACAATTTTATTAGATATGGTTGAGGGAAAGACTATCTAGGGGTGGTTATTGTTTTATAATAAGCCACTAACTCATGGATTCAAATGGATTTTTCATTTTTCAGGCATGTGTTGTCAATTTGCAATGACATAAAACACAACTTTCTATAATACTTCCCTTTCCTGGTCCTCTGGTGATTTAAACCTATGGGTTAAGTGAATAGATACAACCTTCAGGATGTAGTACATCAAGTTTTTTTTTTCTTTTTCTTTTTCCCAGTTTCTGATTTCACCAGCAATACTTTGCTTGTGGGAAACTAAATGCCTCCTAACTAGAATTCTACTCTATCCTCCTCCTTTATTCTTGCTCCATGGTACCCCATGACTTCTCATTTCTGATGAATATAAAAGTAGAAATGAATATGAGCATAGATTGGTGATTTGGCCATCCTCACTCATGAATTAAGCAGATAGAAAGCTTTTGGGTTGGCAAGGCCCATGATTCAAGGATTTGATAATGTAAAGGTATAAAGCATATTCTCATTTTATAAATACATGGGCTCCATTTCATAATCCACAAAGTTTAGATGTGTATTTCTAGTGATAATTTGTTAATAAGTCTGAGTTTTCAATGATGATGTATTTTTGTTTTGTTTTCTGGCATCCCTAGGTATTTAGATATAGGGTTGGAATAGCTGCATTGCTGAGTGCTAGTCAAATGCCATTATATGCCAGAAATCTTTTGAAAGATGATTAGATATAAATTCAGGGCTAAGAGGAAAAGGTGGGTGGGGGGGATAATAGAAGCCTGTTTACGGCTTCTATATATCCTATGAAATTATTCTTTTTTTTATTTTATATTTTTTATTTTTTTAAAATATATTTTATTGATTTTTTACAGAGAGGAAGAGAGAAAGGGATAGAGTTAGAAACATCAATGATAGAGAAACATCGATCAGCTGCCTCCTGCACACCTCCTACTGGGGATGTGCCCGCAACCAAGGTACATGCCCTTGACTGGAATCGAACCTGGGACCTTTCAGTCCGCAGGCTAATGCTCTATCCACTAAGCCAAACTGGTTTCAGCCTGTGAATTTATTCTTGAATAATATATATTTTAAAGTGTGACTTAAATATTTTTAAAATGTCAGAGGTAATCCAATAAATATATTAAATCCAAGACAGTGGTCATATGTTCAACTGCATATTGGTTACAATATATGTGTGTTGTTGTTGTTGTTGTTTTTAAATAAGACCCTCTGATTCAATAATCTCTATTTTACGATATACTCCACATTTTCCGTCTCAACAATTTTATTAGCAGTTTTCATTTTATTCATTACTTTCTCCTTATTTAAATTTTTCTTCTTCATTCTTTTTAAAAGACATTTTAAAAATGAGCTCAATATATTAGCCTCCTCAGAGTAATAATTAATTCTTTCATTCCTTTCATTTATTAGTTTCCCTATTATCTCTTCTGTTTCTGTCTCCCCCTAATCTGTCTCCTCCCTAATATATCTTTTACACATTTTAAATGTTTTCTTCTTATAATGTATTAAGTATTTTTTATTTCCTTATTTTAACTTGATTTGTTTTTTTTTTTTCTTCTCTTTATCAAGATCTATACTACTTTGGACTGGGTGATGAAAGAAAATAATATGGTAGAACTATTATATTATATTTTGGCTTATTTTTTTCTTATTTTTCACAATGCTTTAGACTTTTTTTTATTATAAAAGAAGTTATTCAATTCTTTTTATTTTGTGATTTTTCTTACAGATCCTCAAGATGCCTTAGGAAAACAGTTTACCCTTTCTCATTGGGATATAAAAAAGATATTAATTATAGTTTTATTTTTTTATTTTTAAAAATGAGTCTGCTCCCTCATCCCTATCTCAATATGCAACTTTATTCTTTATTTGTCAGGCTTTAAATTAATCTTAGAAGATTTATTAAAAACAAAACAAAACACAAAAAAAGCCTTACTTAGAACGTTTAAACTCTCCGGATAGACCTGTTTCTCCTGGTAATTCTCCAAATGTCTCCACAAACATAACATCTGCTCCATCAGCACTGGATCTCATATTTACACTCAAACTACAGCATGCATGAACCCTCCCCACAATCTCCCTCCCTAGGAAAAGCCTCCCAAGCTCTAAAAGATAACTATTAACATCCCATAGTTGTATTCATATTCTGCTACATTCAGTTCTCACTAGACCTATCCTAGTGAACACTTATTAAAATATATTTTATTGATTTTTTTACAGAGGGGAAGGGAGAGATATAGAGAGCTAGAAACATCGATGAGAGAGAAACATCAATCAGCTGCCTCCTGCACACCCTCCACTGGGAATGTGCCCACAACCAAGGTACATGCCCTTGACCGGAATCGAAACTGGGACCCTTGAGTTTGCAGGCCAATGCTCCATCCACTGAGCCAAACAGGTTAGGACGTGACAGTTTTTTAATAAAGGAAAAAAAGTCATGCCATAGTTCAAAGCCCACTGATAGTTTCCCTTCCATTGGAAATAAAATCCTAACTCCTTACATAGACATAAAGGGACTATCTGAATTAGCCACACCTGTGTTTGACCGCTTCTTCTAGTCCATTCTCCTCTCCATTTATTTATTTGAGCAACTAGTATTCTCACCATTGCCCAAATCTATTTTTTTTTTACAGGTTTTGTTTTTTGTTGTGTTTTTAATATGTCAAATATACTTCAAGCATAAACATATAATAATTTTAAAATAAAAAAGAGAAAAGATGAATACATTTAAAAAGTTAACACTAGTATATTAATATAAGATTATATATTTTCTTCTTTTTATTGTTCTTCTGTCTTCTAAAGGTAGGTTGTTGTTTTTGTTTTGTTTTGTTTTTGTTTTTATTTATACTTCAGGTACTGTGTTCTTACCATTCCCTAGCAGAAATCTTCCTTCTCTGGGTGTTTATGCTTTTCTCTTTCTTCACTCAACTCCCTGGTCAAATGCCAGCTTTTCAGGGTCTTTGCATGAGCAGCTTATTCAAAACTGATCCCTCTTCAATTTCCTTTAGCTTCCACTATTTTCTTTAAAGCACTTAACCTGACATGCTTTATTCATTTTTGTTTGTTTATTTTCATGTAGAACATAAATTCATGAGGGCAGATATAGATTGTTTGGTTCACTGCTTTTCTTCAGTACTAGAACTGTGCCTGAAATACTAAGCAATTTAGTAAACACTTGCTGAATAAAAATCATTTTTTTAATTGTCTTGTCAACCTTAGGATATATACAAGATATATGATACTAAAGCCAGTTTATATGATGAGGAGGCTGAGTTAGAAAGGCAATGTAATATGGTGGAAATAACGTATTTATATTATTTAATGTTCCTTTATAATGGCTTAAATTAGAGATTTCTTTTAGACTTTAACACCAAGAGAAAAATGCCTGTTTGCAGAATATAAGGAAAGTACTTTTTTAAATGTTCATGTTTCCTTCTTGAACATTGCTTCTAGGAATGTATAGTCAGGTTTTCACTTAAATCATTGCATTTTGTTATCGCTGCTAATAATGACCTATATGCTTTGCTTATGTTATTTCACAGTTTTTTTATGTAGACAAGGGAAAAAAATTCCCATTTTTTTTCTCTGGTACTTTTTAGCTGGCTCAGTAATCACATAAACATGATGCAAATTAACAAGAGAAAATGGAATTTAATCTTGTGCACAAAGGAACCCCACATACACAGGAGGTTCAGAAACAGAAAGGGTAATTGAGGTATATAAAGCATCCTTAGCCAGGGATGAGATAAGGTGCCTGGGAGGGCTTCAAAAGATCATTGCAGTTACTATTACAACATGTTTTTGTTTTTGTTTTTTAACTGTTCTGCTCTTCTTTTATTATTTTTATTGAATTTATTGGGGTGACATTGGTTAATACATTTATGTAATTTTCAGCTGTACAAATTTATATCAACTGTATTGACTATATTTCCTATTCTATACTTTACTTTCTATGACTAGATTGTAACTATAATCTGTAATTCTCAGCTTTTCCCCTTTTTTTGCCCAGTCCTCTAATCCCGTTATTCTCTGGCCAGGTGGGTTCTGGAAATAGAGGGGGGAATCCTTTGTAAATTATATAATTGACTAACCATTTCAAATGAACACAAAATAATATAAAATATAAACTGTAATTAAAAAAATAATTTCCACTTTATACATAAAAAGATCATTGCAAGATGTTAGGAAGAAGTTTGCCTTGTTCTATAGATAGGTGAAAAAGAGATAATCTCTTATGGGCAAGGCCTCTAATTCAAATTCTTCTAAGTAGTTAAATGGGGAGGCAAAGTTTCTCTTGAGCCTGAAACTATAATTGCTTTTAGCTCAAAATAATCTGCCTACCACTGAGGTACACCTTGAGATGACTCATTCTGGGCTCCACACATACTTTACCCACTAAAATGTCTTGTTTGATTTTGCTTATAGTCTGATTGTGCTTTATTTTAAGGTTTAAAATTCAAGTGAATAATTCTGACAAAGTAGATAAACTTCAGGCCAGCTAGCTAAGAAGGTATAAACTGTAAGATATGTATTTGTTACAGTTTTAGGTGAAAGGGTTAGCAAAGTAAAGTAAGAGGAAATAATTTCAAACAGTTCTCCAGAAGCTTTACAGATTTATCAGAGAAAGAAAAGCTAATAGGAAAAAAAAAAAAGAATAGTAAATGGAGTTGTACAGATTATTAATTCTGTTAAAAGGCTGATATATTCAGCTCATTTAAAAAATCTTCCTTTAACAAGAAAAATGAAGACAGTAATGCGGGCAATTAGCTGCTGACATGCCCACTACATATCTAGGTAATGATCAAACTCATGGTGTGGGTGGCTCCAGCAGCCCGGCCTCAAGAAGGAGAATGCACTCTGTGGCAGGAGGCATGGAGTCTGGGCTTTATCAACTATTTGATAAACAGGGAATGCAGGTAAAATATTAATTTTTTTTAAATCCTATATTTATTTTCCACTTATAGCACACAAGTGTGCTTTAAATTTATGATGAAGTATTTTAACACTTATAAACAGTAGGAAACAATGTTTATAAATGTCGATTTTTAAAAAAGAAAGTGAAACATATAGAATCAGCAATGGAAATACACTTTTAGAATTTTTTTAGTTTTTTAAAAAAAACTTTTCTTTTTAAAAAGTGATTTTCTTGATATTATTAAGAGTAAAATGAATCCATAGGCACATTTAATTACCATACTGTCTGATATGATGTTTTGTTGTTACATCACATTATGCCACACTATACCCTATATCTTATTATACTATACTAGAGGCCCTGTGCACGAAATTTGTATACTTGGTGTGGGGGTGGGGATCCTTGAGCCCGGCCAGCACCCTCTCGCAGTCTTGGAGCCCTCTGGGGATGTCTGACTGACGGCTTAGGCCCACTCTCTGTGGGGACCAGGGCCTAAGCCAGTAGTTATACATCCTTAATGCTGCCATGGAAGTGGAAAAGACACCTGCCATCACTGCTGAGCTCACCAGTCGTGATCGGCTTCTGGCTGAGGGGTGCTCTGCTTATGGGAGCGCACTGACCACCAGGGGTCAACTCCTGTGTTGAGTGGGATCAGGCTGAAACCAGCTCTCCAACATCCCCAGAGGAATCCTGGATTGTGAGCGGGCGCAGGCCACACTAAGGGACCCCACTGGTGCATGATTGGGGCTGAGGAAGGACATGTGAGGTTGGCCAGCTGGAGAGGGACCATGTAAGGACTCCAGGGCATGTCTGGACCATCTCACTCAATACCAATCCTCTGGACCCCAGCAGCAAGCTAACCTACCTGTTGGAGCATCTGCCCCCTGGTGGTCAGTGAATGTCATAGTGAGCAGTTGAGTGGCCTTAGCATATCAATAGCATAACTGAGGACCAGACAACTGGACACTTAGCATATTAGGCTTTTATCATGTAGGATTGAATTGTGTTGCATATATTTGTTTATTTGTTTTTACTTAAAGTTCATAGAAGAATGTAAATGCTATGAAACCAGAGGTTTGTTATGGTTAAGTGTCTGGAATATAATAGGTCCTTAGTAAATATTTATCAATTAATGATTTATACTTTACAGCTTAATGAATTTCTTGCAATAATTACTTAATTACTAAATGTTGCATGATTCTCTATATGTGTCCCATTTCTTCATATCTTGCAAGCAAAGGCACCAAAATTTTTTCAATGATTCTTGTACACAGAGTAGCCTTAGAAGATAAAGATAATGCTCCCTTCTGGAGAAAATGGCCTCTTTGTTTACTATCCAAAATCTGTAATGTTTCTCTTCAGGATAAAGATCAGGCAAGTTTGCTTATTGCTCATTTTAAATCAGGCTTACTAAATTCAGGATATCTTTATTGTAACCCGCTACATGTACAGGCATCCACTGGCCTCACTGTATGGCCCTATGGAAATTTGGGTTTTGAAAACCAGAATAAGAAAATATAATACTCTAGCTATTTATATTGCTGTATGTAATAAATTAATCCTTGTCTCTGACCAAGGTGTCCTTTTTCTTGCTAGCACCTATGAAATTGTGGCCGGATAACTTGTTCCTTACAAGTAGAGAGAAAACTCAGACTCTTCAGTTTTCAATTCCATTTTCAGATAATTTTTAAAAATAGCATTGTATTGATGGACAGAGACAAAGAGTAAATAACAACCAATTGTATCAATTTCAACTTTGAAAATTAAACAAAAACTCTAGGCTCAGGTGGAAATATAAATTCATAGGTTGTCTTGTCATATAGATTAATAATTTTTAAAAAACAACAGAAAAATAAGAAAGACCATTAAAAACACTAATTTGAAAGTTGGATGAATATTTAAAAAACAATAAATATTTGTATTTTTATTTTATTATAATATATCACTTTGAGAAAGATAAGCATTAGTATCTAGGACAATTTTCACTTTTTCTATTTATATTAATTTTTATTTATTCAACAAATATTAAACATCAACTGTATTTCTTGCACTATGCTTGATACTATGTAGTATGGAACACAATGTATTGGGTCGGCAACTAAGTAATTGCGGATTTTAAAAAGAAAATCAAAGACAATTTTTTCATGGAACTAAATAACTTTATTCTGTAATGTATTGCCCATTTTGATCAATGACCTTTTGCCATCTTTCAGGCAGCATCATAATCCCACGTTCAAAAAACTTCTGGTTTTTATTAGCAAAAAACTGAATCAGGTACGATTTGACATCATCATCATTATTGAAATTTTTACCATTCAAGGAGTTTTGTAAAGATCGAAACAAAAAGTAATCAGATGGTGCAAGGTCAGGACTATATGGTGGATGTGGCAAAACATCCCAACCAAGCTCCATTAATTTTTGCTGAGTGACCAAAGATGTGTGTGGCCTTGCATTGTCATGATGGAATACAACACCTTTTCGATTTGTCAATTCGGGCCGCTTTTCTTCAACTGCATTGTTTAATTTCGTTAGTTGTTCAATGTAGACATCAGAATTGATCGTTCGGTTGGGTGGTAAGAGTTCAAAGTAGACAATTCCTTTGTAATCCCACCAAACTGATAACAAAACCTTCTTTTGATGAATATCAGCTTTTGATGTTGTTTGAGTTGGTTCACCTGGCCTGCTCCACGATCTTTTCCGCTTGATATTGTTGTAAACAACCCATTTTTCATCGCCAGTTATCAGTCGTTTTAAAAATGGATCATTTTCATTACGTTTCTTTAGCAAATCGCAGCTGCTAATGTGTTGCGTTAACTGTGATTCTTTCAGTTCGTGAGGAACCCATGTATCGAGTTTTTGAACATAGCCAAGTTGTTTTAAGTGATTTTCAATGCATGTATGTGATACATGAAGCTTCTCTGCAATCTCACGTGTTGTACTGTGACAGTCCAAATTGATTATTGCTTTGATTAGGGCGTCATCAACTTCAACTGGACGACCAGAGCGTTTTTCATCTTTGAGTGAAAAATCACCAGAACGAAATTTGGCAAACCAATTTTGACACTGCCGTTCTTTTAAGGCTTCGTCACCATAAACAGCACATAACTTTTTATGAGCTTGCGATGCGTTTTTCCCTTTGCAGAAATAAAAAAGCAAAATATGACGAAAATGTTCCTTTTGATTTTCCATTTTTCAACGAACGCCAAACGAAAACTACAAAACAGATCGAAAAACTTTTTTTACTGATTAACAGCTGAATAGCCAACTATCAAATAACAAAACGTGTTTTACATTTGTACTACGTCTGCAAACCTAAAAATTCAACTGAAGCCATATATGTGTGAAACCCGCAATTACTTAGCTGCCGACCCAATATTAAGTTCCTACTCACCCCCTATAGTAGAACGGGGAACACATTTAAAAACTCAAAATAAGGAAAATTAAGGCTGTCAAAAATTTCTGAGGTGGCGAATAATGGAGTTACTCATTTAAGTAAAGTGGCCTGAGGATTCTTTAACCTCACAGAGAAAATGAAAACAAAATGTTAGGTGAGATAAAGTGACCCAGCCATGCAAAACTCCAGGTGGCTATGTGAAAAGGCCCTGGGGTGGAAAGGAGCTTGATCTGTTTTGAGACTGAAAAAGGGTCTCAGTGTAAGGTAATAACCAAGAAGTGGAGTAGCTTTAGATGAGATGGGAGTAACAGGAGAAGATGCAACAATCCACTTCTCTACAGTTCAATTTTGGGATCTTGATATCTGGTAGATAATTAGACATACTCAACTAAACTCCAATAGCCTATGGAGCTGAACATATGGCATTGTGACAAAGGAGTGAGATTACCTGGAGAAGGGGAAGAAGTGGTAGACTAAGATGAAGGCTATGAAACTCTCATTATGTAATGGTAAATAAAGGAAAATTAGATAGCAGTGGGAAAGAAAAGAATGCATTTGAGAGGTGAGAAGAGACCTGAAATAACAGTATAACAGAACTCCAGAAAGCACGGTGTTCAAGGAGAAAGGTGTTGAAGGGTGTGACTCTCAGTTCAAATAGTGAGGAAGACAAAGAGGTGCTTCTGGCGAGTATGCTGCTAGATTGGCTTGCCCAGCGTCCAGTACATCCCTCTGTTTAATAGAAACTGTCACAATAAATGTGCTGTTTTTCCGGATTCCATGCAGGTTCATTTGGGGATGTGATTTTAATTTTATAAATTACTAGAGGCCCAGTGCATGAATTTGTGCACGGGTGGGTTTCCTTTGAGGTGGCTTGCAGGGATGGGGTCTCAACTTGTGTCCCCAGGCCCTGCAGCCCCACCTGGCACACCCCTTGGCTTGATGCTACCCCCTCACCTGCTCCACCAACCCGCCTATGGGACGATCGATTGGGGCCTGTTCCCAAGTTCCTACCCCTGCTCCCTCAGCACTTGGGAGCCAGGTAGCAGCCCAGCCCTCCAACGCTGTCATTGGTGACCCTCTGTGGGGTGATGAGCAGGATGACCGGTCCCCACTCACACCTGCCTTGGCCTGGTACCGCCAGCTCCCCTGCTCCACCATCTCACCATGGTCCCACCCACTCTCGTCAGGGCCAATCAGGGCCAGCAGCGCACCACTGTTGTGTGATGCTAGCACCACCATGTTCCACACTGCCCCCTGGTGATCAGCACATGTCATAGTGAGTGGTTGAACTCCCGGCCAAATGACTGCCCAAGGGGACAACTTACATATTAGGCTTTTATTATATAGGATGTACTTTCACATTGATGTGGACTTTAAATGTAATTTTTTTTTTTATCTCGTACAAATGCAACAAATGTAGCATATAATTCTGGAGGCTAAAATTATGACAGTCATTTCCTAATGAATTCATAAAACACATCTAAGGTATTGTCCCAGTAAAAACACGCTAGGGACAGCTTTCTGTTTCATAGGTTGCATTTACTCCAGTAATACCTTCAAGATAATAGCTGGTAGGGAAGATTCCTGATACCTCAACTTCCAGATTGTGTCACAGGTAAAAGTTTCTTGATCTGCTCAGTTTGTGGTGTTTTTCAAGTGATAACCCCTACAGATCTAGCCCAGACTCTCCTATTTTGACACTTTCACCAACTTTTTGTTAAGTTCTAAATTTTTCAAAATCCCTGTTTTCTGACTTTTGCAACTCAACTCCGACTGATATAATATTTGATGTATTAGAGGCAAGAGACTTTAAAAAAAGAGAACCAGTAGAGTCTGGAACGTGTCATCTGACCCAATTGAATTTGAAGGCATGAGGATCTGGTTAATTAAGAGTATATTATACAGGTAGTCTTTGTTGGATAGAGAGCAAAGGAGTTTTTTAAGAAGTGTTTGGCTGGAATAAAATGCCTGTTAAAAACATGACTAAGGCAGACCATATGATAACTGCCACATCATAGAATGATGTACATAAAGATGCAATATTTTTTGATATCCTGACCGTGCTTAACTGTATCTGAGAGCTATAGGAAGAACATGACAAGCTCAAGGCTCTACATTCTCATCTCAATGCAGCATCAGAGGAAAAGAACCTTTCATCTCATATCCAAATTTATGCACAAAACCTGATTCTGTAAATCAGATACTCTACAACATAGATTGAATTACAGTCACGTTTTTATGTGAATTTTAGGGCATCAATTTTAAAAAATAAGGCTCTCAGAAATGCAATAGTGATACTTGGAAATATCTGATGACTGAGTATTCCAACCCCAAACTGCACTTTGCTTGGGGCCCTAAAATAGCTTCACCAAGAGTTATTGATACTTATTCATTTCTTCCCCACTACATGCACCACAACCTCCAACCTTCTAGCCAAAGAAAGATCTCAGCCTACCCAAAGGATCCAATTATCAAGTTAATCCAGGAATAGAAAACTTACATGTCCAAAGAATTCAAATATGAGCGAATTTGTACTAGCAAAAACCTGGATAATATGTATGTGATTCTTTAGTGATAGATACACCATGAAAAAATAATAAATTCCTAGATAAGGCAAATTTTATCAAAAAGAGACATGTACCAAAGATTTTGGAATCGGTGTGCTAGCTCAATCTAGTAATTAATAGTGGTCCCTTGGTTAACTATAAGTAGCATTCAACTATGGTCTTCACTTAATGACACTGGCACACCTTGATATTGATTAATCAATGAAGATCTTTGCTGGTGGCTAGTGAATCATGAGGCCTCTAAAGTTAAAATAGATGAAAAGCACTAAGGTGCTATTTGGTCTGTTAGTGAATATAACTTCAGCCTTGGTGAATTAAACCTTCAGCCACGTTTCATGAAAGAGAGTTACCTTCCCCATGCAATTCCCAGAACTGCATTAGTGGGGAAATGGTTTTCATTGGAGGAAGATCTCACAATGATATGTATATTTGTACAAACATATAGTATAAATCTTTCTCTGCTCTCAGCTATGGGAAAAGGAAAATACCCAGGCCTTTCAAAAGCAGGGGACAGTAGCTCTGAACTAGCACTACGGAGACAAAGAACATCGCTGGTTGGGGTTTATGAGGTCAGATGAGCAATGGAGTTTTGGTCTATGTGTATCTCACAGTTGCCTTCGTGGATGTGTAATACCACCCTGTGGTTACTTTTACACCCTGGGTGTACGATTGAAGCAGTATAACTATAAATTGGCAGAAGCCCCACTCTGACTCCTCCACCCAGTCAGAACCATCAATGTAGAAAGAAGAAGTTGCTTCAATCATGCCAAAATAGTAAACCAAAAATAACAGCATCCTTGGGTAAAATAGAGATATTAGTCCTGCCCTGAAAAACTTGGAAAATACAAGGCTGGTTATTCATATTATCTTATTTAATTCATCTGGATGGATCATAGTGAGTAATAGTAACACACTGTAAGTTTAATCAGACGGTAATTCCAAATATAGCTGCTGTTTCAGATGTGGATTCTTTAGTGGAGAAAATCAATATTGCCCTTTGTCCCAGTGTGCATCTAGTAATTCGACAGATAATGTATTTTCCTTTCTATCAATGAGCGAAGAACATCAGAAGCAGTTTGAATTTATATAATTGAGACTGAAGTGCATCTTCCCTGGTTTACTATGGGGTTATGCCTGCTCTTCGGCTCTCTTTTTCATGTTAGCACATAGCACCATGACTTTCTCACCTTACCACAAGGCATTATGCTGCTCTGTTTCTATGGAAATTCTACAGGCTCCAGGGAGATACCACCTGGCAGAAACCTTCATCAATGAGGAAGAATAAGAGTAGCAGAAATATGCAAGAGTATGTACAATATTTTTTCTTAAAAATTTTTTTATAAAGGATGCTGATGCTCTATAGTAAAATACTACCAATGTATGGTAGGGTGTATAATAAAAGTAAATACAATACAAGAGTAGCAAAAATAGTAGGGGGTATTGTATGTGTCTTACATTACTATCAAAATACTTCGTTATATTGTAATACATTAAGAATATACATATTTTTCCTGAAATCTAAGAGGAATAAAAGAGAATTATTATTGAAAAACCAAATAGATGATCAATGGAATACTAAAATATGCCCAATTAATACAAAAGGAAAGAGGAAAAGAGAATAAAAAGATAAGGAAAAAGAACAAGATGGAAGCAATGATTGTCAGCTATAAAAAGACAAACAGATAAACCCAAAATCATAGTTGGAGAACTTACCACTTCATTCTCTGTAATTTATAGGATGTGTAGGAGGAAAATGTTAATAAGAGTATACAAGATTTGAACAAATTTATTAACAAACTTGACCAAATGATATTTAGAGAATACTACACACAATGCTTTCAAAATAAATATTTTTTATTCAAGTGTAAGCAGAATAACCTCCAAGGTATACCATTTGCCCATGTGCTGGCAATGAAAAACGTTTCAAGAAAATTTAAAAAGCTGAAATCAGAAACAAAAGAAGGCAGAAGAAATAAGTGTCACTACTTAGCCTTTGTAATTTTGTCACCCTGTTGATATCAGTGGGTTAATCTCAATTATTCTTTTTCCTCATCAGTATTTCTCATATAAAGAAAGCAATAAACTATGTATTTCTTAGATACATGTTCTCTGACTACCATGAAATTAAGTTATAAATCAATAACATTCATATATCTGAAGGTCTCTGAATATTTATAAAATAAGATGTACATATCTGAATATTGAATTGATTTTTAAAAATCATTCAGGAAATTCTAATATTTGATATAAATAAAAATAAAGAACAACATTAAAATTCATGGTATGTAGTTAAAGCAGTGGCAAAAGAAAACTTTAAATACATATATTGAAAAGAATAAAGGTTTGAAATCAATTATCTAATATTCCAGCTAAAAAAAAACCTGGAAAATAACATAAAACTTTATTTAAAAGTAGTAGAAAGGAAATAACAGAAGAAATCAATGAAATAGAAAGCATGATAACAGTAGAGAAACATGATGAAACTGAAAGTTTATTCTTCGAAAAGATTTCTAAAACAATTGATAAAGCTTGATTCAGCCTATTATCCTGATAAGGAAACAACTTAGAGGGCCTCCGGTGAGTAGTGTGGGTGCTGAGAAAGAGGCTGTCCACCTCAGAGTCACTGTCACCAGAGAACTGAGAAAGGCACTCTCAATACTGGTGATTGTTGAAGTCTATTCACATAGAATGCCCAGCACATTGGATGGGATCATAATGAATGAGTGTAGTTATCATATTATGCAAGAATAGAGTTGATATTTAAATGGCACCAAACCTCAAGAAATTATGGCTGAAGATCCAGTGGATTAAGTGGAAGCCATGCTGATATTCTACCAGGACCAAACTGAAATTACAAATAAAATATACAAAAATCATCCTGCCAAAACCTGTTTGGCTCAGCGGTAGAGCATCCGTCTGTGGACTGAAAGGTCCCAGGTTCGATTCCGGTCAAGGGCATGTATGTTGGTTGCAGGTGCATCTCCAGTAGGGGGTGTGCAGGAGGCAGCTGATCGATGATTCTCTCTCATCGATGTTTCTATATCTCTATCTCTCTCCCTTCCTCTCTGTAAAAAAATCAATAAAATATATATTAAAAAAAAGAAAAGAAAAATCATCCTAATAACCAACTGAAGATTAGCTCGAGTGAGCCCTTAAAACCAAGGATGTAAAGACAAGAACACATACAGACTGTTACGAAGTGCAGAGGCACAGGAGGCCTGGATGGGCTCCCACAGCCAACAACTGAAGTTCAGGAGTGATATCTCTGCTGTGGGAGCCCCCCCCCACCCCCGAGAAATCTGGGGTCTTAATCCCAAACCAGGCTTCCTATCCCAGAGCACCAGAACCAGGAAAGATGCCTACATAACATCTGGCTATAAAAAGCAGCGGGGTTTCTGTCTGCCAGGAAGAGATAGATGGGAATGCAGGCACCCTATAAGAGGGCCAATGCACAAAATGTCATGTGCAGCCATGCACCTTGGGCTATGGCAGAAGGAGGACAGATTGAACTAGAGCTGTGTGAGGAGAATCTGGGGTTGTTGGCTCTGAGGAAAGCTGAGAGGACAGCCATCTGGATCCCTGTGATGAGTCATTCCCCCATACTGCAGAGAACATCTTTTTCAGGCAGAATTTTATTATCCAGGCAGCTTTAGCCTGGGGGAAAACAATTGCCCCATCATAACAAACCTTTCTGCCTCATCCTGTGGAGTCTTCAGCCTGAGGATCATTAAGTGACTGAGACTAACAATCAGCCTGAACGTGGTTCTCTGGGTGCATTGGGTTTTTGTCGGACATGGAATCTTAGGGTGTTTTCAGTTTTTGCTTGTTCTGCTTCTGTGCCCGGGTCTAGAAAAAGAAGACGTTGGTGCACCACTTGGTCCTTTCCACATTGATCCAGACCTAGCAGAGGGGGTTACAAACTGTGGCTCACTGATAGCTCCAAAGAGAGTACTAATGGCTAGTGACAAACTGTCTGATATTGGCCTACATTAGGTATCCTCTGGCAAGGGCCCCCCAAAATAAATCCATGGCCAGCTTCAGACAGCAGCAAAGCAGGATCCAAAAAGCCTCACAGGCAGAATATCTACAAGGAGATATTGGCAGGCTCCAAACCCTGCTTGGGTGAATTGTGCTTCATCTGATGAGCACCTACACAGCATCCTGGGAGCTGTGTTTTGGGTTGAGACTCACTGTCAGCCCACACATGAGCAGGCACATAGCAATGAAGACTCCATTACATTAGGAGGGCCCACACAATGCACATAAGGAACATTATTAGAGCACAAAGTTCTGTTGATCAGGGGGACTGCACCACTGGGTCCCACAGATCACCTGCTACCTAAGTACTCTCTACTAAGACAGAGTCATAGCAGATCTAGGAAATACATAGAAACACACACAAACAGGCAGCCAAAATGGGGAGGCAAAGAAACAAACCAAAATTTAATAACAGCAACAACAAGTGAATTCTCCAAAAGAAGAGCTAAATAAGTAAGCAATTTATTAGATTTAGAGTACAGAGTAATGACCATAAGATGCTCAACAGCATGAAAAAAAGATATACAAACTATGAAAGACAATCAGTTGGAAATAAAGAATGATATAGCAGAAATAAAGAACACATTGAAGGAATAAACAGCAGATTGGAAAAAGACAAGTTTTGAATCAGAAAATTAGAAGATGGGTTAAAAAAAATCACTTAATCAGAGTACCAAAAAGAAAAACAAACAACAACAATAACAGCAAACAAAATAACACCCAGGAGGACAGTTTAAGGGAGCTATGTGACAACATAGAACATAACAATATCCACATCATAGGAAATACAGAAGAAGGAAGTGAGCAAGGGATAGAGAACATATTTGAAGAAATAAAGGCAGAAAATTTCCATAACCTTGTGAAGAAAATGGTCACACAAGTTCAGAGAGAACAATGAGTCCCAAGCAAGAAGAACCCAAAGACACCCACACCCAAACACATCACAGTTAAAATGGCAATAATTAAAGACTAAGAGAGAATCTTAGAGCAGAAAAAATAAAACAAAGTGTTACCTACAAAGGACCTACCATAAAGTGGTTAGCTGATTTGTCAATAGAAACTCTACAGAAGGAAGTTGTATGAAGTATTCAAGATAATGAAAAGCAAGGATCTGGAACCAAGACTTCTCTAAATAGATGGTGAAATAAAGAGTTTCCTAGACAAAACAAACAAAAATCTAAAGCAGATTATTATCACCAAATGAGCTTTGTAAGAAATGTTAAAAGAACTCCTGTAATAATAATAAGAGAGAGAAAAATCATAGGCATAAAGACTAAAATAACAATAAATAAATAACTATAAATAATAGCCTTAATGTAAATGGATTAAATGCTCAATCAAAAGACATAGGGTAGCCCAGCTGGTGTGGCTCTGTGGTTGAGCATTGACCTATAAACCAGGAGGTCACAGTTCAATTCTAGGTCATATGCCCAGGTTGTGGGCTCAATCCCTAGTGAGGGGTGTGCAGGAGGCAGACAAATTATGGTTCTCTCTCACCACTGATGTCTCTCTCACCCTCTCCTTTCCTCTCTGAAATCAATAACATATATTTAAAAAAGAAATGGGGTATCTGAATGGCTAGAAAACATGAACCATATATCTGCTGTGTACAAGAGACTTATCTCAGAACAAAAGATTCACAGAGTATAAAAGTGAAGAGATAGGAAAAGAAATTTCCATGCAAATGAAAACAAAAATATAACAGCTAGTGTAGCAATATTTACATCTGACAAAATATACCTCAAAATGAAGACCATAAAAAGAGACAATGAAAGTCACTAAATAATACTCATGGGGTCAGTCCAGAAGAGGATATAACTCTGGTAAACATATATGCACCCAATATAAGGTCACTTAAATATACATTAAAATAAAACAAAAACAAAACAAAAACTTTATGGAGGACTTTAAGGGAGAGATTGACAGCAGGACAGTTATTGAAGGATATTTAACACCCCTCGGACTTCAGTAGAACTTCTAGACAACAATGAAACAGTAACCCTAAATGACATACTAAATCCGATATTGTTAATTGACAATTACAAAATATTTCACTACAAAGCTGCAGAACATATATCCTTCTCAGGATTTTCTGGGACAACTTGAAGCATACAAACATTTGTATTATGGGGTTGCCAGAAGAAGAAGAGAGAGAGAGAACAAGATATTGAAAACCCATTTGGAAAAATAATGACAGAAATTTTCCTTTTCTTGTGAAAGATATAGATGTACAAGTCCAGGAAGCAGAGGCCAAAACAAGAGGAACCCAAAGAGACCCACACCAAGACACATCATAATTAAAATGCCAAGGTCTAAAGATAAAGGGAAAATTAAAAGCAGCAAGAGAAAAGCAGTTAGTTACCTATGAGGGGGTGTACATACAGATGTGAGCTGTTTACTTAACAGAAATTTTTCAGGCCAGAAGGGAGTGGCAATGAATATGCAAAGTGATGAAAAGCAAGGATCTACAACCAAGATTACTCTACCCAGCAAAGCTCTCACTTAGAATTGAAGTTCACATAAAGAGGTTCGCAGATAAGAAAAAGCTAAAGGAGTTCATCACCACCAAACCAGTATTAAATGAAATGTTGAAGGGTATTCTTTGAGGGAAAACAAAAAACAAAAAACAATAAAATGGCAATAAATACATATATCAACATTTGAATATAATAAATAAATAAATAAATGAACAAGGAATCAAATGAACAAAATAATTTGAGAATAAATGGAACCAGAGGCATAGAAACATGGAACAGACAAGTCTCAGATGGAAAGGAAGGGTGGGAGGATTAACCAAATTAACCAAAGAACTTGTATGCATATATGTATAACCCCTGGAATCAGACAATAGTGCAGTGAAGGCATGGGGAGAAGAAGGGAGTAGAGTAGAAGGGGCCCATGGTGGAACAAAAGGGGTCATCTGTAATGCTTAAAAATAAAAGATGAATTTAAAAAAGAAAAATATTGATAAAGCTTTAAAAAGAGGGATATTATAGAATCTGTACACAATAAACAAATAATAAAGATAAATGATAAATGGGTTTGTGCCTATATTCCATGTGTCCATTTACATAAGTTGAATAATATGCAAAATGAATCTGTGGTAATGAAGTCAGAATATTCATTGCTTCTTGTTGGGGAATTAACTAGAAAAAAAAAGCAGGAGAAAAGAATGGAATGTGCTAGAAAAGATCTACATCTGGATTTGAGTGGTTACATGGTTTATTTACATAAAATTTATATTAAGTGTGCACTGAATATTATAGTGCTCTAAGTGCTTTACTGTATGTGTTTTACATAAAATCATATATTTATGGGTCCTTAAAATAATGGTTGGATCTTATACCAAGTTTCTTTAATGAGTTCCTACACTTTTCCTAACTATGTACTTATTTATACAGGTTCAGTGAGATTCTATGCTTCTTTCTGAAAACAAGAAAATAAAAAAAAAATAAAAATGTGCCACCATACAGTGACAAAGATCTTGTTTAATTAGATGTGATAATCTCTCTATAAGAAATTAGAATTATGCCTCAGGTGTTCAAATTGAGCCTATAGAGTTCTCCCAGGAAAAGAGCCCAGTCTTGTTTTGTGACACATATAATATTCACAGGTAGTCAAGAATATAATTTTCCTTTTTTTTTTATGCTCACTCAAGGATATGCTTATTGATTTTATTTTATTTTTAAAAATATTTGTTGTTTAGAGTAACACAGATGTTCCCTCCTTTTTCCCCAATGCCCTCCTCCACCCAAATCCCACCCCACCACAGGTGTGCACCACCCTATTGTCTATGCCCATGGGTAAAGCATATATACATATAAGTTATTTGGTTAATCTCTTCCCACCCTCTCTCCCCCTATTCCTTTGAGGTTCATAAGTCTGTTCCACATTTCCCTGCATCTGGTTCTCTTTTAACCATCAGGGTGTTTTTTGTGTATTTGTTTATTTATTTATTTATTTTAAATCCTGATTTTTAGATTCCATTATTGATAGACATATATTTATTGCCTTTTTATTGTTCATATTGAGCTTTTTTTCTTTTTCTTTTCTTATAGAAGGCCCTTCAACATTTCATTTAATACTGCTTTGGTGATTAACTCCTTTAGCTTTTTCTTATCTGCGAAGCTCTTTATCTGACCTTCAATTCTATATGAGAGCTGTGCTTGGTAGAGTAATCTTGGTTGTAGGTCCTTGCTTTTCATCACTTTGAATATTTATTGCCACTCCCTTCTGGCCTGAAAAGTTTCTGTTAAGAAATCAGCTGACATTTGTATGTGCACTCTCTCATAGGTAACTGTTTTTCTCTCACTGTTTTTAAGGTTTTCTTATCCCTTGGCACTTTAATTATGATGTGTCTTGGTATGGGCCTCTTCGGGTTTCTTTAGATTGGGACTCTCCTTCCTGGATTAGTACATCTATATCTTTCTCAAGAAGGGGGAGATTTCTATCATTATTTTTCTAAATGGGTTTTCAATATCTTGCTCTCTCTCTTCTCCTTCTGGCAACCCCAAAATGCAAATATTGGATTGCTTGAAGTTGTCCCAAAATTCCTTACACTATCTCCCTATTTTTAGATTCTTTTTTTCTTTTTGTTTTTCTGATTGGGTGTTTTTGTGCTTCCTCATATTCCAATTCATTGATTTGACTCTTGGAATCCTCTATTCTACTATTGAATCACAGTAAATTATTATTCATGTCAGTTAGTGTATGCTTAATTTCTGACTGGACCTTTTTCATGTCTTTGAAATTCTCACTAAGATACTTGAAAGTCTCACTAAGTCCCTTGAAGCTCTCATTCAGTTCCTTGAGTATCCTAACTATTTTTTTTTTTTTTAATTCTGTATCTGGGAGTTTTCTTTCTTCTGTTTCATTTAGTTTTTTTTTTTTTTTTTCCTTTCCTTTCCTTTCCTTTCCTTTCCTTTCCTTTCCTTTCCTTTTCTTTTCTTTTCTTTTCTTTTCTTTTCTTTTCTTTTCTTTTCTTTTCTTTTTTCTTTTCGGGAGATTTCTTCTTTTCTTTCATTTGAGATATGGTTTTCTTTCATTTGTGATTTTTTTCCCCTCCACATTTTGACTGCTTTTGTGTTTGTTTCTATGTATTAGGTAGATCTGCTATGTCTCCTGGAATTGGTAGAATTGCCTTGTGTAATAGGTGTCCTGTAGAAACCAGTGGCTTAGCCTCTCCAGTCACCTGCATGGGCTGTATGCATTGTACTGTTGTAGTTGAGCCTCAGTTGCTGTTGGCATCACTGGTAGGAATTAAGCCTCAAACCAATTGCCTTGAGAACCAGGTGAAACTACAGCAAAAGAGGCATCCTATGGAGTAGGACTTGCTTCAATAGGGCTTTGGTGCTCACTGATTCTGCCCCTTGTGTGTGTAGCTTGTGCATGTGGTAGACTTGTTTTCTGACATGGTCTACCAGGTTCAATAGCTCTGGGGCCTTTCAGGAAGCGCAAAGTTAGTCATCTGTGCTCTGCCTGGGGGTGTATGGCGTATGTTACAGAGGGGTCTGCAGAGGGCTGCTACATGTGTTGAGGTGGGAGGGTCCCAGTAAAGGCCAGAGTTGTAAACCTTGGCAAGTTGCTGCTAGTGCTGGGCCTGGGGCCACTTATAAAGAGGTATGGAACATGTTGAGTCCAGCTGCTACTTGTTTGAGAGACTTTAGCTGAATCCTGAGCCAGGAAAGGCCATTCATATCAGAAAGCCACTGCAAACAACTTGGTGGGGCTGCAAATTGGGTGGGGCGGGATCTCAGGAATCACCAGGTTGGAGCAAGCATTGTGGGCCAGGTGGATGGAAAGTCAGCTCTGGTGACTGCCTTTTGTCATTGTGGTGGGGGAGGTCACAGCAGAGGAACAATGATCTCTGTCAGCACTTTTGTGTGGTAGAAAGCTTCCCCCTCAGTTCTTTCTCTGATGCCAGGTAATTTAATTTCTCTCCTTATGTCCCTGGATACTTTCAAGCTGCTGCCCTAGTGCTGGAGGTCAGAGAGAGTGAGTCCAAGTAAGTCCTAGTGCCAACCCTTTGAGAGGAACTGCCTGGGTCTTCAGCAGCCTCTGTATTACTCAGCCACAATCCTGAATGATTTTTACAACTGAAAGTTATGAAGGACTTCTCTTCCCATCATTGGAACCTTGGGCTGAAAGTTCTGGTGTGGGTCTGAGACTCCTTGTTCCATATGAGAGGCCTCTTCAGCTATGATATATTTCCTAAATAAAAACACACCACATATGGGTGGCAGACCAGCTTATTCTGGGCCTTCTCCCCTCCTACCAGTCTCAGTGTGGTCTCTGTTTTTATTCTCTAGTTGTAGGGCATCCACTCAGCCAGATTTCAGGCAGTTCTAAATGATGGTTGTTTTGTAGTTTAGTTGTAACTGTGATGTGATTGTGGGAGGATGCATGTACCTACACTGTCATCTTGGTTCCTTTCTCCTGATTTCTCTCCTGGGAAGGAGAGAGAGAAGCATCAATGTGAGAAAGAACATGAATTGTTTGACTTCTGTATATGCCCTATCTGGGGATTGAATAGCAATGTAGGTATGTGCCATGACTGGGAATCAATCCCACAATCTTTGGTGTAGGGGAGGATGAGCCAACCAACTGAGTCATACTAGCCAGAGCAAGAATGTTACTTTCTAACAGATAGGTCAGGAACATAGCTAATAATGGGGATCTTTGAGAAAGGATTAGTCATATATTTTCATATTATAGATTTTATAGATTAAACCTGGTATATATAATTTTGATGACTGTTTTCTGATCTCAGTAGGAAAAATTATAAAGACTGAAAAATATTTCTGACACATAACAGTAAATTGCAACCCTAAAGATCTTACAAATCCTCAACATGGATATCAACTCATAAGCCTTAGAATCCTGCAGCTCTGTTTTTAGAGCCAGATATTAATGAGGTGTATATGTATTAATTGATACCACTTTTAACTCCCATAAATAAAACTGATAAAAAAAAACAATAAAATTAATATTACTTTATTGTTTGTTTATTTGTTTATTTTTGTATATTATATATATATATTTAGGTGTATGGTCAAATCCATGCCTTAAGAGCAGAGATGTGCTAACAATAAGAGACCTTCAAATAAAGGATCACTTTTGGTTCTGCTGATCTGCTGAAGCATGCATCCAATATGTCCCATAGTCAGAAGTAAAGCACATGCTTTGCACCTTTATATAACAAAAAATAAAAGGATCCCATGTCTAATTTTTAGTCCCCAAAGTGCATGAACCTTGAGCATTCCTGTAAGTTACTGCTTCCATAATGGTAGGATTATTATTGACTTTTGCAGTGCTATTGTCAGAGGATATGTCATGATTTTTGTACACATGATACTCAGGAGAAAATTTGGCTCTCTTTGCACTGTACCTTAATGTAAACCTGCTAACCTTGCTTTTTTGTTTCCTTTTAATGCCTCTGTGACTTTTATTTGAAAAATTGGACCTTCTAAAATTGTATAAACCAACTTCTTTTTTCCAACTTGAATATCCAAAACTGAAATATTCACATCATTATTAGTGTCTCAGTTGCTTTCAAAATACTACAAGAGGAGAACATTTTAAAGGCAGTTGTGATTCATGTACAAAAAAGAAAATTGGTTAAAGTAGATATACTCAGAGTATAGCTGATATCTTTCAATGCCAGAAGTTAAACACATTTGTTTTATGAATATAGTTTAAAAAGCAAAAGGACAGTTTCCACAATCATCTGATTATACTCTAATAAACAATTTAATGTTAGTTATCATAATGCATTCAATAAAATGACAATGTAGTTTAGATTGATTCTTTGTCAATGGAATATAATTAAATCACATGTTCTTATTATGGTAGTTTTTTTTTTTTTTGAACTACCTCGATTTTAAAGATGAATGCCTGTGTGAGTAGAGTATGACAAAAACCCACACAATCTGCAACAGTCATCCAGGAGTGAGACGATATTTAAGAACTCCTGGGAAATAATCTACTCTATAACAAACAAAACCAGAACACGTAAAGCTTTATGGAACCCAAAAGTCGTAAATTCAAATCTCTTAACCAAAGGAGAAAAAATGTAACTGTTAAAGAGTATTACTGAAAGCTTTTGCATTTGAAACATGAGGCAATCATCCTAATTGGCATGGCCTGATAGAACTAGAAATGTGCCAATTAAAATATAATAATGCCAATTCGTGTATTAGAAGAACACATAATTCTTGAATAATATATTTTTATTGCGTTATTTTATTTGGGAGAAATGCATTTAAAAATTTCCAACTTTTTATAAACTATGGCCAGGTATAACATAAGAAGGGGGAGTTCTATAGCCCAAAATAAAGTAACTAAAACTAAGAGCCCTGGCGGGGAAGACCAGTAAGACTTTCTAATTAGCTCTCTTATGCATTTACAATCATCCCTCTTTTATAGTTCAGGTGTCAGGATCTAGCTTACACTAGTGTCAGGGCTTGTGTGTAATCTTCAGTTGTCATGGAATATAAATCTCAGTGAAAATCACGGTGATCGTAAAGAAAGAGCCCCTTTTTTCAATTTTGAGCAACAGTGAAAAAAACATCATAAGAGTTTGGAAAGGAGAAGGTTTTTTCCCTCTGTGCTAGATGGAGTGTTTCTTCTTTCTTTCTTTTTACCAAACTGACAATGTTATAAAATTTTCTAACTTAAAACATTTTTTTTTCATTTTTAGTCAGCTTACTTGATCCAGGGGTTAAGGATGGCTTCCTCTAATGGTGTCAATCTGAGAGAAGAGAAAGGCTTTCTGAGAGGAAGTAGCGAGTCAGTTGCTGTCTGGGCAAAGTGTAATATAAAGAGAGTGGGATCCTCCAGAACCCTCCTCCTCTGTCTCCTGCTCCTTCCACCACATCCAGCTGCTTTTTCTTCAAACTGCAGCTTGAGATTGAGAAAAAAAAATGGACCTGGCAGGAGCATGTGACAAAAGCTCTATGGAAAAATGCCTTTGCTACAACACTGACTGTCGTTCACAGCTAATTAATCCCACAATAGAAGATGAGTTGGCTAGATGCGCTGTGAATGTCCTCCTGTGGCCTCTCTTGACAAGATTTGCCACTGAGGGTTTTAAGCTTTCACCCTATTTAATATTCATGTCTAAAGAGGCAAGAAGCAAGATATTAAGAATTTTTAAAAAGTTGGTCCTTTAGGTTTAGATTATAATGGAAAATTCAACAGCTATCGCTCCTGGAGACAAAAGGTGATCAACTCCCATCCTGGAAGTAAGCTATCAGCTATATACTGAATAATAAAAAAAAAAAAGCCGTAATTATTGGACAATGAAGTGATGGTTTTTGCAGTTCAGTAGTTTTGTAAATGATACCCACAAGAAGTTAATAACCCACGTGTTATAATGCCCAAGAACAAAGTTCTTCCTAGCAAAAATAATATTTCAATGAAAGATTTAGTTTGGAAGGAGGGAGTAAAACTAGATTTCAAAAATACGTTTTAAAAATCTATGATGCTCTCTTTAATGAAGCACCAGTGCCTATACATAACTCATTGGATGTAGTCTTTCAGGCTTTTGACATATATTGTGGCTTGGATTATAATTAATTAATGGGAAGCAGATTCAAAGTTTGTTAGGGATTTTCCTCACTGAAATTCCACATGGCTGCCAATGCTGCGCTAGTCTCTCGGCATGCATATGCAGCGTGGAACGTGTTCCACTTGAGTCTGTGGTGTAGCCCCAGCAAGCACTGAGCCTTTATGAAAACTCAGCCAGGGATCCCCTGAAATGAATGACACCAAGCCATTTGCTGCAAGGAAGGGGTGGCTGCACAGATTCAGGAATAGTTTTAGACTAAAACCTATAAAAATTACTGGAGAAGCTTCATCTGCTGAGGACATAGCTGTGTTGCTGCCATGTATCCTGCAGAGTTGAAGTTAATTAACAAACAGATATTTTCCAAAGCAAGTCTTCGTTGCAATGAAACTAGGTTCTTCTGGAAGGAGATGCTCAGCAGAACCTACATTCATAAAAGTTCACCGGGGCATAGAACATGGAAGGCCAGAGAAGCCCTAGTACTGTGTGGCCATGCTTCAGGGTATATCATTAAGCCAGGCATAGCATGCGGAGTGAAGAGAGAACCCATTTACTCTAAAAAATAAGTTGTGTTTTAGCAACATTAGCAGAAAGCACAGGTGACATCCTTCTTGTTTATGGAATGAATCCACTGATGCATCATAAGAAGGGTGAGCACAACACAATAAGGTATATTGAGAGAGAGAGACAGAGAGAGAGAGAGAGAGAGAGAGAGAGAGAGAGAGAGAGAGAGAAAGAGAGAGAGAGACCACATTTGGAATATATTTTTATTATAGTATATGTTATAATTATTTCTTTACAATATTAATTATTGTTGTGAATCTCTTAATATGCCTAATTTATAAAATAAATTTATTTTAGCTATCTATACTAATAAAAAGTAATATATGTGTTAGACCAGGAGACCTTCCAGATGTCCTTCAGGACAAAGCCATGGTGATGGGGCTGAGGCAGAGGCAGTTGGGGGCAATCAGGCCAGGAAAGGGGCCAGTTGAGGGCAAGAAAGTCGGCAGGAGGGCAGTTAGGGGTGAACAGGCTGGCAGGTGGAATGGTTAGGGACCGTCAGTCAAGCAGGCAGGTGAGCAGTTGGGAGACAGCAGTCCAGGATTGTGACAGGTCTAAGCCAACAGTAGGACATCACCCAAGGTGTCCCAGATTGGAGAGGGTGCAGGCAGGGCTGAGGGACACCCTCTCTCCCACCTCCCACCCCCTGTATGAATTTTGTGCACCGGGCCACTAGTGTATGAATAGGAACATAGTATAACCATATATATATATATATGGTTCTGTTCTATTTGCAGTTTCAGGTATCCACTGAGGGTATTGGAACATATTTCCTATGGGTAAAGGGGGCCTGATACATTATTCAAATTTCATGCTCTTTCTCTTTTGCACATTGTCTAAATTTGTTGTTGCCTATAATCAAATAGTATTCATTCTGCCTCTTAATATGAATGCCAGCTCCCAGAAAAGTCTACTTAGTGGGGAAAAGCATCATCTTAGGATGACTCCATCCTGGGCATAGAGACAGCTGCCTTTCTATCCTTTCTTTACATTGTCATATTGGGTATTTTAAAAAATTTCCCCTAACTTCAGCAAGATGGTAATAATGGATAAAATGACTCATATTTCTTTGGCTTTAGAAAATGTGTTTCCAAGAATTCCTGTTAAAATAAGAATTCTTTTGGGAAGTGTAATATATAAATTCCATATTAGGTACTAAAACTTATAGTTGAACTAATTTTTCTCGTAATCTTTCATCACTTTGGCAACTCGAAGGCAAAGTATTTAATGATAGGAAAATCTGGACTTTTAACATTTTAGCAAGCAAATGAGTATAAGAAGGGTTTAGAAACTAAAAGTTTCCAAGACTTGCACCGGATTGGGGTAACACAGTGAATCCTACACAGCATGTTGACCCAGACCATCTGAGAGAAGAAGGGGTTGGATATACCCAATTTAGGGGAAAAGAACAGGGTAGGCAAAAATGGTACTTAGTACACTGATGGCTTTACATGCTTTGGATGAACTAATGATATGCATAAGCTCTGGCCAAGGAGATACCTGATGCAAAGAACCTTAGGTTTGGAAGAAGCACAACCTCACTTTTTCTAACTTTATACTCACTGATAAGGAAATTAAACCTGTGATATTAAGCAAAGTACAAGGAAACACCTTTTATACATGAAGATATTTTAGTATATATTTTATTCAGTGCCTTGCATGTTACCACAATCTACTGGTTCTTGTTAAGTATATTGGTTGCTCAGATGCCAGACATTTATATTTTATTGAAATGAGTTATTGTCTGTTTTAATTTTTATAGAGTCCTTCTTTGATAAGTAGTATGTCTAAATACAATTTAAATTCATTTTTGTTGTTGTGGGGAAAAAATTCTGGTTTCAACAGGTTTCAGAGTGGAAGCTCTTATTTTGGAGAATGGTTTGATAATTAACAGTATATCTTAGATACAGCATCCAGGCCATCTTTTCTATGCATTGCTATGAAATGTGTAAGTAATCTGAATTCATATCAGTATGTGGGTGTCCAGCCAAATAATTGACATTGCTGAGAAAAGACGCACCAAAGAGGTATTTGGAATTATTTATTTTTATAGATAGGTTAAGTTGCTCATATCAGGTGATAGAAAGAAAGGATTTAAGATACCCTAGCAATGAAGTGACATCATTCACAAAGAATAATGACTGCTAAATTTTTTTTTGTTATAAATACGGTTCTTATGCGTATTTTCTGCCAGCAACCATGAAAATGTGGCAGGCTAAATTGTTAATCTGCAAGTAGAGTTCATCTCAGACCATTCATAGTTCTTGACAGTAGCTACTTTTTTGAAGTCAATACTGCACTTACTAACAACTTACACTTTGAGTGACAGCAGAGGAATAACAGCACGAGAGGTTTCCCTGGTGTTTCCTCTCAAAGTTACAACCATTTGAACATCTGTAACTCAACAGAGGAATCCCTGCTCAACATACAAACACATGGAGAGATGTGCACATTGAAGCGTCTAAAGGTGCGTGAGTGGGAGCGGGCAAGGAGGCGGGAAGGGAGGAGATAAAAGAATAATGGGGGGGGCATCCATGCAGATGGCATCTCACTAGGGGTCTTGGAAAAGAAAGGAAACAGCACTCCCTGAGGCCTAAGGAGACAAAGAGATGCAGTGAGCATTCTTTCCTGAGTAGTTGCTACTCACTGTGACTGAACCCAGCAGAGTGGGATCAAAAGGTTGTCTGGTGGAAACCACTTCAGGCGGAAAAACAAAGCCACAGACATGGCTTCTACCCTCATTCTCAGAGCTTGCCTCCCTTCACACTGCCAGCGCTCTCAGCTTCTCCCAGAAGAAGCTAGAGCAGCAGGTGTCAGGTGTGAAAGCACATGATCAGCCCTGAGAACTGGAGAGACAGACGCATGATCCCCAAGCCGCAGGCACAAGCTGAAGTTCATCCCAACGGCTGGGATGGAGATACAGAGGTAAAGAAGCTGAATTCTGACCTTGGCTATAACTGGGAGGAGAGCACAGCCCCACCAGCAAGCCTCTTCCAGTTCAACCAGCCCCACCCATGGCAGCTGCACTGCCAGCAGCATCTGGTTGCAGGGGACAGCACTGGGATTTCACAAGCTCAGAACCCCATCACTCACCGTATTCCCCATCCCCATGGACATGGTTCTCTGAGTTAAGGTAACACTCGCCTCCCCAGGGAACAGGGGGTGTCTTCTACCTTCCAGCCTAGATCCCAGAAGCAAGAGACACTAAAGAACTTGCACTTCTGTGCCACCTACTGGAAAACAAAAGAAAGGTGTCTTCTGTTCAACCTACTAAATAGAAGTGCCATTCAGATGGAAAACAAAAACAAAAAACAAAAACAAACCAGAGGTATAGAAAAAATGTAAAAAAAAAATACAGAAAACAAAATTAAGCATTTAATATGTGATTTATATGCAGTTCTGTAAATTGTCAATGAGACAGAGGAAAACAGAAAGCAAAATTAATTCAAATAAAATAAATAAAAAAGAGTATTTTATCAAAGCGATTGAAAACTTTAAAAATGAACCACATAGAAATTCTGGAGCTAAAGAACTCAGAAGAAATATAGAATGAACCAAGGAAGTAGAGCTGACCAGATGGAGGGAAGAATTAGTATTGAAGATAGAAATCTAGTAATGATGCAGATGGAATAAGAGAGTAAGGGAAAGACTTAATGGATAAGAGAACAGAGAACCTTTTCCAACAAATAGCAATAAGATCCTCCTAAACTTCTGGAAAGAGTGGGATCCTTAAATTAAAAACAAAGAGAAAGAAAGAAAGGAAGAAAGGAAGAAAGAAAGAAAGAAAGAAAGAAAGAAAGAAAGAAAGAAAGAAAGAAAGAAAGAAAGAAAAGAGAAAGAGAGAAAGAAAAGAGAAAGAGAGAAAGGAAAGGAAAGGAAAGGAAAGAAAAAGAAAAGAGAGAAAGAAAAAATTAAAACTAAAAACCACAGCACCTAATTGTCTCAATCTAAAAAAAGACTTCTCCAAGGTGCATCATATTAGGTAAAACTGTCAACAACTAATGACAAGGAATGAATTCTCAAGGAAGCCAGGGAAAAGAAGATGGTAACAGCGCTGGCCAGCTGGCTCAGTTGGTTGGAGAATCATCCCATGCACCAAAAGGCAGTGGGTTCGAGTCCTCTTCTGAGCATATAACCGAGGTTGTGAACTTTCAGTTGATTATTCAGTTCTTCAGTTGATGATTCATATTGAATTTTCTATAACTTAGTTGCAATTTCAATTTGGTTCTGGGGAGAGGTGCATGTTACTTCCACCTACCCCAATGACATCTTAAATCCCCTGAAGCCTACATACTGGTAGTTTTATTAACCAATCTCATTTCAATAAATTAATAACATTTTTGAAATAATTTATATTTTATAGATGAATATTCAATGGATTAAAAATTAGTTTTACAAGTAATTGAAAATGTAAACCTTGAGCTCCTCCCCATATTTTTCCAACCATGTCTTTCTTTCTCTTGGTTAGCTCCTTACCTTGCTGGAGTTAGTCCTTTCCCAACGCAGAAAGTGACATCTATTCAATAGCTTGCAAATATGTTAAATCTTCAAGTCAGACTGAGTGAGCTCTCTATGCAACAGAAAAACTTCAGCCATGTTTTTTCAAATATTTCTTCTGCCTTTATCCCTCTGTCTTCTCCTGTCAATGTTCCAGTTATACCAATGCTACAACATTCAATATGTACCACAGTTTTGGGATAATATTCTCTTTTTTATTTTTATTGTTTTTCTTCTTGCATTTCAGTTTGGATAATTTCCATTGACTTATATGAATGCCCATTGATTCTTTCCTTATCTATGCTGAACTTCTGTTTTGCTGTTCAAAGCAATCTTCATTTTTGCTTCTGTATTTTGATATCTGACGTTTATTTTGACTCTTTCTTATGGCTTCCCTCTCTTTATTAACATTGCCCAACTAGTCTTGCTTAGTCTCTACTTTTTCTTGTTAAATTAACTAAGCAAAGAGGTTATTTTGAGTAAGAAAACCAAATAATTTCCTTGCATTGCTTTGCTTTTTCTCTATAAAAAGTCACTCCTTGAGCTTCTATTGATGGAGCACTCTCAACTACTTCTAGTTTAGCACTGACCAAATTGAATTGATTTCTGCTTCAATTTTTTAGTATGCTTCAGTTTACATATTACTCATAATAATTTTAAAATTTCTGTCTGGTTATTCTAACACTAGGAGTCCAGTGCATGAATTTGTGCACCTTAAAAGTAACTGTGGTGGGCTCAGGGGCAGGTATCGGCCCATCCTCTGCACTCCTTCCCCGGCCCCTCCTTTTGTGGTCCCCTTTCCCTGTCCCCTGTCTGCCAGCAGTTCCTTAGGTGCCAGCAGCAGGTGTAAGTGGTGGGTGGAACCATGGCATGCAGGAGCAAAGAATTTTCAGTAACCACCCGAGGCTCATCCCAATGACAGTGACCGGTGCCCCACCTTGGTCTGGCGCTCCTGCTGGTCTGCTCTACCATCCCGCCCTGGCCAATACCCACGATGTTCTGCGCTCTGCTGCCTGCTGCTGATGCCTGCCATGTTCCACATGTGCCCCCTGCTGGTCAGAGCACATCATAGAGACCAGTTGTTCCACTGTTCAGTCTATTTGTATTGAATATATTAACCTTTTATTATATAAGATCTTTGTCATGTGTCAGTAAGATTGCAATGATTGTTTTGTGTCTTCAGCCTATGTTTTTCTTTTTCTTTTGATATACTTGGCAATTTTTTGTAAAACAAGTAGAAACCGAGATAAATCGTTTTTAGGGTGAAGAGTGATGCTGATCAGGCCCATGGTAGAGGTTTAGTAGATGTCTGTTGTAACCATGGGCATCACAAGCTCCAAACTCCTCCCACTATTTAGTAAGCTTGTTTCTGTCCCCCAGCTTGGCGTGCGTGCTGTCTGTGTGCTGATACTCAGAAAACGTCTGCCTCTCCCAGTTCTCCCTGCCATTGTTACTGCACCTTATGAGCTTAGGGGTAGGAATGGGGAGAGGGAGGAGGCACTTTCTAATCTTCTAGTTTAAGCCTCAGCTTCTGCACTGCATCGGGAATCTGTGACTCAGAGAGCCTTCCCCCTTGCACTCCAGCTCCTTCCTCAGCTGCAGCTCATACCTTCCAGTGCTCTGTGGCTGTCACTTAAAACCCTTCCGATTGCCAACCAGTAATTTATCTGTGCTTTTAATGTGCTGTATCATTTATCCCATCCAAATCTCTCTTTATTGTTATAAAATGTTCTAGTCATCTTCCGAACTTGAAAATCCTTAAAAAGAGGGATGCTTCAATGCAGTTATTGTTTAGGATAGTTTCACCTGGAAAAAAAAAAACCCCAAAAAACAAACTTTAATCCTATCAGCTTCAATAAATAAAATGCTTATTTTAAATAGCTTTTTGAGTTCAACCTATGCCTTTTTAAACTGAAGCAACTGTTTTCTATTGGTAGATCATTATGTGGGGCAGTTTAGCCTCATCTTTATTTGCAAGTTCATTGTTGGGGGCCGAAGAGAGAACATATAATCTTGTATAACCCTGGGTTTGTGGGTTTCTTTAATATCCTTTATTTTTTTTTTATAATTTAATACATTGGGTATCACTTATATTCTGTTTTATGACCTCATCTATGTTTGCTGTTGGATATTTAATTTAGACATATTATACCTTTTACACAGTAAACAAAGACTGCTGTAAGTACATTTTATAAATAGAATTATTGGTACTGATAAAATTATGTGAAGCCTTGGATACTTCATTCCTACATTTTTAGAACAGTTGTAGCAGAAGTTAAAGTGATTTGGGGAAGACAATGATTATGTGTGTGTATATCTGTGTATGTGTGTATCTCTCTCTGTGTGTGAGGGTATTCATGTGAGTTCACAAAACAAATGAATAAAATCACTGGTTTATTAAGTTGCAAACTAAGTTTATAAAAAACTAGCTGCAAAGACAGGTCCAGTTTCCAGCTCCTTTAATGAGGAGGAGGCTGAGAAGTTTAGATCAGCGAGGTGGAAGTTGCCTACATTTTGATGCTTCTTTAACTTTGATGAGTGCGATATTTTTATCCTTGGTTTCCACCCTTATAGATTTTTATTCATACAGGAAAATTTTGGGTTTTTAATTTATTTTACTAAAATTATTAAGACAGACCTACATCATTAGGATTCTACAAATCTGTTTTTATGAAAATGCTATTACAGCTTTTAAAGACGCACACTCACAAAATCCCTCTGTCAGATCAGTGATGAAACTGTTTCTTGAGAAAGGTTGGCTACATAAAGCTCACTCAGCAAAACTGTGTGTGCAGTTTTCGGAAGATGAGTCTAGAGGACCTTATGTACTGTCAGGATCCAGAAAAATGCAATGCTGGAGTGAGGGACAGACCTAAGGTTTTCCAAAACTCCTGGGGCATAGATTTGATACCAAATAACAAATAAATTTAGACTTAGCAAGGAAAGATTTTATTCAAAAATGATTACTGCAATAGGAAGGACCCTGTGACCATGAGATCTGCAAACATCTAGGAATTTGGCAATATATATAATATTTAAAGGAACAAATAGGGTTTGAAAGAACTGGATGTGGGGGAGTTGGATGAAAGAATGGCATGATCTGAGAGATCAGAGAATGTTTTCCTGGACGGTAGTTCTCATTAGTTGTTTGCTAGCTGGGGATGGGGTAGGACAAAATTCATGGCCCTGAGAGGAGAGACGCTAAACCACATTTTGGTTAGTAGGCACTTTGTCCGGACTGTGACCCATGGGAGCAAGCAGTTTAGCAAATTTATGAGGAAAAAGGAATTTGGAGAGTCCATGCCTAGAAATGAGGTTGTGGGAAGGGTTGGTACCTGTGAGTCTTATCTAATTTACATGGGGAAGGGTGTTCTCCAGAAATCAAGAGTGAGGGGATTTCTTAACCTTTACTATTTTCCAGGAGCACAGGCTTTGAGTCATTTTCAACATTGCCAGATTATAAATGGTTTTCTCTAGCTAGAAAGCTAGATCTTAGATTGTTGACTCTACAGCACTTGTGCATACATCTCCTCAGATTCCTGTGTCTTTGGAACAAGGACTGCTGTGTATCACAATCCTGGATTGCAGGGAGCTGAAGGGAATAGAACTGGGAACTATGGGAGAGTGAAAGGAACCCCCTCCTTACGGGACTGATTGTTGTATGGCTAGTAGTGTGGACCTTGGTTAGTACTCTTCTTTCCAGGGAAAAGCTACAGTGAATGCCAGCAATCACTTCCCTTATGATTGTAGGACCCTTAGGAGTTTGCAATATTTGGACACAGGGAGTTGAGAAGCTTCCTTCTACTTCGATGCGAAGGAATACTCAGTCTGACTGTGTGTGTGTGTGTGTGTGTGTGTGTGTGTGTGTGTGTGTGTGTGTGTTTCTAACTGACTTTTAAATCCTTCTATAATTCTAATTAAGTTCATCTTCATCTCTGGAGCTTGGCTAGCTCTCAGGCTAGAAATAAAGGAAGCTTGCTTGCCAGGCCAGGCTTCCTAAGCTCTCACATCTCCACTGGAATTGATTTGCATTATAATGCACGTGGCAGAAAGATAGGCAAATTGAATGTGTGATTAACTGAGCAAAGAATAAAGCCCATATAGAGTTAACATATATTGCGAGGCTGCTTTTAGGTCATTTCTAAAAGGATGGAAACAGGCCAACTCTAAGAATAAATGCATGAAATACGATGATTATCTTACTGAATATAAAACATTTATTACATCATCCGTTCCTTTTTGTTTAACATGAAATGTGTTAAACAATTTCTAAGTTGAGAACTAATCATATTATATGGTGGTGGCTCAGTGCTAGCAAAATGGGAAACCCACTGGATCTGGGAATGACCCCGTTAGTGCTAACTGGGAGATACAGTAAATAACACAATCTTGCTCAAGGAATTAAGTTTCCACATAGTTCCACAAAACCCAAATCATGTGCATGTATGTATGTTTGGTGAAAATATGTGTCCTATCTTTAATTTACCTTTGGAGAGTATTAGTGCTGACTGAAAAGTCTATCTTACAAAAAAGAACTCTTCGAGTAGTTTTTTGAAGTCGTGTTTTAAAACATGACCCTGTACATAGGCAAGTCTTTTTCTTAGTATGTAATAGCCATGTCACATGACCTAATATATCCAGAGTAAACACCCTTTTGCCATTCATTGAAAATTCTGGTTTTTACATTCTTGACATTTTATATAATGATTCGATAACTTACGTACCACCTTTGGACTTTTGTAATACAATTGCTAATATAAAGCTTGTATTAATCATAATAATCCTATGTAATAAAAGCTTAATATGCTAAGTTTCCAGTCATCCGGTTGTCCGTTCAACCAATCAAAGTGTAATATGCTAATGATATGCTAAGGCAGTTCAACTGCTTGCTATGATATGCACTGACCACTGAGGGGCTGATAGTCAACCCATCTACCAGTTGCAATGATGAGCACTGACCACCAGGGAGCAGACACTCTGACTGGTAGGTTAGCATGCTCCTGGGGTCCAGCTGATTGGGACTGAGTGAGGTGGGCCAGACATGCCCTGGAGCCCTCCTGCAGTCCCTCCCTGGCTGGCCAACCTCCCATATCCCTCCTGGACACCAATCATGCACCGATAGGGTCCCTTGGCCTGGCCTACGCCCTCTCGCAATCTCTGACCTCTCGGGAAATATTGGAGAGCCTGTCTCAGCCTGACCCTCAAGCCAGGCCGCTGGACCCCAAATTTGTGCACCAGGCCTCTAGTACATATATAAACATTTATATGTCATTGTCTCTGCCAATGTAAAGGTGTCCTTGGACAGATTTTGCATAATGAAGTTAATAGTACTTGTAAATGTGCATATTTCTGGTTTATTCTTCATCTTGGTTCTTTCCCTCTTTATTTTAATTATAATAGAAAAATGTTTATTTCATAGGATAAAATCCTATTTGAAATTATTAGCTTGCTATACAATGTGATACTAAGCAATTTTTTGTAATTGAATTATGTACAATAATAATGTGCTAAAATAATATTTCAGTCTATTTGGAATAAAATCATGTCCCTAATAAATGACATATTTTTTTAAGAAGTAAATTAAAGTTTATATTAAATCATTTCTGAAAATCATTGATGATGTTACATGCTAAAAACAACATAAATTGACTATATTAAAGATTTTTTTTAATTAATGAATTTTCAAATTACTGGCAAATATACTTTTTAAAAAAGTATTGTTGAAAGTATTACATATGCCCTTCGTTTTCCCCCATTGACTTCTTCTAACCCACCCTTCCCCTTAGCCCAGGCCTTCACCACCCTGTTGTCTATATCATGGGTTATGCATATATGCATACAAGTTCTTTCATTGATTTTTTCCCCATCCACCCACCCTCCCTTGTATTCCCTCTGAAATTCAACAGTATGTTCTATGCTTTTATGTCTTTGAATCTATTTTGTTTGTCAGTTTATTTTGTTCATTATATTCCACATATGAGTGAGATCATGTGATATTTGTATTTCTCTGATTGGCTTATTTCATTAGCATAATACTCCCCAGGTCCATCCATGTTGTTACAAGTGGTTAGAATTCTTTCTTTTTTGAAGTTGCATAGTATTGCATTGTATAAATGTACCACAGCATGTATGTGTGTGTGGATATATATATATATATATATATATATATATATATTGATTTCAGAGAGGAAGAGAGAGAGAAAGAGATAGAAACATCAATGATGACAGAAAATCATTGGTTGGCTGCCTTTTGCATACCCCATATTGGGGATTGAGCCCATAGTGGGCATGTGCCTTTGAACAGAATCAAACTGAGTGCCCTTCAGTCCATAGTCTGATGCTCTATCCATTAAGCCAAACCAGCTAGGGTGACCACAGCTTTTTTATCCACTCATCTGCTGATGGGCACTTGGTCTGTTTCCAAATCTTAGCTATTATAAATTGTACTGCTACGAATATAGGGGTACATGCATTCTTTCTGATTGGTGTTTCAAGATTCTTAGAATATATTCTTAGGAGTGAGATCACTGGGTCTAATGGGAGTTCCATTTTTAACTTGCTGAAGATATTCCATACTGTTTTTTACAGTGTCTGCACCAGTCTGCATTCCCATCAGCATTGTACTAGGATTCCCTTTTCTCCACTTGTTTTTTGTTGATTTGCTGATGCTAGCTATTCTGACAGATATGAGGTGATACCATTTTGTTTTAATCTGCATCTTTTAGATGTTAGCAACTGAACATTTTTTTCATAGGTTTCTTGACCTTCTGTATGTGCACTTTGGAGAAGTATCTATTTAGGTCCTTTGCCCATTTTTTAAATTGGATTGTCTTTTGTTAAGTTGTATGAGTTCCTTATATATTTTGGAAATTAACCCTTTACCAGATATATCATTGGCAAATGTTATATATTCCATGCAGTGGGCTCTCTTTTCATTTTGTTGATGGTTTCTTTTGCTGTGCAGAAGCTTTTTATTCTGATTTAGTATCTTTGTGTTTACTGTTTTCTTTATTTCCCTTGCCACAGGAGATGCATCAGCAAACATATTGCTATGATAAATGTCTAAAATTTTGCTGCCCATGATTTCTCTTAAGATTTTTATGGTTTCATGACTTGCATTTAAGTCCTTTACCCATTTTGAGTTTATTTTATGTATGGTATAAAATGGTGGTTTAGTTTCATTGAATCTGTTCCATTTTTCCAACACCATTTTATTGAAGAGACTGTCTTTACTCCAATGAATGCTCTTGCCTTTTTTGTCAAATATTAATTGAGCATAATGGCTTGGGTTGATTTCTGGGCTCTCTGATCTGTTACATTGGTCTATGTGCCTGTTCTTGTGTCAGTACTAGGTTATTTTGAGTACAGTGGCTTTGTAGTATAACTTGATATCTTGTATTATGATTCCTCCAAGTTTTTTTTTTCTTCTTCTTCTCAATATTGCTACAGCTTTTCAGGGTCTGTTTGGTTCCATATAAATTTTTGGAGTGTTTGTTCTAGATCTGTGAAATATCCCGTTAGTATTTTAATAGAGATTGTATTGAATCTATAAATTGTTTTGGGTAGTATGGATATTTTAATGTTGTTGATTTTATCAATCTATGAACACCGTATATCATATTCTTCCAGTTGTTTATATCTTCTATCTCTTTTTCAATGTCCTGGCAGATATAATTTTTTTAAATAAAAAAAACACACAAAAGGATGATCAATTCTGATACCTAATTTAACACTTAGCTGTGATTTAAGGGACATGCGGAGTTACATTAACATTTGGAGTTACAGACAATAAAGCTGACACTACTCCTTTATTTTTTTAAATTACTTGGTAAAAACCTCAGTATATTAGTTTTAACATGGAGGTGAAAACAACCATGATAATTTTAACATGTGGTGTTTTAATTTTATCAACCTTTTTAAACAAGTAGTCCTAGTTGTCAAGTATAGAAATAAATTTTTAGCCAATCAAAATGCAACATAAATAATGGTCCAGGTTGTATGGTATAATAATACAATTCACAGATTCCATGAGATTCCCATGTCTGTTAATTAATGTCATAGATTTCCATATCTGTTAATAAGAGTTTAAGGAATAAATGTTACCAAATGAATTTGTCATGTGGTAATAATTCCAACAAGAATTTGAAATTCTACAAATTTGCCCAATATAGTTACTAAATTCTAAGAGTTTTGTTGTTGTTGTTGTTGTTTAGTCCATTCAATTTAGAATTTTTATGTTCCCCTGCTTTTGACTTATCACCAGTATTTACCTTAGTCATGCACTTTAATTGCAAAGCTGGTGAGTGTATTTACTGTGTAGAAGAGAATTATCCAAAACTTCAGAAATAAAAAAATAAATAGTTGCATTTTCTTAATGTAATGCTAGAGGACTATCTAACAAGGTAGCCTGAGGCTAAGGATCATCTGATTTTCTCTGAAATGTAACTTCCTTTTATTTAGAATCCATACTTTGCATTTTTCATGCTGAAAAGTTAGAGTAGATGTTAACTTTTAGGAAACTAGGTTGTGGTAATTTGTTTTTTATCTAGCAGATAATTTAACTGTAAAGGTTATTTTTTGACTGAGCCATAGGATTAATCAATTCTGTAATATCTTAATCTTATTTCAGCATTCTTATTTCAAAGGCTGTATACAAACCCAGTTCCTCTCATCTTTTTTTGAACTAGCTTTGACATCCTGCTGGTTCCCTTAGTAATATTTTAAGTAAAACATTGATATGTGCTTTTTACTTATTGGTGAGAATTACGTTTCTTTTAATGTTTTGAAAATTATGCTTTAATAACCTAAAGAATTGCAAAACATAAAGAAATAAGATAAGTAGACATATGAGCAGTGAAAGAAGTAGAAGAAGATGGTTAGGTGGGTGGAATAACTAGTTATCTATCTATAAGATTATTTCAGAAGATGCATTCATTCCAGTTGTGATAAAATATAAATGTTTTAAAATTTTAATGAATAAACTAAAATTGTGCTATCCAAGAATAATGGCCTCATACTTTTAAAAACTTTACAGCTTATAATTGCAATACATAATTAGACATACAGAAAGTGAATCATGTTAAATCAAGTAATATTTGATATAAAACTGTGGAAAATAAGCTTTTTATTCATCTTTCAATCCAGCTATTACTTTATGGGACAGGGTCATTTGAGTACTTTTCTGTCACAAATTCAGAGAGTTTTATCTATTTATTCATATTTGTATATACCTATATTCTTTGTTATTAAATTTAAGATGTTGCTTGTACACATAAAGGCTTTCTGGATGAGAAGACATTTTTCAAATGATGTCTAAAATTGCATTGCTCATCAAATTAAAAGGAAAAGAAACTAAAGGTTAAAGACAGGAGCTTAAAGATAGGAACGTCTTGATGTTATACCCAGAGAACTTTGGTTAAGCTTTTTCTATACTACATATGAATGATAACATACATCCCTAAAATTAATATTTGGGGCAGGGGGCGGTGATGAAAACGGACACACACACACACACACACACACACACACACACACACACACACACATTTCCTCATTGAAGATCTCTTATATAAAAAAGGTCTGCATATAAAAGACAGTCCAGAGGCATCTTTGAAGGTTCTTTTTCAAAGCAGCTCTAGTTTCCCCTGTGTCTAGGGATTTCTGTTATTAATTGAAGTTAATTTTCTAGGATATCAGTTTGCCATGCACGTGGGAAAGATTGATAGCCTCTTCGATTCTCAAGAGTGTTCAAAATGACACTGTTCCATCACCGGGTGACTTCACTTTTATCATCACAAATCAAATTATAAACATCGGGGCAACCTTGCTGGAATCTGGCTTCGGGAGATTTCCATAAGATTAATTAGGCGGCCAGAGCAAAGATGGTAAAATAGAAGGGGGGAGGGGGCGGCGGGAGGAGGGAGAGCGGAATCATTCATTCCTCGCAGAATGGAAAGTCAGTTCAACAATGGGTAATTAGCGTAGGCCATGGATTCTCAAAGGCGCCGAGGACACTGGACTCTCTCCTGCACTCTGATGTTTAGTGCCCTATTGTGGACCCCTCATTTAATTAGTGCACTTTGATACCCACAGGAGTTTGAGGCTCCGGGGCATGCTAAATACAGACTGACACCAGCAAGCTTCTGCCTCCTTCCACTCTAATTAGAGACACAATGAGCTGCAAAGACAATGTTTTACTCCAAGATTCCTTCTGCAGATACCTCTGGCAGGAAACAATCATTTTATTTTGTGTCTATATTGGTATTCAGATTAAATTGTTAGCATGCAAAAGATGAGCTAAGGGCACCTATCTATTAAAAATGCTTAGCAGGGTTCAAAAACGATGGAAGCAATTTGTGGGGGGAAAATGTGTATTTTCCCACTTGGAAACTATTTCTTTTTGCCATATTCTAATTAGAAGTAAACTTCAGACTTCAATGCACTTTGCATTCTACAGTAAATATCGGGATTTTCTTAAAATAACCGTACGTTCTATGCCTTAAACAAGTGGTTCTAAAATTATCTAAGAGAGACAAGGAGAGTAAGAGGGAAAAACCCTTCGCCTCCTCTGAATTCAACCGCATTGAGATAACTAGCCAGCCCTGGGAAAAATGACAGAGGTCATTTTTATAGGAAGATTGTTAATCTGTCTAGAGCGCTTTAAAGAGAGCCCTGAAACATTCACAGTGCCAAGTTAAAAATTTTTTTTATAATGTTAGTTTTGACGGACAGTTCTATGCTGATTGGGAGAATATAAATATCCCTAGGGAGACTGCATATTGAAAATCAATCTCAGCATCCACAAAATACTGGTATGTGTTGCTTTAACTATACACTGTAAATCCTATACCCCTAGTGTTCCATTGTGTAAATGTACCCCAGCTTTTTTATCCACTCATCTATTGATGGGCACTTGGGCTGTTTCCAGATCTTGGCTGTTGTAAATAACGCTGCAATGAACATAAGGGTGCGTATGTTCTTTAAAATGAGTGTTTCAGGTTTCTTAAGATAGACTGTATTCCCAGAAGTGGAATTTCTGGGAAATAAGGCAGTTCCATTTTTAATTTCTCAAGGAAACCTTATACTGTTTCCCACTGTAGCTGCACCAGGCTGTAAAAAGTGAAGGGAATTTTACCTTCTTTCACAGTGTGAATGGACCTGGACATTATTATGCTCAGTGAAATAAATCAGTCAGAGAATGACAAGTACCATATGATCTCACTTATAGGTAAAACCCAAGGAACAAAATAAACTGACAAACAAAATAGAGATAGAGGGCGGATACATGAACAGATAGACTGACAGCTGTCAGAGGGAAGTGGGTTGGGAGGCTGGATGAAAGAAGGAGAATAGAGGAAGCACTCAGTATATGAAACAGTGCGGTGATTGCCAGAGGGAAAGCAGGTAGGAGTTTTGGAGTTTTGGAGCCGGACAAAGGGGAGTAAATGGAGACAGAAAGAGACTTTGCTTTGGACGATGGATATATGATGCGGTGTGCGGATAATAGTTTATTGAGTTGTATGCTTAAAACCTGAATGGTTTTGTGAACCAATGTCACCCCAATCTATAATAATAAAAGTGTGATATGCTAATTAGACCTGACGTCCTTCCGGATGTCCTTCTGGACAACCTTACGGACAAAGCTGGGCTGCAAGGGAAGCCCAGATCCCGGTGCCAGAGGGAAGCTGGTGCCATCTTTGCTCTGGCCGCCTAATTAATCTTATGGAAATCTCCCGAAGCCAGATTCCAGCAAGGTTGCCCCGATGTTTATAATTTGATTTGTGATGATAAAAGTGAAGTCACCCGGTGATGGAACAGTGTCATTTTGAACACTCTTGAGAATCGCATGAATTTTGTGAATCAGGCCCCTAGTAAATTCAATGAAAAAGGAAAAATTATATATCCCTAAAATTTAAACACCTGACAAATTTTTCTTCACAATATTGCTATGTGTTTTTATGTGTTAGTACTAATGCACTTTGTGTTCACCCAGCTACTCACCTGCCTCGCAATCTATATTTAACTTTGAGAAAATGAAACCAAAAAGCCTCAACTGAAAAAAAGACAAAACAGAAAAATCCAATCTGAGATTGTTTCCACAAAAGGAATATGTCTTAACTAACTTTCAATGCCCTTTGACACCCCAGATCTTCCCCCAATAAACACATACTTTATTATTTATTGTGAACAAAATCAAAAAAGAAAAAAAACCGACATTGTTTCTGTAAGAAAGTGGCCTGTTCTGTTACTCAAAATCACCCTGATCATTTTCAGAAGCTTTTCTTGGAGCCTCACTCTGAAGGAACATCTTGGTGCAGGGACTGTTGCATGGGTTTCATCTCCAGTACTGAACACAATAGGCTGTGAGCAACTCCCCAGAGAACACTTTTAAGAAAGATCGCTGATTCAGAGGGAATGATGCCGTGATTATTTAGCGATGCCTTCCGTTGGCTTGGCTTAGGGACCACAGCTCCGTGACTTTGTTAACTCTGTCCTTGGCTAAGGTGCTACAGGATCTAATTTTCCCTGCTGGGCCAGTTACTGGTCACTCTTCTACAGTTTAGAGATTTTTTTATGCCCAAATCTAGGAATCTAGTAGAGTCTTGCCTACCTATTTACCTCTTTGGATAAACTCATTGTGGAAACTTAGATGATACAGCTTAAAACTATCATCTTCTTTGGGCATTTTGGCCGATTATGTCCTGTCATTCATTTCCTTTTCGCTAATCTTGCCTGTAAAGAGTGGGCACTCCTCATGTCTCACTTGAATCTCAATGTCAGACACCCAGGCCTGTAAACTGGGATAATGGTCTTGATGCATTGTTGATGAACTTTCCATTTGAAAATTCCCCCATATGTTGAACAGTTCAAAAAGTTCTGGGTTAGTCATTAATAAACCATTGTTATGCTCTGTGTCCTCTCCTGGTTTTTGTTGCTATTCAGAAAACGATCAAACATATCTTATCCAAATGTTTGGAAAGACTATGCCTATGAAAGGAATATTTAAAATCAACAATTAAGGCCAAGTTAAGAAAACTCTTCTTTCTTGTCTATTTTAATAAAGTAGGTGTTTTCTTTCTTTTTTTTTTTTTTAAATATATATATTTTATTGATTTTCCACAGAGAGGAAGGGAGAGAGATAGAGAGCTAGAAACGTCGATGAGAGAGAAACATCGACCAGCTGCCTCTTGCACACCCCCTACTGGGGATGTGCCCGCAACCAAGGTACATGCCCCTGACTGGAATCGAACCCAGGACCTTTCAGTCCCCAGACCGACGCTCTACCACTGAGCCAAACCAGTTTCGGCTAAAGTAGGTGTTTTCTAAGCAATGATGATTGTGCCTATATTAAGTACTTTATGGTTTAGATCAGGAAGTTAATGCATCTATACCTTTTGGGAAAGAGTTAGCAATAACATGTGCTACATAACTTCTAGTAATGATACTTCAGCTAGCACTTGAAAGTAGAATCCTGTCTCCCAGAGGTAACTTATTCCCCATCTAAGTCACTGAAGTAAGCGCTGAATAATTAGCTAGCAATACCTTACATATTAATGTTTCAAATCATCCATCACTTGCAATCCTGCATCCAACCTCAGTGCCCTTTCCTTAAAAAAGATTCATGCTTCCAGCTAAGAAGGTAGGGAGTTCTTTTCACATATAACGGAAGACATTGTGCTCAAGGAGAGATAATCAGTCCCATTATGAATAGTTTACAAGTGGTTAATATGCCTTCATATTTTCTGCATGCCCTATTGAAAATCATCTCATCTATTATTAAGACATGCACTAGATTATAGATGCTTATGGGCAATACTTAATTTACTTTTTTAAAGCAACAGACTAAGGAAAAATTCCTCCAATATGCAGCATCCATACGTTGAATTTCATTGGTCACCAAGGTGGGCAGTGTTCACAATCACCTCTTTGCAGAGTGGAAGCACATTACACAGATTTGTGTGTAGATGTTCCTGAAGATAGATGAACGTTAAGTACCCTGCAGAGTTTGGTGAAATGTGACATCATGGAGCACCCTGCTATGACATTATTTTGGATTACAGTCTATGCCAAAAGCCACTTAGCATCACTATTGGGAAGAAGCAAAGGGACCCCAATGAAAGGGTTATCTGCCCACTTTCCTCCCATTCTTCTCTATCTTCTTTTTTACTTTAGAAATTCATTTCATTCCCTCCTGTATTCGATGGCGCTCCTTGCTCCTTGCTTCAGGGGTTCTTTGTAGTAATTTATCTCATATGCTTATTAGCATTTGTGTAAAAAAGTTTTGCGTTTTTTTTTTTCTTGTTTCAGACTTTCTAATGTTCAGATCTTACCTACTCAATGCTCTGATCTTGAGGCATAAAGGGTTTGCTTGCATCAATTTTATCCATCCACCTTATAGTTTTTAAAACTTCAACTGGGTTACATGAAGTCTTTATTCCACCAAGAATTTGCTCAATTTTCTCTGTCTTTGCACATGACTTAATCATTGAGGTCTGGTATCATTCATATAATTGCTCCACACTGTTCCCCTGAATAACAATTAAACCTTGCCAAGGTTTGGTGACTTGCACTGTTGAAATTATATAAGCTAAGGTCTAGGAAATTCTATCAATGGCAATACTGTGATGCTTTCAACTGATAAAAGAACTGACTGGTTCAATTTATATTTACTATTACTAAAATTATATACTTCAACTAATACCTATCTATCATTTGACAGTTAGAGGAGGGGTGTGTGTGTGTGTGTGCTAATAATTCAGTTAAGCCAGGTAAAGACAATTTTCTTTTCAAAACATACTAATGCAAGGATTTCCACTAGGTTCATGCCCACAGAATATGGAGAGCTGGTTTATTAAATCACATTGAGTCACTTGTGAGGAGGCTTATTCAAGCTTCCCCTGCCCCTTTAGATAACATTGGCACAATTTAAGTAAATAGATATCGCTTTTTCCACAAACCCTCTGCCTATCCTATGAGTCTCTTTATTTTACTAGTAAAATTGTAAAAATGTGGAATAATTATGCACATAACAGACAAACAAAGAAAAATGTGCTCTTAAAAGCTACAGTTAGCTAAAGTATTCTTATTCTTTATCATTTACTACCTATACATTTAATTGAATACAGTTTGATTTACAATAAATATTGAAGTGATGGCTTAGAGGTATTAGATAATAGAAGCTTTAAACACAACTTTGTTAATGGTAGATTTTTTTTTTTCCTCAAAAAGAGTAGTGGTTACTTTTAAAAGGCTTGCTATGACCTTTACTTATATGAATTAGGGAACTTGGAAAAAAACTAGTTCTCTTCTAACAGCACTTACTTAAAAATTGTTCAAATGAAGTTAAATTATAAAATGATTATTTTAAAGGCCGTGAAAATGCCTGTTAGAGGTTTTTCTATACCCAGATGTCTACAAATTGCTTCTATGTAATAGCCAGTTTCAAAGCTCAGAATGAATATGGGTGGAGGGCAATGTGCAAACTGCCCAGATCCTCATATGATCTGAAAGACTGGAGCAGCAATTCCTAAATGACTCACTGTCCCCTCCTTTCTGAAACACCTCTTTGAAGTGCACTGTTACTCCGTTCCAGCATAGATATTCTTTTGACTAATAACCATCACTGACAACTTCTTTCTTTGACAATGGGGGAAGGAACACTATTATTTTCCTTAGACCATGGCTTCTCAAACTGTGCTGCACATCTATATCAGGAAGCTTTACACGGGCCAATACCCAAGTCTAACCTCAGGTCAATTAAAAGAGTATTTTGGGGTAGCTCTTGGGAATTGGGATTTTTTTTTAATTCCTAGTGATACTAATGTGCATTCAGAGTTGAGAACATTTATTTAAAACAATAGTTCTCAGCTGGGTGGGTGCACATTGTTAACTATTAGAATACATTTTTTCAGAATGCACAGAACATGGGGATGGGGACCAGGGAAAGTATTTTCAAATGTTCTTACAGATTATGTTGACATTCTTGTTTCTTCAAATAAGAATCAGTATGAATTTTCACAGAGCTCACCACGTGAATCTGATATGCCCTTCATTCACATTTGAGAATCTCTTACTTGGGTTATTTGTCCAAGGACATATATATTAATAGAGTCAAAGCAACAATGAAATTGTTCTAAGAGCTGTGGTTGTATCCTGCAGATTTATCCTGAACTCAATATTTCTGCAATGTGTCACAGTTACCACAAAATTGAAAAGATATACTACACTTACGTTTCTCAAAGTGTTTCTTTAGAACAAAATATTGTGGTAGGATAAAAATTATGTCTTCCCCCCACAAAAAACAAACAAACATATTTTTTTTTTTTGGGGGGGTTGTTCTAATAAAATTGGGAGGTATAGTGTCAAGCAGTGTTAAATATATTTATTTCATGCCTAATTTATCAGAGCCTATAATGGGCTGATGTACATTGAAACTCTTCTAGAATAGAGCTTCTCAGATTTGAATGTGCAAATACACCTATCTAATGGCATAGTAAAAATATGATAGCTAAGAATTACACCACTGCTAATAATTAGTCAAAACAGAAAGAGACATACAAATAACTATAACTTATTGATTGGGTATCATTAAATAATTTAATGTAGTTAATATACCTAGGAGGTAGGTGATATTTCCCTGTTTTATAGATGAGGAAACTGGGATTAAAAGGGATTAAATACGTTTCTCAAAATTATAGATTTAGTAAATGAGAGCTATGATTCTAAATCCAAGCCTGTCAAATTTCCAAATTTGTTTTCTTTTTACCATATCTTCTTTTATTCATTCCCTTTTTTGTTTTTAAATAAAACATATGTTTCCTATAGTAAAATGCATAAATATTAAATGTATAGCTAGAAAACTTTAATGCATGTTTATATTCAAGTAGCTATCACTAAAAGCCAGCTAGTATACACCCATTCCGAAGAAAATTCTTCATATTCCTTCTCAGATAATAATCTCCCTCTAAGAATAGTCTCTATCCTGATTTCTATCACTATTAATCAGTTTTTATGATCCTTGAACTTCAAACAAATGAAAATATACATTATATACTCATTTATACCTTGCTTCTTTCACTAAATACAGATGTTTGAGATTCATCAATTTTGTTGGACACATCAGTAGTTTAATTCATTCTTCATTTGGTAGATATTTAGATTGTTGCAGTTTTTGCCTATGATGAATATAGCTTCTGTGAACATTCTTCTACAAAACTTTTGTCGACATAAGCATTAATTCCTTTGGCAGATATACTTAGCAATGATGTTGCTGTATTTTTTTTTTTTTGAGTAGGCATATCTTAAACTTTATTAAAACCTTTCTAGCATTTTTCCAAGCCAGTGGTGGTGCAATTTTACCAAGTCTTTGTCCTATTAGCAATGAGAGACAGCTCCAGTTATTCTATTTTTACCTTCTTTTATTTCTTATCTCCTTTTACCTTCTTTTATTTTTTTGTATCTTTTTTATCCATTTCTTCCTAAGGTATACAATTAAGAAAAGGCAAAGTGTAATTCTTCTAAAGTCTATCTTGGAAAAGTGTGCAAAATTATTGAGGGGAAAAAAATTCCCTAACAAATAGATGTGTGCTCAACCTACCCAATTTTAAGAGGATGATTTCTCAAACCAAAAAACAAAACACACACACACACACACACACACACACACACACACAGTAAAAGGACTAATACATAACTCAGAACAAAGGCTAAACATAGGTATTGATAAGGAAAAGATCAAAGGCAACATGAACAGACAAGGTGCCTTATAGGAAAAAGGAAGGATGGTCATGGAGGAGCAGGGGGCATCGAAGACAAATATAAAAGTGAACAGAACAATGAAGGCAAATTGCCAGGAGGCCGGGGTCCAGAACGCGTGCATGCGCAGAAAGCTTGGTTAGCACAGCAGACACTGAACAAAGGGCGCAGAGCAAAGCCAGGGAGCGGTCCGGAGGAAGCGCTCACTCTGAGTACGTCCTCTTTAAAAATTAAACAGGGAATTATACTGTTGCACGACTAGTTCCTAAGCCAAGTCTTAGCCACCAGTTTTGTTCATCGATCCCTCTCTTGCATCCATCAGCCTGGTTTGTTTCTCTAGACTCATTTTGGTTTTGCCTTCTGCAATGCTACCTCAGCGCTTTGGCCTCTCTTTCAGTAACAGGCTTCTGTTTCTAGGCCAAACATCCAACAACTTCCCTCAGTCAATTTGAAGAACTCAGCAATATCACCTAAATCGGAAAATCTAAATCAGTCTCCCAAGGCTAAAATTAATCATCCCCCCAAAGCATTTTAAAGACACTAGCAGCATGAGTTTAAAAGTGACTCTTTGAACGATTAAAAATTAAATGATACTGGGGGGATGAGGACAATTATGTGATACCATAATTAATAAAAAAAAAAATAAAGAAAAAAATAAATGATACTCAGTTGTACTTACTGACTTCCTTGTTTCCAAATGGTGCAATTTGGTCATGGATGTTATTTTAGATTGAGAAGAGTTTGCTACATGTGATGCTATGGAATTTAGACCCAGCTTTTCATTTATTTAAAAAAATAATAATTTATTGATTTTTTTACAGAGAGGAAGGGAGAGGGACAGAAAGTCAGAAACATCGATAGAGAGAAACATCCCCTTGATAGGAATTGAACGTGGGACCTCTCAGTCTTCAGGCCAACATTCTATCCACTAGCCAAACCGGTTTCAGTAGCTAGACCCAGCTTTTATGACAGTTATCCTACTTGCCCAAAGAATTTCTTAACACCCATTTATAAGACTGGAGCAGAAGGAAAAACTATCTCTCTGGCCATCATCTCCTCAGACGTGATCATTCATGTAAAGGCCTTGCCATTTGAATGGCCTAGCTGGAATAGTCACCATTTGGTGATACATGACCCAGAAATAAAGGTGATCTCCAAATAGTAGGGTAATTTATATAATTTTTTTTTTCATCTCTCTTGTGTTTCATACATTGCTGACCAGTAAAACTTCAGATGGATATATAAAATACATGAAACATCATAAAGCAATAATGCTTCTGATAATATCTGATTGTTTAGTTCTAGGTAGCTATTCAAGTCAGGAAATTAAGAAATTTTCAGAAGATTGGTTTCTAAAAACATATATTAAACCCAGAAATGTATCTTGCTCAAACTTGCTAAATTTTTGTCCTATTTATTTTCATTAAAGGTTATATAGGGTTTCTATAAATGAAGTTATCCCAGTAACAGAATGCAGTTGATAGGTTTGTTAATAGCTTTCTGGGAGAATAAAATAAGAATTTTACCAAATATATATCTTTGTTCAAATATCAACCAAGGGTACAATAAAGCAAGAAGGAATTTAAAAATGCTATATGTGGAATATAATTATATGACAAAGGATATAAACAAAATTTTGGAAAAGTCAGCTACATATTTTTTTAAGTTTTAAAAAATATTCACCTGCCGAAACCAATTTGGTTCAGTGGATAGAGCGTCGGACTGCAGACTGAAGGGTCCCAGGTTCTATTCTGGTCAAGGGCATGTACCTTGGTTGCCAGCACATCCCCAGTGGGGGGTGTGCAAGAGGCAGCTGGTTGATGTTTTTCTCTCTAGTCTATGTTTCTAGCTCTCTATCCCTCCCTTCTTCTCTGTGGAATATCAATAAAATATATTTTAAAAATATTCACCTATTCTTAAAGAAAAAAGAAAAAGATATCATAAAGTTTATAAAGGAGAAAACATTACCTGCCTTTTAGATATGAACTCTTCCTTTCAGTCTCACAAAATACACACTGTACATCTCAGTCACCATATACTATTCATTTTAGTTTTAAATTTAAAAACTCACTTATATAAAAGCTTAAAGAAGGTCAGTTATGCCCTGACCAGTGTGGCTTAGTGGGTTGGAGCATCATCCCTACACCAATGGTGGTGGGTGTGATTCCTGGTCAGGGCCCACATCTATGTCCTGCTTTCACTCCCTGGTAAGGGTTTGTGCCAGAGGCAACTGACCTCTCTCTCTCTCTCTCTCTCTCTCTCTCTCTCTCTCTCTCTCTCTCTGTCTTCTCTCTCTCAAAATCAATAAAAAAGTTTTCAAGAAAAAGATCAATTATCTCCTACTGCAAAATACCTTTAAAATTCCTCAATACATCTTTATCTTTCCTCTTTTGCTTATATGTCCACTTGTTATAATTTCTGACTCTTAATTTATATATGATGTGAAGAACTGCACATGCTGTCAAAATCAGACTTCGTAACTTCTCTCCGATTTTCTATTCAAAATAAGTGAATCAAAGGCCTGTTTTACCCCTCCCCCTTATTTTTCTCTAAAAGCCACTCAGCTCTTAATAAAAAAAGATAATAAACACAAGTTGAAAAATAATCTGTCAGTCAATCAGGCACTTACACTATGGACAGATTACTCACGGAGCTTTAGAAAAGATTTGTTGAAAACACAAATAAAGGAAAATCACAGCCAAATTAAATGAAGCTTGGAAAATTCTCTTTTATATTGATTTTATTACCAGAACTTGGAAGGCAGCCTAGTGACTGTGTTAAACTGATGCGGAAATGGCTGCCTTGAAAGAGGGGAATAGAATCTTGGCTAGCTGATCATGGTAAACCTGTTCCCCTGAGCCCTGCACTCAAGCCCGTAGGAGGAGGAGGGCACCTCCTTCCACTTATTTGATCCCTATAAGCCTCTTGGTTAATCTTTGGTATTTTACTGTATTATCTATAATGGGAAAGAGGAGATGAAGGAGTCAAATCCACAAGAATAAAATAAAAAAATTATATGCAAATAGCACTGACTTGAGTGAAAATGTGAGGTCATCTGATATGTACTATAAACTGTTTTTAAATTCTACCCTACATTTTTCTCTTTAAGATAAAAGCTTTGTGGATATGACTATATGATTACATTTCTTGAGCTTCAATAATATTTTTGTGAGGGGAGGAGGAAATCACTCTACAGTCATTCAGCAAGGTCTCTGAAATCGTGTGCTTCAAATACTGTGCTCAAATACTGCATTTTTAAAAAATCTAACTAGCAGAAATGTTTGTCCAAATAATTAGTGTTTTCAAATTTAGGAACTGGGTTAGAAGATTTGCAAACATCAGACTTAGAAATGTCAAGTACATATAGCCTTGGTATAGCATCATAAGCATTTAGAAAACCTAGATCATTAAGTTTCAGAAAAGGAGTACACCAGGTCTACTCACTTGACATTCCGAAGAACAAGAGTCTTCAAATTTGGGGCTTAGTACTTGGAGCTTCAACTTTAAAATCCGCCACTTTAATTAAGCGCAACACACACTATCCAACATTCTGCAGTTCATTTTTTTTAAATTTAAAAATGGATCTTTTTGTGTTTCATTAGCCCGTTGCAATGTAAATTGGAAACACGTTGAGAGGAAGGCTGTCTGCAGGTCTCCCTCGCACTGGCCTGCGATGGATTGGTGTGCTACATACAAGCCTGGCTTCAGCAAGCTGAGCGGGAAAGCCATGTCTTCTCACTGCCCACTTAAAAAATACACAGTGAGAAGTAAAACAGGGACAGTCTGAGGTGGCAGAAATGGATAACATTATGGCTCAGGACATTTTTTGGGGAGTGTATAAACTGTGTTTAGTACATAATGTGGCAAAGGTTAACACCAACCTATCCATAAGTTTCTAGATGAGGCTCTAGATTTTAGATTCTATATGAAAAGGAGAGGTTTTGGTGAGCAATTACAGTAAGAAAAAATTCTCAGGTCTAATTTTACTTACTCAAAAGTTAATTTAAAAAACAATAGTAAGAATAATATTCTAATAGCATGCCTGTGGTTAAAAAATGGTTTCTAACAAGTTATCTTATTTTATCTTTATAATATTGTGGATAGTTTGCAATATTATTTTAATTTACACATGGAAGATCCTACAAACTAGAGAACTAAATTATTTCTTAAAATATTATACCATTAATGAATTACCATCTCACACCTGTCAGAATTACTATCATCAACAAATCAACAAATGACAAGAGCTGGAGAGGATGCAGAGAAAAAAGAACCCCTTTTGTATTGCTGGTGGAAATGCAGACTGGTGCAGCCACTGTGGAGAACAGTATGGAGTTTCCACACACACACACACACACACACACAAAAAAAAAAAAAAAAAAAAAAAATGAAACTCCTATTTGACCCAGTCATCCCCCTTCTAGGAATATATCCCAAGAAACTAAAAACACCAATCAGAAAGGATATATGCACCCCTATGTTCATAGCAGCACAATTTACAATAGCTAAGATTTTGAAACAGACTAAGTGCCCCATCAGCATATGAATGGATTAAAAAACAAACACACGCAAAACTGTGGTACATGTACACAATGAAATACTATGCTGCTATAAAAAAGAAGGAATTCTTACCATTTGCAACAGCATGGATGGAACTGGAGAGCATTATGCTAAGCGAAATAAGCCAGTTGGAGAAAAATAAGTATCACATGATCTTACTCATTTGTGGAATATAATGAACAACATAAACTGATGAACAAAAACAGATCCAGAGACAGAGAAGCATTGATCAGACTGTCAAACCTCAGAGGGAAGGCAGGAGAAAGTGGGGTTAAAGGGGTGGGGATCAACCAAAGGACTTGTATGCATGCATATAGGCCTAATCAAAGCACACAGACACCAGGGGTTGAGGGCATGAGTTGGGGCATGGGGAGTAGCAATGGAGGGATAAGGATACATATGTAATACTTTAATCAATAAAAAAAAAGGAATCAACCAATGAATGCAAAAAAAATTACATATTCATGATTTAAATACAGGAGATTTACTTATTTGTTTCTATTTATTTAATTACAGTTGACTTAGAATATTATATTAGTTTCAGGTGGACAAATAATGGTTTGATGTCAGTTCACTAACACTGCTACAATGGACAGGTGTCTTTCCTTATCTTTCTTATCTAACTTCATATTGCAAAATTTTCCTTCACCAATTCATTATCAAATCCACTTTGTGAGTTCTATATCATTTTGAGGTATTTGTAACTTCCTGGTATGTATGTATGTGCATATATATATATATATATATAATTATTGTGTTGATATTTTATATCATCTTTTTACTCAAATTTTATTTTGTCTGACATTAAAATTATTGAGCCAATTATTTGGTTAGTATTTGGTTGGCATATATTTTTTCCAAGGCTTTAATATAAACTGTTCTTACACATATATTTTTTCACTTTATCCTTTGTGTCTCTTAATCATTCTTAGACATTTTCTATTGCTGTCTCTTTATGTCATGTCCTGGAAAATTTCTTCCTCTGTGTTTTTAATTCACTAATTTTATTTTTATATGTGTACAAGAGGCCCAGTTCACAAAAATCTGTGCACTTGAGAGATCCTGGATTGTGAGTGTGCAGCCTGCACACTCTCACAATCCAGGATCCCTCGTGTAGGGTCCAGTCCCATCACAGCATGGCTCTGGTTCTCTGGACCTGTGGGCCAGGGTGGGGGAAGAGGAGTGAGGCCAAGAGGCCAGTCTGATCGCAGCATGGCTCCAGTTAGTTCCCCAGAGCCTGTGGGTGGGAGAGGGACCCAGAGGCCAGTCTGATGGCAGCATGGCTCCATTCCCACAGCTCCCTCCCACCACCGCACAGTGGGTGGCTGGGGCCCACAGCTCCCTCCCTTAGCCAGGCTGTGGGTGGTCGAGACCCAGGATTGACTCCTGCCTTGCCAGCTGGGACCCAGACTCACTCCTGCCATGTGGACCAGGACCCTAGCCTGGTGTCCGGTCCTCCGTTCAGTCATTTAGGTTGTGTTGGACCCTGGCTTTTTATATATTAGGATATCTAAGTTGCTGTAACTCATGCCCAATATTTTTTTAATTTAATAATTCTATTTTTTTCTCTAGAAGTTTCAGTTTTTTTATTTGCCAGAAACCTGATATTTTTTTGTCTCTTGATCTTTGTTCATATTTCTAATGCCTTTTATATATTTAAGCACATTAAATAAGCTTATACTCTATTCACAAGCTTATTCACTCTTGTACCCAAAGACTTAGAATTTTATTTAGTTGCTTCATTGTTTATGATCTTCTTTGCACACAAGGTCTTAATTCTATGTTTGTTTTATAGATTTCAACCATGAGTTTATTATTCTTGAAACTTTTTCTGTGGTAGTTCAATAAGATGGGTTTCTCCAGATTGGTTTAAACTTGCTTTTCTGACCCATCTGGTGGCACCATCAGTCCAGGGTCACTTTCTAGTTCTGGAGTACTTATTAGTTACTTATTGGGGGTTCTTGATATATATATCCTTCATATCTTTATCTATGAAAAAAATATATCTTTTTTTTCCTCTCAGATACACTTGTATAATCTCTTGTTTGCCCCTCAGTTTCATCTGGAGTTTATTTTATGTATAGACCCTTCTATTTTAATAACTTTTTTTCATCTAAAAGTTAAAATTTATTCTATCCACATTTTCATGCCAATTATTTTATATAAATGTTGATGATATTTTTAGCATCTTAATCTTTTTTTAAAAATGCTTTCCATGTTGTTTATTATTTTAATTTCACTTGGATTGAGTTGACTTCTGGTTGTATACTTTTAGCTATCTTTTTAATGATTTGTGCCCTCTCTCTCCTTTGCCTCTTCTCTTTCACTCCTATTTTACTAACAGTATTTCTCTCATCATTATTCTGGCCTAATGGTTTTTTTGTTTGTTTGTTTGGGTTTTTTGTTTTTTTTTTTTTTTTTTTGTGTGTGTGTGTGTGTGTGTGTGTGTGTGTGTGTGTGTTTTCTTTCTGCTTTTCATTTACTGTGGTTCCAAAATCAGAACCAAATTCTAAAATGCCTTCTGGACCAAGGTACTATTAGGGCTCTTGCATACCAAACCCAAACAAATGTTATCCGTTTCTTTGTGATGCTGTATTTTCAGCTGCCTCTTCACAGTTTCAGTCCCTCTGTCATCAGCATCTGGGAATCCACAATATTATCTCACTTTAAGGAATCTTTCTATCATATGTGAAGCATTTTAACCTGAGTTCTCTGCATGAACTGAATCCCAGCTACCTCTGCTTTGTCTGGATATTGACGTGAGCAGGCAAATTGCTTCTGCCTACTCTTTGTATTGTTCGTTTGTATGGTTTATGGAGGAAGATTATTTTATATTTATGTCAGGATGGGTTTTCTTTCTTCTTTTTTTCTTTTAAAATTTATATAACATAGTTAAATATTTAGAACCATGAACTTATAGAATCATCTTAATGGAAGATAAAATTGTTTCATATATTGCTACTTCTTATTTTCTCTAAAGCAGAATTTTGAGTATTTTACTCTCTTTTCTAAACTAATTTATTGACTTTCCTAAGTATTAACATAGTAGAGTAACAATGTTCCTCGTTCAGAAACTTAAATTAAAAGGTTTTGAAAAAATATTAAAAAGTGTTATTTGAATCCTATTAACAACAATGTCCATGGTAAAATTTCAAAATTATAGCTTTTTATATGAACTTTCTTTCCTTGTTTAAAAAGTCTCATGTCCAATTTAATTAGCAATAACACATTTAAGATGTCCCATAAGAATCTGTTTGAAAATTTATGTCTTCCTGAGTATATTTTCATTTGGAAAGAGAGCCTAGGTAGTAAATATAAATCAAGCATAAAGATAATATCTAACCTCAAGTAAATTTGGTAGGAATGCAGAAAACTGATGCCTCCATTATATATAAAGTTATAACTAAATACATTTCAAAAGTCTTTAGTTATAACTTTTTCAATAGAATAATATAATGTAACAGCTGGTCTTTGCAAGATACATTAAAACATTTGAAGGTTCTGAATTATATTAGTCTCTTATTGTTCCTATAAAAATTTACCACAAACTTAAACCATACAAATTAATTATCATATTATTAGAGGGTCAGAAGTCTGAAATGCATATCACTGGGATAAAATCAAGGTGTCTACTGCCTTTTTGGGGAGACTATAGGGAAGATCCATTTCCTTCACTTTTCCAGATTCCCGAGGCCACCAGTATTCTTTGGCTCCTGTCTCTTTTTTCCATTTCCAAAAGCCAGCAGCGTAGCATCTTCAGATATTCTCTGACTCTGGTTCCTTTTCTGACTCCCTCTTATGTGTTTTCAGGCCACACTTATTAAAATGTCTCCACCTTGATAATCTAGGATGATCTCTCTTTTCTTTAAACTCAGATAATTAACAAACTTAACTTCATTTGTAATTTTATTTCATCTTTGCCTCGTAATTTAATATAATCACAGTTTACATAGATTAGAATATACACATCTTCGTGGGATAATTATTTTGCCTACTATAGAAATATTAACATATTAAAGAAATTTGCCTACTCTATTCCAGAAAACTTGTACAGTTAACACTGGATGGTTTATTTTTATTACTTTTATCTTTTTAAATACTAGAAGCCCAGTGTATGAAATTTGTGCACAAGGGGAGTGGGAGGAGTGTGTGTCCCTCAGCCAAGCCTGCACCCTCTCTAATCTGAAACCCCTCAAGGGATGTTGACTGTCCCTCTCGCATCCAGGACTGCTGGCTCCCAATGGCTCATTTGCCTGCCTGCCTATTGCCCTGAATCACTTCTGCCTTCCAGCCTGATCATCCCCTAACCACTTCTCTGCAAGTCTGATTGATGCCTAACTGTTCCCCTGCCAGCCTGATTGCCCCTAACTGCCTTCCCCTGCCAGACCAGTCACCTCTAAGTCTTCCCCCGCAGGTTGGTCTCCCAAACTGCCCTCCCCTGCTTGCCTGATCACCCAAACTGCCTTTCCCTGCTGGCTATCTTGTGGTGGCCATCTTGTGTCCACAAAGGGGTAGTCATCTTTGACAACATGGGGGTGTCCATCTTGTGTGTTGGAGTAATGGTCAATTTGCATATTACCTCTTTATTATATAGGGTTTTATTTAATGTCATAAGCAGTGCTTCTGACTTCAAAGAATCTAAAATTTGGAAGTGTTATTTGATTCCTAAAATTGGGAAGCATGTAATTTGACATATAGATATGATTTTTGCAGATTAGTCATTCTACTCAATTCTGTTTCATTTGGTGTATTTGAACTGCTAAAGTTGAAGTTTATTGAATAATAAAATAGGCTTATAAAATTATAGCATATAAAATTTTCAAAATATTTTTCACACATAGTGTAATTATATTTTCTTACTTTTCTGAATGCAAATTTTAAGTTAAATAAAAATTTTATTTTACTATTTCGGATTTAGTTTGGTGCATTATTACTTTTTTGAAAATGTAAAGGGATACATTTTTTAAAAATATATTTTTATTGATTTCAGAGAGGAAGGGAGAGGAAGAGTGAGATAGAAACATCAATGATGAGAGAGAATCATTGATGGGCTGCCTCCTGCATGCCCCACACTAGGGATTAAACCTGTAACCCGGACATGTGCCCTTGACTGGAATCAAACCTGAGACTCTTCAGTCTGCAGACTGGATGCTCTATCCACTAAACCAGACTGGCTATGGCTAAAGGGATACATTTTTAATATGAATCATGCTATCAATCTTACAAAACAATCCCAGCCGAAACCGGTTTGGCTCAGTGGTAGAGCGTCGGTCTGTGGACTGAAAGGTCCCAGGTTGTATTCTGGTCGGGGGCATGTACATTGGTTGCGGGCACATCCCTGATAGGAGGTGTGCAAGAGGCAGCTGGTTGATGTTTCTCTCTCATCGACATTTCTAATTCTCTATCTCTCTCCCTTCCTCTCTGTAAAAAATCAATCAATAGTATATATATATATATATATATTCAAAAAAAATTTTTTTAAATTCCAAATATTTTTAAAATCCATTTTCTAAACCTCTAATATATATATTTCTCGGGTATTAATGCTTTGTATGTAAACAGAATTACTGTTACTTATTTTTCTGTTATAGTGGACTCTTTTTTTTTTTTAAGCTAGTAAGTCATAGGAATCACTAGTCAAACAAAATTATACTAAAAATGCCTAGTAGTACTTAGAAAGTGACAATTTTCTAAATTTCTCTTACGTTCTTTACAATAAATATCTTATTTTCATGAATAAGTTGTAAAATTAAACAAATTATGTCAATACCTTATCACATCACACATTCCTTGCACAGAAATGATTTTTAAAAACTTAAAGTAGGTCCTTCCCTTGTGCATCCCAGCCCAGCAAAGGTAGCCACAAACTGGGGATCACCTCTAGCTTCAAAAAGGTTCCTGAGGGCCAGGCGTGGACCATTTCTGACAGGAGCTTACACCAGAGAAACTTCCAATGGGCCCAGGACCAACACACCCAGTGACCAGCTTCAAACAACATTGGAGCAGGATCCAACAAGCTTCACAAACAGCGTATCAAAAGGGGAATCGCAGCAGGCATTAAACTCCTCTGCTGAACAAACTTTACTTGTTTCTTTTCTTTCTTTAATCCTGACCAGAATATATGTTTTTAAATTGGTTTTGCATAGGGAGAGGGAGAAGAGAGAGAGAGAGAGAGAGAGAGAGAGAGAGAGAGAGAGAGAGAGAGAGAGAGAGAGAGAGGAGAGAGACGGAATGTGAGACAAAATGACCAATTTGTTGCCTCCCACATGTGCTGCAAATGGGGACTGAGCCCACAGCTTAGGTATGTACCCTGACCAGGAATCCAACCTGCACTCATTTAGGTAAATGGGACAATGATCCAACCACCTGAGACACTGAACCAGGCCATTTTTTTGTTCTTTTATTCTTTTTATTTCTCTGATTGGCTTTTTCTTGATTTCCTTTTAATTTTCTTATTATTCTCTTTTATTATTCTCTTTTTTTCCTTCTTACTTTTTAAATTTTTATTTTCATAGTCTTACTTTTTCCCCCACCAGTAGAGGAGTGAATAAGAATGCTGTGATTAATTTACACAGTGGGATATTTTGGGACTGTAAAGAAGAAGGAACTCAATATTTCTGAGGAACTCTTAATGTTTCTGAGAGCATCGATTGACCTGGAGATTATTGTGCTAAGCAAAAGAAGCCAGTCATAGAAAGACAAATTCCATACCCTCTCACTTATATGTGGAATCTAATGAGCAAAATAAAATGAGGAACAACATAGAACCAGAAGTAGGATACATGTAACAGACAGAAGGATGTCAGAGGGGAGAGGATGGGAGTGACTGGTTAAAAGGAGGTGAAAAGATTTTCCGAAGAACATATATGCATAGCCCATGGACACAGACAGTAATGTGGTGAAGGCATGGGAGGGGCAGGGCAGGGATTGAAGAGAGGTGAGCAGAGAAGGGGAAAATGTGGGACATCTGTAACAGTGTCAAAATGTTTTGTTTGTAAGTATCTACAGCCATAAAATAAGAAATGTACAATATAATTGACCACCCCTCTGAAAACAAACTAAAATACTGGGTAAACAGTATTTTGTAGACTTGTCTTGGGCATTTCAGTGAGCTGGCAAGGAAGAAAATAAAAACGAGGCCCAAAATTGAGGGAGGGAAGAAATCAAGAAAGTTAAGCTGAGCACAGAGAGTAGCTCTTGTGTGTGAAACAAAAGCAAAAACAAAGGAACATACACACAACAATAACAGCAGCAACTTAGCTCCAGTAGGAGCTGGTATGGTGGGAAGCCTTACTGAGTCCCGAGCCGAGCAAGTGGTTAGTGGTTTGTGAGCAGCAGGGATAGGAGCGTGCCTTGACCTTTCAAACTTGAATTGTTTTGTAGTAATTTATTCCTCAGTTGGCTGGGAACATACTCCCATCCCCACCTGAGGAAGCACACATTTTCTAAGTGTCTGTATGCTCACTTTATATTCTTTGATCTTCATTGTTTTTTCCTGCTTCTATATTGCAGGTAGCAATCCCTGTGATTTTACTTTTGTTTGCTTTCTTCCTATTATCCAAAGGATTTTTTTTTTCTTTATCAATAAACTTTGCACGTGGTGTTCATATAGGCTTTGAATTTTTCCCTGCTTTAAAATTTTATGTTACAAAGTTTTAACTTACAGAAAAGTTGTAGGAATACTATAATAAACAACCTTTCACCTAAGTTCACGGGCATATTACCACATTTACAACTGTACTTTCTCTCAATTAGTTATTTTTTGCTGAACCATTTGAAAGTTACAGATATCATGACCTTCTACTCCTAAATGTCAGTGCACATCTTCTAAGAACAAGAACTTCTCACATTTCCATAATACAATTATCAAATACAAATATCAATAATTTAATATTGATACAATGATACTATCTAAAATTAATTCAAGTGATAATTTTATAAAAATTTCTTTTATAATTTTTTAAAATCCAATATTCAATCCTGAATCACACCAGGCATTTAACTTTCATGCTTAATAAAGGTTTTTGTGATTCTCAGTGAGCACTTTTGATCTGGAGAGTCCGTTTGATTGGTTTATTCATATTTCAGATTCCTATTTTATGAATTTTGGTCATCTAGATCTGCTCTCTGTGACTCATATTTCCTCTCTCTCCTCCTCCTCCTCCTCCTCTTCCTCCTCCTCCTCCTCCTCCTCCTCCTCCTCGTCCTCTTATTCTTCTCCTCCTTCTCCTCCTCCTTCTCCTCATCTCCTGGAAACAATGTTACATAATCTATTATACTAGAGGCCTTATGCATGAAATTTTGTGCAAGAGTAGGCCTCCCTTCCCCAAGCTGCCAGCACCAGTTTCTCTCCAGCACCCAGGACCTGGGCTTCCCTCTGGCCACCAGCAGGCACCTGGGACCCAGGCTGCTTCACTCTGGCCCAGCTTCATCCAGAGGACGTCCAGAATGAAGTCTGGAAGAACGTTGGACTAATTGTATTCTTACCCTTGTATTATTATAGATGTGCTCTGATTGGCTAGGCCTGTATCTCACGCTTCTGTCCTGGAGCCATGGTGTAGTTTAACTTGAACCACATGCATAGAAAATGGGGAAGAGCTGACACCTCAAAGGAAATTTTGGTGCTTTTAACAGAAGGGAATGTATGATGAAAAGCTAAAAAAATGCCCACTGTGAGGCTCCCACTTATTGTTTGGGGAGGCACATGCCAAAGACTATCAAGAGCATCCCTTTCGAGTTGTCTGACTCCTCTTGAACTGAGACCAGGCTTACAGTTGATTTAGACTATGTGTCCTTTAGGCAAGGACTATGAAACTCATATTTCTATTCCTATTACATAAATAATGCCTACCTATATAACACTGAGTTGCATTCATTTGATAATTAGTCATGCCCCATTCATGTAGCATTTACTTTATTGTCTTTCTTAAGCAGTTATTTAAGCATTGCATGCTCCTAAACATCTACACTTATTTCCTCATTTTACAGAAGTACTATGCTCAGAATTCAAATGCTAATGCTTATTATTTTCATAGTCATAATCCACATACATTTACTATACTATAAATAAGAGGTTATAAGTGTTTAAGCCTCTTCCATTATAGTATTCCTTCTGTATCAGCGAGTTTACTATAAGCAACAAGAAATAAGATACCCAATGTGAATAGATTTTCCCTTAAAAAATTAATAAGTTTTCAGTCTATTTTCTTATGGTCAATTCCACATACTAGAAGACATATCCAAAACTTTTTTCTTGAAACATGTTTCTGAAATTTTAATGTGCTTATGAATCACTTGGGAATCTTATTAAAATGAAGATTCTTATTAAATAGAGCTGAGATGAGCTTGAGATTCTACAGATACCCCCAAATAATGCCAAAGAGATGGTGGTAGAAGAGTCTAGAGATATACCTACACTTAGAGAATTCTCAGAATTTAGACTCGGAGATCTGCTTCACCACACCTTTATGTTTTAAAGGACCACATGAGAGCTTTAACAGATGGACTTATGTGGGAGGACACACCCATAATCTTACATTTTCCCCAGTTTTAATCCCATATCTTTTGGAAAGCACTCAATAAGAGGCTCCAATTTCATTAATTTAATTTTATTTTTTAATTTATTTTATTATTGATAGTATTGCAGATATCTCCCATTATATCTGGATTATCTTTCTCTTTCCTAACTTTTCAGTGTTCCCAAATGTGTAGCTTAGAAATCTGAGATCCTCACTACCCTTGTTCTACCTCTTTCATTCAGTCATTTCTACATTTTTGAATCAGTTACAACAGTCCTTTATCTGCGAAGGACACGTCCCAAGATCCCCAGTGGATGCCTAAAATGCTTGATATTACCAAACACTATACATACCATATTTTTCCTATACCCATCATATAGTTTAATTTATGAATGAGACATTTTAATATATTAACATCAGCAACAATAATAAAATAGAACAATTATAACCATAAAAAAGGGTTACTTGAAGAAAAGCACTGGGATACAGCAAGGGTCAAGCTGATAATCATGTGGGATACTAAGTGACTAAGAGGAAGATAGCATATACAGAGCAGTAATGCTGGGTTCAGGGGTGATTCACATTTAAGGCAGGGCAGAGTGGTCTAGCAGGATGGTGCATGATTTTATCACACAACTCAGAATGGCACACAATTTATAATTTATAAATTATTATTTTTGGAATTTTCCACCTCATGTTTTTGGACCACAGTTGACTGCAGGAAACCAAGGAAAACAAAACTACAGATAAGGGAACTGGTGTATCTTGCAAACAAGAAGTCCAAAAGCAAGCCAATTCTAAGGGTGGTTAACTCAGTGTCTTCCAGGGGTCCTCAAACTTTTTAAAGTGGGGGCCAGATCACGGTCCCTCAGAGAGCTGGAGGGCCGGACTATATGAACTACTAATTCCTACTGTAACACCTCGGCTGCGCTCACTGCCCAAAAAACCTGGCGGGCAGGATCAGACTCCTCTGCGGGCCGCATGTGGCCCGCGGGCCGTAGTTTGAAGACCCCTGGTAGCATTACCTAGGCCAGTGGTAAATTCATTAGTCAACAGAGCCAAAAATCAACAGTACAACAATTGAAATTTCTTTTGAGAGCCAAATTTATTAAACTTAAACTTCACTAATGCCACTTTTTCAAAATAGACTCACCCAGGCCGTGGTATTTTGTGGAAGAGACACACCCAAGGGGCCAAAGAGCAGCATGTGGCTCATGAGCCCCAGTTTGCTGACCATGGCCCTAGGCTGTCTTTCTACTGTGCCATCCTCAGTTTTCCAGCCTAGACTCTTAAGCCAGTATCCTTTTTTTCAGAAATGTTTGCTTTAGATTCAGATATCACATGCACACAATATTCAGAGACAGGAAAGATGTGTGCCTAAATTTTAAGGAAGACACATTTCCAAGAAACCCCTAAGCAAAATTTCTTAATTTTCTGTTAAATTTTCATTACTGATTCCGACAAGGAGAACACATTTCCATGACTAGCTTAGAATATTCTAGAATTTTAATATTTTATTTGTAATATTAATCTCTGGTGCCTGGGTAATGGACAGCCCTACTTGTTGTGATGCCTAGGGACGCCGTTATGTGGAGCAGGAAAAATGGAACAAAATGGCTAGATATTGTACTACTAGAGGCCCAGTGTACAAAATTTGTGCATGGGTATGGTCCCTAGAGGCTGTCAGCTGTCAGCCAGGGCCTTCCTTTGTTCTGTGTCCCCCTCTGGTGGTCAGTGAACATCATAGCAAGTGATCGAACTTCCAATTGGTCAAACTCTCATGGGGACACTTTGCATTTTAGGCTTTGATAGATAGATAGATAGATAGATGATAGATATATAGATAGATAGATAGATAGATAGATAGATAGATAGAGCCACTCAAGGTGAAAACATACAAGTATGTCCAACTAGCTGTCCACTGCATGTGGAAGGAAAAATCACTCAAGAACATAGCTATACTGGTAGTATAGGTAGTGGCTATCAAGTTAGTTTCCTTGTCAGGAACTTAGAAATATAAAAAAAATTAAATGAAAAAATTGAAAAGGTAGATTGGAAGGCTGGGTATGTGGAATGGCAATTCTGGAAAGGTACAGAGTGTGACAATATTTTCTGTAATACTTGGCAGATGTAATCCATTGCAGAAGAGAGTCGGTAGGTAAGATGACCTACCCTGTGGATAATTCATCTGTCTTTAGATGTACGGGTTTTCTGTCAAGGATGATTTATTTACTGCCACTGTTGAATGTCCAGCTTATTATCGGTAGGAATTTGCCTTCAATGCTTCCTCAAGCAGCATCATTTGTGAATTTGTAGAATGAGTTACTAACAGTCTTCCCCCCTCCCCAACAAACATCTTGCCTTACTAGAATCACCTTTCATGATAATGGATTCACAACTGCAGAATTCACTCGTCTTTACCACATACCTCATCTGGAAGTGGCTGGCTTGACGGATGATGAAATGACATGCAAAAGCCTCAGTTATAGTGCAAACAAAGAAAAAACATCTTGTGAGAGGATATTTCCAGAGGATGAGATGTGCACCTTCCACCAGCAGCCAATCCCAATTTAGGCTCCATACGTGGCATGTATAAATCTGAAAGTCAAGACATAGAAGTTGAAGTGGCTTTTCTTAATTATATACAAAAATAATTTTGCCTCCTGTCCCCAATAGTTGGAAGGTCACAGAGCTTAAGAGAGGTGTTTCATAAGAACACATTAGCATGTTTCCAGTAAGTTGGAAACTGAGACCACTTCCTACAGAAGGTGAAGGCCACTATATTGCCTTAGGCAACTTCTCACAATTACCGGGAGGAAATGAGGTTGGTGTTACAGAATAGAGGAAAGGGGACAATCATTAGAGTACCACTTGATACTTCTTCCTTACTTAGCAGCTCTTGAAAATTATGCTATCCCAAGGAAGAAATGACCGCGATGACTCAGGATTTATGGAAAAGGATATATGGGTTATTACTCCACCAGATCCAAACCCTGTCTAACTAAACAGGCTGGCAGAGGGAGGGGAGAACAAAGAGTCATAGCATAGTTGCTGTAGCATAGTTGCAACGTGCTACTGAAGTGAAGAGTGTAACAGATGGAATTTATGTTATTAGTTGAATTTTTTTTAATGTTTTCCCCTTTATTTTTGCACTACTGCATTACCTAAAGAATACCAGTTGTGGCTAACATTTTAGATTTTCAAATAACAATTGGACAATTAGCAATCTCAAGATGGTCTTGAGATTTATTTGCTTCATTTATTTGCCTTAAAAAAATCTCATCTCTCCCCATGATTTTTTTTTCTAATTTTCACGAGCCCCAAACATTGATATTACACTGTTTATTTGCTATCTTCAATATTTGATATCTCATTGCTTTTCCTACCAACCCCTATCGTTTTTGGAATTCTCATGGAACCAATCAACTATGCCTGATAAAACAACTAGACTATTTCTTCTTCTAGCTTTAATGTCCAAGACAATTACCCTGCTGATTCTGTATTATAAATAATCCTTCATTATAAGTCTCTAAATAAAAATCACCTTATTTTATCTTGTTTGAGTTATTAAAAATGTAATCCCTAAAATTGGGTCCTTAGCTCCAATATGGGATCCTGTTCAAAGATAGAGCAGTCCAAAGGAAAACTAGAATGAAAAGCAATTCTAATCTTCAACCTAATCTGTCACTTAGAAATACCCAAGAGGGTAATAAAGGACAACTTTACTTTACACCTCCCCACCCTGTCTCTGCCTTTTATTCTACCCTCCATGTGGATGAGAGCTGCTTCCTTGAAACACTGCCCCTCTTCACAAAACTCAACTCTGGCATGCCCTTTTCTCCTGCTCACGATTTTGTGATTTTTCCTTTTTTCAAGTAAAACCCATTGAAAACTCTAGCTTCTTTTATTGAGTCAGTCCTTTACCTAATTATCCTGATTTTGTTGTAGAAGGCCTTTTTGCTACAATGCAGATTGACACAGTCTCTTCCTAAACACTTAGAGAAAAAGGGAGAAACCGGGGACATGAGCAGGGAAAGTGTTAGTGTGTGATAAAAAGTCCACGTTTTTTAGAAAATTAATAAAGGGCTACATACCCATTTCTGCTGTTTGGAAGCCCCTGTCATTCCCCAACCATCAGCATCCTCTCATTCCTCACACAAGCCCTCCTATTCCCTATTGGGTCAAATGACATATTTGATATCTATGGAGGTACTGTCTAAATCTGCCTAGTTGTATATTTCCAAGTACCTGTTAGTACATTGATCAGCTAACATGCCAGTATTTTTAATTAATAGGTCACTCTGAAAGGGATAAGTTTATGGCCCCTTCATTGTGTTATTTTTTTTAATAACAATTCAGTAAACAAGCAATACACTTCTGCCCCACTGCTGTAAATATGGGCCTTCTCTATCGGCTGTCTACAGTTGTGGTCATTGTCAACTAGTTTGTGACCTCCCCTGCCACATTAGGAAAAAATTATTAGGCCCACTCTTCAAACTTGGTCTAGTCGGTTTGGGGAGGTTTTCCTGGCAGATAACAGAAAACCTGATGCAGTGGACTGAATGTTTATGCCCGTCCCAAGTTTATACATACCTTGAAAGCGTAAGCCCCATGATGGGATTAGGAGGTGTACCTTTGGGATGTAATTAGGGAGTGAGAGTGGAGCCCTCGTGAATGGGAAATGTGCCTGAATAAAAGATCTCCAGAGAACTCTCTTGCCCTCTTTCTGCCAAGTGAGTACACTAGCAGTCTGCAGTCTGCAGTGTGGAAGAGGGTTCTTCCAGAGCCTGACCATGCTGGCACCCTAATCCAGAACTGTTAGAAATTCATTTCTGTTGTTTATGAACCACTTGGTTGATAGTGCAGTACTTTGTTAAAGCAGCCCGAAAGGACTGATGCATATATGACTGTGTATATCTGCTGAAAACTCTCCTGCTGAGGGACTAGGGTCAAAAGGGCAAGCATGCCTACAGCACGTTATGGGTTCTATATCTATTCTTGTGGGCAGCAATGGTTGTCTTTTTTCCCCTTTAATACTGACCAGTAGGCTTCACCAATAGTGAGAAAGCTAGGGATCACTTCATTTTAAGATAAAGATAAGATTGTTCAACTGTTCACTACAAATCCTTGCAGAAGGGCTCCAGATGACTCTACTACTCCGATCCTCTGGAATGTGGGCCATAATTGATGTCTTTCAAAACGGATTTTTTTTTCTAAAAAAAGTGAAGCATTTTTCTGTTGTTGATGGTTGGTACATAATTAGGAATTTGACACAGAAGTTCCAGACATTCTCTACCCAGATTTATAATTACCACAGGACAGTCTACCACCATAATGGAGATCCTCATGGCCTTGAGTCCATGAATAATGTCCAGTGTGGGCAGCCTTTGGGTGTCTTGTCTCTGATGTCTGCCATTCTTAAATTTCAGTAGAGTGTTCTAATCGTGAAGTATATGGAGTTTACTTTGACCACTAGTTATGCATTTCTGATCCTATGTTTATGTAAAAACAATTAATATCACTACTTATTTACTTAATAGTACTTAAAATTATTTTACAGTTTTACAAACATATTACATGTACCAGTCCTATTGAAATTCAATATCTTTCAGAATAGGATCTCTGTTTGTATCTCTAATATACCACAGTATTTGTTGACTCATATAAATTCTCAAGGACATATTTTATACTTCTTTTCATTTTTGTAAAATCATTTTTCTGAGTTTAAGCATGAAACACCAGTTCCTGAACTGTGCATTCTCCCCTAAATCACAATTCCAAACTCAACATTATGTCTACTAGGTTTCTTGTTCTTTTGTTTTTCTGGTAAATTTCAAGAATAATTAGGGCTACTGCTTGCATTTCTTTAGATCATTTAAATATTTATTTTCTTTTTTAAATCTCTTTATATGGAAATACTTTACATGGATTGTAGCTACTTATTCAAAATTTCTTTCTTTCCAATATCTCAATTTCTAACTTAAACTTATCAAGATATAACCCAATGTTTCTTATATATTCTTAATATATTTTTATATTTCCAAAATATAACTCAATGGTTCTACTCTCTTTCTCCCTATTTTATGTAGAGTTACCTAATCTACCCATTTCCAAAGTAAAATTTCCTTGTTGTCTTTATCACATATGTTATGGTAGATTTGTCTCCTCATTATTCCTATTAACATAATGAATGGCTTAGGAACAAAGTAGGAGGGGTAATGGAGGGAACCAGAGGTAGTGGAAGAAAGGCCTATGCACTAACATTCATTTCCATTTCTCATCACCCAGAAACCCACCCTTATACTGATGGCAGAGTGGTCTCCATAAAATGTAAATCATACTTGCCAATGTCTTGTTTAGTGAGGACTAACAACTCTAACTCTAGATTATAAGTGCAGTGAAGTTACTGCCTATCTTATAGTTCTATGAATATCACATCTGTTTACTGACTGACTAGTATAGTTCCTGTCTCATGACAGGTACTCAATACATATTTGTTGAATGAACAAAGAAATAATAAATTTTTAAAATGATTCATCAGACACTATAAGCACAATGTTGTTTCTGCCTACCAATTGATTCTTATATTGTACTGCTGAGTCATTTAAAATTCCAGAAACTCACTGTGCTATTTTTGTCCTCATTTATTTTCTCAAATTTCTCTCTCTGAACCTAATAATCCCCTTCTCATTTTTTCTTTTTATTCCAGTTTATTCTCTAACATTTTCTTATGGTTAAGATCCATAACTTTCATATCAAAAAATTTTTTCCTATGTAGTGTGGATGAGAACTAAATGGTAGTCAATAGTGCTTTTTGAATTAAATGGAATTGAATTCTTTTTTCTATTATAAAGATTTTTTTTCACATGCAGTACATTATAAGACTGTCCCAATAGTCTTTTTATTTTAGCAGAGTAAATATTATTTCCATTTTGTAAATAACTGAGTTGAGGCTCAGAGAATTTTGAGTATTTCCTGGATGCAGCATAATTTGTGACAGAGGTGGTGTTAAATTCATGTCTTTTTGTTTCTTTTAAAACTTTTCCATTTTTAAATTACATTTGATGTGCATTAGTATATTAGTTTCAGGTGTACACCCCAGGGATTAGACATTAGATAACTTACTAACACATTCATCTGACACCATACATAGTTATTAGAATATTATGGACCATATTCCTTACACTGTACTTACATCGCCATGATTATTCAGTAATAACCAATTTGTACTTCTTAATCCCTTCACCTTTTTCACCCATTCCCCTAATTCCTATTCCATCTGGCAACTGTCAAAATGTTCTCTGTGACTATGAATCTATTTCTCTTCTGCTGGTTTGTTTATTTTTATTTTTAGATTCAGTTATTGATACATATATATTTATTTCCATTTTCTTGTTCATATATATTTTAAATATATTTTTATTAATTTCAGAGAGGAAAGGATAGGGGGAGAGAGAGAGAGAAGGAGAGAGAGAGAGAGAGTGAGAGAGAGAGATCAATGATGAGAGAGGATCATTGATTGGCTGCCTCCTGCATGCCCTCTACTGGGGATTGAGCCTGCAACCCAGGCATGTGCCCTGACCAGGACTCAAACCATGACTTCCTGGCTTATTGGTTGATGCTCATCCACTGAGTACACTGGCTGGATTTGTTCATATTTTTAAAAACTTTTAATTCTTCTTCTTCTTAAAGAAGATCCTGGTTTGGTGGCGATGAATTTCTTTAGTTTTTCCTTCTCTGGGGAGCTCTTTATATATCCTTTGGTTCTAAATTATAGCTTTGTAGCGTAGAGTAATCTTGGTTGTAGGTCATTACTTTTCATCATTTTGAATATTTATTGCCAATTCTTTCTGGCCTGCAAAGTTTTTGTTGAGGAATTAACTGATTTTTTTTTGGGGGGGAGCTTCCTTGTAGGTAATTAATGGCTTTTCTATTGCTTTTAAGATTCTTTGTTTGTCTGTACCCTTTGCATTTTAATTATAATGTGTTTTGGTAGGGGATCCTTTTGGGTTCATCTTGTTTGGGACTCTATGCTTACTGGACTTATGTGTCTACTAAAGGCTCAGTGTACAAAATTTTTTCACTAGGGAGGGGGTCCCTCAGCCTGGCCTATGCCCTCTCACAGTCTGGGAGCCCTCAGGGGATAGCCAACTGATGGCTTAGGCCCGGTCCCTGTGGAGAGTGGGCCTAAACCAGCAGTCGGACATCCTTAGTGCTGTCACGGAGGCAGGAGGCTCTGCCACTGCCATTACACTCACCAGCTGTGAGCCCAGCTTCTGGCTGAGTAGCGCTCTCCCTGTGGAAATGCACTGACCACCAGAGGGTGCTCCTGCATTGAGCATTTGCCCCTGGTGGTCAGTGTGCAAAATAGCTTTCTGCCATTCAGTTGATTTGTATATTAGCTTTTTATTTTGTAGGATTTCCTTCACCAAATTATGGAAGTTTTCTGTCATTTTTTTCAAATAAGCTTTTAATTTTTGCTCTCTCTCTCCCCTTGAATGTTGGTACACTTCAAGTTGGCCACTATCCTCCTTTTCAAGGGATTCTTATTTTATTTTTGCTGTTCTGATTACTTTTTGCTTCTTTATATTCTAAATCACTGATTTGTTTCTTGGCTTCATCTACTTTTTTGTTGTTTCCATATAAATTATTCTTCATTTCAGTTAGTGTATACTTCATTTCTGACTTGCCTTTTTTTTATGCTGTTGAAGTTCTTACTAAATTCATTTAGCATACTTATAATTAATGTTTGAACTCTGCATTTAGTATATTGGTTTTCTCCATTTAGTTTAGTTTTTTTTTTCCCCATCCTGAAGTTTTGTTCTGTTCTTTTATTAGGGACATGTTTCTTTGTCTCCTCATTTGGCAGCCCCTCTTCGTTTGATTGTATATTTTAGATAGAGTTTCTATGTCTTCCAGGCTGTTAAAGAGGCCTAATGTAGTAGGTGTTCTATAGGTACCAGAGCTGACCTCTGACCTCAAATCTCCAAACATGGTGGAACAGTTGTGTAGGGGTACTCTCCACAGGGCAGGGCTTACTTCTCTGGGGCTCTTCTCTTAGTGCCAGTTGAGTCCACACCTTAAGCATGGAGGTGGTTTAGATAATGATGCTGTGATGTGGTCTGAAGCTAGCCACCAAGTACACTGTTTCACTGGCCTCCAAGGAGGTGCAGGTCGAAGTCAGCTGCCACCTGTGTTCTACCCGGAGCCCCCCAACATTAGCTATAAAGTTATCTGCAACTGTCTGCTACTTGTGCTGGGCCTGGATATGCCCAGGGGAAGCCAAGCTGTGAATCAAGGCTAGCTTCTACTTCTACCAGGGCTGGGGCCACTTAGAGAGAAATATGGGTCTTTTAGGGAAATCTGAAACCTGAGTCAAGACAGGCCATTTGTATGGAAATAGCCACTGAACACAGTGTGAGTGAGCACACATTACCTAAATTTTGGGTAAGGTGGAGACTTAGGGAATCACCAGGGCAGGGCAAATGGTGTGAGCCAGGTTTCTGGAGTCTCAAATATGGTGACCGCCTACTGGCTCTGTGGGAGGAGGGCTTATCAAAGGCCTCTGCCAGCACTATTCTCTGGGAGAAAGTCAGATAACAGACAATTCAGTTCCTCCCTATATGTCTCTGGTGCCTTTCAAACTGCTGGCCCAGTGTTGAAGCTCAGAGGGAGTGGGTCTGAGTAAGAGAGAGAGAGGGAGGAAACATTTATTTGTTGTTCTACTCATTTATGCATGCAATTGTTGATTCTTGTTTGTGCCCTGACAAGTCGTATCAGAACAATGCTCTAGCCAGTTGAGATATCCAGCCCAGGGTGTTGCTTCTTTCATTACTAGTTGTAGGACTTCCATTCAGCCACATTTCAGGCAGCTTTGAATAATGGTTGTTCTGTAATTTAGTTGTAACTTTGATATTCAAATTCATGCCTTGTGACTTATACTTCCCAGTTCATGACAGAATCTTTGATTATATTATTATAGCTCAATGGGATTCAGCATCCTTATAGAGTCCTCATGGCAGAAGATGCCAATTTTATTTTAGCTTTGTTATTATTATTTATTTCTTTTTCCAAACTGGGAACTGGTAAAATGTCTGTATCAGTAGATATTCTTAGGACGGATGGAGAGAAAATATTTTCTCCCTTTGAGCTTCAGATATTCCTCTGAGACATAGGGAAGAATGAAGGTTGTTTTGTTATAAGTATTTTTAAAAAAATAATAAAAACCCTACATTACATTTGCAATTTTATGCCACATCACAATATTAAGCACAATTTCTAAAAACACTGAAACATGCCATTTTTATTAATGGTCCATTTAAAACCACCAAACATTTTGATGTCAATTACTAAAACAAGGTTTAACACTGTCAAAAAGCATTAGTGCTAAAAACAGTCATCCTCTCTGTGTTTTCATCTGTAAAGCATTACAGTTTATAAAACAATTTTAACTCCGAATACATAAAGCCCTATATGAAAGTTTCCATATGTTTAGAATTTTATTTGTGTGTTTGATTTTAAATTGCTTTGAAAAACAGACAGTTGAGGTTTATAGAAAGGAATCTTTCTTTTAGGAAATAAATGTCTCAAAAGTGCAGGGCACCAGCAATAAAAACATTCTGACCACAAATCAAAAACACATTTCGAAGTGTTTGTTGAATATACCTTCTGAAACTAGTATTTTGTTTCTATTTGCTGGAAAATTGAAAAATCTGTTGTATCTTGGCATGGCTTAGCCGAGCCCCTGGCCCAGCCCCAGACTCCTTGTGCAGTAGATGGCATACATAGTATGAACAGCTAGGCCCATGCCCTGTGTTTTCATTACATATATTTTAAATATAAAAAATAGCTCTTAACAATACCATTATTCATCTACAGTTGACCTCAACATAATATCAGTTTGCATATTCTTCTTTTCCTTAAAAAAATATGTCTAAGGGGAAAGAAGAGAGAGAGAGAGAGAGAAAGAGAGAGAGAGAGAGAGAGAGAGAGAGAGAGAGAGAGAGAGAGAGAGAGAGAGAGAGAAGATGACCATCAATCAGTGTTGCGGCTGCTCAGTGGCACCTGGCCAAAAGCCATGAAGCTGACAACCGGAGTTTGGAGTGTTTTTCTGTAAGGCTAATTTAAGGCGAACTTAGATGGATTCAAGATTTATAAGCCCTAAAATGTCCTGATGGAGCAAAGTTCAAGTAAAGTAATTCGCTGCTTACCACACAAATGGGGCTGAGCCCGCACTGCCTTGCGATTTAATCTGTGTAGTCAAGGGGAATTTTAAAAACAGGCAGAGTGGCTGAGATTTTGTGTTTCACTTGAAAGGTCTTCTAAGAACCGAGAGGATTACAGTATATTCTTTTGAGCAGCTAGTGCTTTTATACCTATCAATAATTCTAAGTCTAAACTTTCAGGACTGCCTGTGGTGTATTCTAGTATCTCCTTCAACACTTTGATAACTGTGAGAAATGCGCATTCCAATCTCATTATTTCATAAATATTTCAGAGTCAGTAGCAGACATTTTAAGGAATTGTAAATACCACTGGTATTACACAGACTGGTGGCATTGGGGTTGAGAAAACATCTGAAGAATCATTTAATTAAACATATGTAGGCTATTTGGAATAATTTAGCTGCTTTAAATATAAGAATATGTTAATTCAAATAATTGCCTCCAAAAATAGGAAGCAGACTTTGATGTTACTTTGCTGTACACTAACATTTTGTAAGCCAGTGCTATCAAATTTGGAGAAAGTTCAAATGCCTCCTCGCTAGTGGCAAAAGAAAGGAAAGAAACATCTCTTCATATGAAACTCCAGAAATTGTTAATTGAAACAAAAAGGAACAAATAGGAAACGACTATTATTTTTAACCAGGGAAGAAAATATTAATCATATTATGAGGGAATGCTCTTTTAGGAATGCTCAGTTGAGGTCAACTGTAGATGAATAATGGTATTGTTAAGAGCTATTTTTTATATTTAAGAAATCTCATTTTTCTTATTTCTGTCTATCATTATTAGCACAGAGAATCAAAATACAGCACAGTGACTATCTAATAGATACTTAGAAGAGAAACAATCAAAAGATTAAAGTGCAGCATAGATGGGTTAAAAATAAATGAAATTGTCTCATAAAAACACATTATGTTATTATTTTAAGATTTTTTTAAGAGACTCAGAAAGAGTCACCTATGAACGGTATAGAAAATTGCAAATAACATCATTTAAATATAACAGAATGACATTTGCAAAGTAATAAGTTATATCTGGTCAGTAAGAGTTGAGGCTTACAATGGCTTTGAGGAAAAGCCAGGAAGGGACTTTTGGGATTTTAAGTAACATGGGCCTACATACTAGTAACTATAAAAAGAAACAGATAATTGAACATTTGGTGCATTTTTTTTACTTTTAAATATTGTTCATAACCTTCCCTGGGATACTTTTTCCTGGCAGTAATGGAGACAAATATGGATTTTTGCACTACAGATGAAAAAATAATTGTATAAGGGGTTATTCATTCCTTCATTCCCTCAGCACTCTTAACTTAAACAGTCTTGATTTTTACTACTAAACACACCCTTTATTTTCTACAAACGCACATATGTCATGGGTGGAAGCTTGGCAAGCTCTTTGTCTGTTTCATTTATTTTAAGGCCTATTTTCCACCTGCGTTGGAATGAAGGCAGCAAGACATAAAACAGTCTGGCCAGGCTGTGGGGAGAAAAGCCCGATCTATGTTTTCTTCTGTGAAATGAAAAAGGCCCTCCTGACAGAGAATCACACATTTTACCAGGAGCTGATTTCCTAAGCAATGCGGCGCTGGCTGTGAAAATGGGATGTGTGCTGATCTTTATTTCATTGGCTCAGGATGCTCTCTCAAGTTACCTGCTGATTTCATCCCAGCGTAAAACGTGTTTCTTCTGATTAGACTCACTTGATTAATTTTCAAATTCTCTTGCTTTAATCATAATGGAAGTCTTCCACAGACTTAGCCTTTTGCTCTGAGCATTCCCAATCCCAGGAACTGGAGTGGGCTGTCCTGGAGTCCTAAGTAGAGGATGCCCAATTGGTGCAACTTATTGAAAGAGGAGGGGTCACTACGGTCCCCAGGAGTGGACTCTACATGTTGTTCCTCGTAGGAGAGGATGAATACGGGCTTCTGATATTTCATGTCCATTCTAAAGGATGGACTTGTTTTTTCTGGTTAGGAAGTGCTGCATTCCTGCTAGAAAACATCTGCTGTTTCGTTAACTAATGCCTCACCCATTTAAGTGGGCATATGTTTCTAGCAAGACGTACAGACAATGAGGCTGATTCTAAAGCAGATATTAACCTTCCACTCCTCTTTCCATTTGGGCTGGGATTGGAGTCTGTGCAAATGGAAGGCTATGCTGCTAGCGTCCCCTCTTGCCCATTAGGAATATGTTTTAAGATTGGGCCCTCCTCCCGATATTGAGGAAATGCACCTTGTACTTGGGTAGCTGATCAGATGAGGAGTAACACACTTCCTTTTCTGTTCTTTGCTTTATATGAATTGAAATGACGGGAAGTGTCCAAACAAACCCATTGTGGCAATAGCAGGTCAGAGATTTGCCAGTAACAAAAGCCAATACTGCTGTATCTTTGAGTTGCTGCTATCTACAGAGAAGAAGGAGGTAAAGAATGTCACTGTTTTCTCACTGTTCAGCACCGATGAGTACTTAACTGTTCCCGTGTCCCCGAAGCCCAGCCTATATCATTCTGCGTGCACACAAAGAGAAACCACCTGCTGGGGTTGGAGATGCTTGTGGATATCAGAGGTCAGTGATGGAAGACGTAGGAGAATCTACAGAAAATGATAGTTGTTTTTTTTTTTTAACCATTTTTCTTGAGTAATATGGACATTTTATTGAAGTATTAGAGGCTCAGAGCATGAATTCAGGCAAGGGTGGGGTCTGGCGGGGGTGGGGGAGGGTAGAGGACATGGGAGGCTGGCCAAGTCGAACTCCGGGTAGAGAGGACAATTTGCATATTAGCCATTTGCAGCAATCTATTTTTGTTCTGGGAAAATGAGGAGATATTCAGTAAATTTCTCTAGCTTTTTTATTTATTTATTTATTTATTTATTTATTTTTTTTTTTTTTGCCTTAACATGTTTCAAACCATTCCTATTTATCTGTGGCATACAATTTGTTATATTTCATCAGGTTCCGCTGCCCCAATTATATGAAGGACAAGAGTCAAGAAATTGATGGAGTGGAATTAATTAATTTGCTTTTATTTCTAAACAAATCAAATTATATTAGGTTAATCACAGATCAAATTGCATTTATTTTTTAATTTGTTTAGACTAGATTGAGAACAAATAAACAAATTGAAATAGTTGTTTTTAAGACTTACGCAACTGCATAGAACTGAATTATAAATGGAGTTTGATTTCCCATTCTGATCCAGGCAAGTGAGCCTCTTCAATGCAGTTACACAAAGGTAAATTATTTAATGGCCCACTCTGAAATTTTAAAAAATGAATTTTTAACTTTTCTCTCCCAGATGGAATTATTCATTTTGATGGTACATGTGAAGCTTTTAATGCTGACTGCATTCTTAAGGTTTTCATTTTTATTTTGAAGATCATTTATTCCTTTAAAAGTTTCTCTTAGTTAATTGGAAACAGTACCATCTAATGGAATGAACAGAGGATAAAGGATTGCAAATGTTGATATCTAATCCTTTCTCTGTCAGTGGCTACTGCTTTGTGTTTCAGCCACATTATATTTTCCCTCTGTCTCCAATTTTGTCTTATGTAAGATTTGGAATTTCCACTTCCAGACTGTTAGTGAGCACAAGAAAGGAGAATGAAGAATGTTGCCCTCTCTGACAATATTATTATAGCAATATTATTATTTATAGGAGAAACAGACATTCATGTCCTCAAACTGCATGTAGGCTTGAGAAACTGAAAACTATATATAGATTAAAAATATAGACCTAGCTGGTTTTGCTCAGTGGATAGAGCATTGGCCTGTGGACTGAAGGATCCCAGGTTCGATTCGGTCAAGGGCACATGCCCCGGTTCTAGGCTCAGTCCCCATTAGAGGGCGTGCAAGAGACAATTTATGAATGATTCTCTCTCATCATTTATGTTTTTATCTCTCTCCCCCTTTTCATTCCTCTCTGAAATAAATAAAAGTATATTTAAAAAAATAAAATAAAAATACAGGAAGTGACCATATATAATTGGGTTGATGCCATACAGTTTCCATGAGGAAAGGCATATTTAGCTTGTTCTTTAAAACATTAAAATTAATCCTAGTGTTTGGAAGCTAAAAAGACCTTTATATTTTCTTTTAAAGAACTGTCTCTATGGAAGACACACCCTAGTGAATCCTTCTCTGGTATATCCATCCCCTTGAGTGCAGTAGAATATAGTGAAGAATATGGGACTACATCCTATTTTATAAAACTTTGCCTTTGTTGACTCCTTTTGGCTTCTTTTGTTTTGTTTTGTTTTGTTTTGTTTTGTTTTGTTTTGTTTTAAATATATTTTATTGATTTTTCACAGAGCGGAAGAGAAAGGGATAGAGAGTTAGAAACATCGATGAGAGAGAATCATCGATCAGCTGCCTCTTGCACATCCCCTACTGGGGACGTGCCCGCAACCAAGGTACATGCCCTTGACCGGAATCAAACCTGGAATCCTTCAGTCCGTAGGCCGACACTCTATCCACTGAGCCAAACCGGTCCTGGCTTGGCTTCTCCTTTTGGCTGTGAAGAAGCAATTGGCCATATTGTGAATTGCCTATGGAGAGGGCCATGTGGCAGGAAGACTTCCAGGACTTGTAAGCCTCAGTGATATAAATGAAAGGAAATAAGTTCTCCGAATAGGCTTGAATGAGTTCATAAATGGATTTTTCTTTAGTGGAGGCTCCAAATGAGGATACAGCTAAACCATGCCAGTACCCATGACATATGGAAACTGTACGTTAATAAATGTGTGTTATTTTAAGCCATCAAGTTTTTGTCCATCTGTTACTTAGAAAAAGAAAATTGTTCTGATTCTGGAATGCTAATCAATGGAAAAAATCAGCTTGCACCTCAATATCTGTCTGGTTATTTACAAACTAGTGACCCACCATGCAAAATCATATGAGACCCAGAATCATGGGAAATTGCACAAGATCGGGGACCCCAGACCTTGCCATGCTGCAAGACTCCTCAAGTCCTGGTGTGCTGCAAGACCCAGAGTCAAGTCCCCCCACGCACACCTTCCTATGACTGGTCTTTGGTCATTACAGCATTATGACCACCAGGTTTCTATTATATATACTAGAGGCATGTTGCACGAAGATTTGTGCAACAAGCCTTCCTTCCCCTGGCTGATAGCACTGGTTTTTCTCCAGCACCCAGGACCCAGGCCTTCGCTCTGGCAGCAGCAGAGAAGCCAAGCCTCTTCAGTCTTCAATTTTCAGTCTTCACTTCATGCCTGTGTATGCAAATTAACCCACCATCTTTGTTGGGTTAATTTGCATACCCACTCCTGATTGGCTGGTGGACATCACAGAGGTATGGTCAATTTGCATCTTTCTCTTTTATTAGTGTAGATTCTATATAATGCTATTATAAATCTGCCTATTAATTATTACATAAATTTTCTTATTTTATTAGACAAAAAGGAAAATGCACATAAGTTCTAATATTTTCTTCTTATCTGTCCAATGGATTACTGATACCATACTTAGGGATTCTGCATGCACATTAAACATTCATTGCTTTGATTGGAGGTTTCTGAGGTTGTAGATCAGTACTAGTGCATTATAAATTTAGTTTAATTCCAAAAATTTATTATATTTAAGAGCTACATATTGCTAATATTTCTACAAAGTTCCAGATACTCATCTGCTGCTGAGTTAAAGTGAACCCCACTGAACATCCAATAGTGTGGATGAGGAAAGAAGAGGGATACATAGAAAGGGGGTGGGACTAAAGACAACACTGACCTGTGTCTGGGCATATAATTTAATTTAATTTTCAGGTTAAGTCAAGTAAATCTGAAGTTTGTTTGTTCAAATTATAGCAACCTATACTTGTTGGATTCAATCTATATATATAGGATACTCAGATTTAATGTATTCTATACCCTTTACTCCTTCACACTTTGCTTTTATTCAAAATTTTAGAAACAAAGTCAAGTTGAACAGTCAGGAAAGGGGTATTTATTACAAGTTGGATGTTAGACAATCAATGACTACTGACAGATTTCACCTCCTATTACTAGCCATTGAAGGGATGATGTTGAGAATTTTCTGAAAATAAAAAAATATTTGTCATTTATTTAATAACTAGAGGCCTGATGCACAAAATTCATATAAGAGTAGTCCTTCCTTCCTCTGGCTGCTAGCACTGGCTTCCCTCTGGCACCTGGGGCCCGGGCTTCTCTTGAAGCCCCAGCTTTGTCCAAAAGGTCATCTGGAAGGTTGTCTGGGAGGACATCTGGTCTAATTAGCATCTTATGCTTTTATTATTATAGACTACCATGTATCAAATGTTATGATGGAAAACTGATCAACATTAGCTTTAATTCTTACAATAGCTGTCCCAGGATCAGTAAAGCAGAGTGGTTAGGAACACTGATCTGATATCAAACTGCTGGGTTATATGCCCACTCTACCTCTTTTTTTTAAAATTAATATATTTTTATTGATTTTTTACAGAAAGGAAGGGAGAGAGATAGAGAGCTAGAAACATCGATGAGAGAGAAACATCGACCAGCTGCCTCTTGCACACCCCCTACCGGGGATGTGCCCGCAACCAAGGTACATGCCCTTGACCGGAATTGAACCTAGGACCTTTCAGTCTGCAGACCGACGCTCTACCGCTGAGCCAAACCCGTTTTGGCCCACTCTACCTCTTGATGTAACCTTAATTCAGGCTCCTACATCATTAATTTATTCATTTAATAAATATACATTGCCACTTTTTTTTGAGCTACTTATTCTTCTAGTTTCTGAAGATTCAGTAGTGAACAAAGCAGAATACATTCCTCATGGAGCTTAGGTTCTAATGAGCAAAAGCAAATGATAATAAACAAAGAGTAAACAAACAAATATATAAAATGTTAAGAAGTGGCAAGTGCTATTAAGAAAATAACAAAGTAATTTGAATTGGAGGAAGGCAATAATTGTGTAGAATGGTCATTAAAAGTCTTTCTGAGAAGAAAGATGTGCTTTGAGCAGAGGTCAAAAGAAAGTATGGATAGAAACATATCTGGGGGAAGAAATATCAGAGAGAGTGAAGAAAAAGCACCAATTCTCTATGTAAAAAAAAAAGAGTGTGAGGATATGAAAAACACATAAATAATTTTGTTTTGACTATGACAAACTATGAGATGCTATCAGATATTCAAAGGGAGTTACTGAGTGAGCTGTTGAAAACACGGAGTTCAGTGTAGTGATTGGGTTGCTGTCAAGGTTTAGTAGTATTTAAAACTATAATACTATAGAATTATGCTTATCGGGGGAGTACTAGGTCATCTTTTTCTCATCTCTATTCCAGTCTTACTTACATGTGTAGGGGTTCAAAATGAGCAATACCAAGATGTGCCTCAGTGATATGTTTCATGTCCGTGTTTCTGTTTTTATTTTGTTCCTCGGTTCATTTTGTTCATTAGATTCCACATGTAAGTGAGATTATATGTTATTTGTCTTTCTCTGACTGACTTATTTCACTTAGCATACTAGTCTTCAGGTCTACCCAGACTGTTGCAAAAGTTAAGATTTTTTTTTTAATGGCCACGAGTATTCCATTCCACAGCTCTTTTATCCACTCATCTACTGATGGGTACTTGGGTTGTTTCCATATTTTGGCTGTTGTAAATAATGCTGCTATGAACATAGGCTGCATATATTCATTTGAATTGGTGTTTCAGGTTTCTTCAAAAGGCAGTTCCATTTTTAAATTTGAGAAAATCCATACTTTTTTCCCACAGTGGCTGCACCATTCTGCATTTCCACCAGCAGTGCACTAGGGTTCCCCTTTCTCCAGATCCTTAACAGCACTTGTTATTAGATTTATTGACTGCAGCTGTTATGGCAGGTGTGAGGTGATATGTCATTGTGGTTTTAATTTGAATGTCTCTGACAACTAAATATGTTGAGTATCTTTTCATACATCTACTGGCCATCACTATGTCTTCATTGAAGAAGTGTCTGTTCAGATTTTTGCCCATTTTTAATCAGATGGTTTGTCTTCCTAATGCTAAGTTGATAAGTTCTTTATATGTTTTGGAAATTAACCCCTTATTGCATGTAACATTGGTGAATATATTCTTTAATACAGTGGACTCCCTTTACATTTTGTTGATAGTTCCTTTTGCTAAGCAGATGCTTTTTAGAGTGATGTAGTCCCATTTGGTTATTTTTCTTCATTTTCCATGCCTCAGGAGATATATTTGCAAAATTATTACTATGAGAGATGCCTGAGCTTTTACTGCCTATGTTTTCTTCTAGGAGTTTTATTTTTGCAATTTACATTTATTTTATACTTTTTTAGTGTATTCTTGTATATGGTGTAAGTTAGTGGTATAGTTTCATTTTTTGTCCAGTTTTCCCGATACCATTTATTGAAGAGACTGTCTTTACTCCATTGTATGCTCTTGTTTTCTTTGACAAATATTAATTGATTAGAGGCCCGGTAAGTGTGGGTTTGTTTCTGGCTCTCTGTTCTATTTTGTTGATGTATATTCTTGTTAATAAAATAAGGCAATTTCTGACCTCTTCCAAGGGGTTTGTGGAAAGAAGAAAAATATTAAACTAGTATGCAACCTATAATAATGGCATAATTATTCAGACATACTTCTTACATACTCACGAATACTTCTTATGTACTCCAAGTCCTTTAAAGACTGTAAATTCCTACCCCTGGCCTGTATGGCTTAGTTGGTTGAACATCTTCCCATACACTGAGGGGTTGCTGGTTTGATTCCCAGTCAGGGCACATGCCCAGGTTATGGGTTCCTAGGTCAGGGAGCATGTGGGAGGGAGCCAATCAACTTTTTTCTCTGAAATTGACATCTCTCTCTCTCTCTCTCTCTCTCTCTCTCTCTCTCTCTCTCTCTCTCTCTCTCTCTCTCTCCTGTTCTATCTCAAAAACCATCAATAAAAACACACTTTAAAAAAGATTGTATACCCTCTAAATAACTATACATTATTTAAATACAAGAACTAACCCTTATAGTTACTGATATATGTCAATACATCAGATCCCCCCCCCATTTTTTTTGAAGGGATAAAGAAATGGATGAATGAAGATAACAATAGAGAACAAAGACTAAAGCTTTGGAGTGTATAGAGACCTGTATCCAAGTCCTAGCTATTCCATTTACTGTTTGCTTTTGGGTTAATTTTTAAATTAAGCTAAGATTCCCTTTTCTCCACTATAAAATGAGGGGGAAAATAGCACCTACCTATTTTTAGTTGTGAGGGTAAAATGATAAAAAAGGTATTAATGTGCTTAGCAGAGTTACAAACATAGTAAGTATTCAAGTAATATCAGTAACTATTATTCTGTTCTATATTCCTTACTAATAATCATTATAAATTAATAAAAATATGTAGGTGCCTACCACATTTTATTATTTTATTTCATTAACTTCTGATAGTTATACATAATCTAGAGACTATGATTCTCTGAGTATAATGATTTAATCCGCTTTCCAAATTGTTTCTCCTGAGTTAAAGGGACTGTGGCTGTAAGGAACAAGATGAGTGGCAGCCCAGGGTTTTTAAATTCATTTTCACATCCACGTTTGCTATCATCACACTTACATAGTGGGAGTCATTTGAAAAAAATTATTATTTTGATGTAAAAACAGTATTAAAAACTCTATAAGTCACAGCAAAATTATTTCAGTTCTTCCTAAGGTTAATGATTGTTCTCTTTGGTTCAAGCATAAGCTGAACCAACCTCTGGATTTATGCCTACTAACTTAGTGTGGGAGGAGTGGGGCTATCAGGAACCAATTTTCAGGAGAGCCTGAAGAGCCTCTGATGGACAGAACTTGTAAAAGGAAGTCAACCATCAAGCTTTTTTTTTTTTTTTTTTTTTTTTTTTAACCTCACCCAAGGATATTTTTCCATTGATGTTTAGTGAGAGTGGAAGGAAGATGGAGAGACAGAGAGAAACACTGATCACTGATGTGAGGGAGACACATTGATTGGTTGCCTCCCACATGCCCTGATCAGGGCTGGGACCCTGCAACCAAGATATATGCCCTTGCCCAAAACTGAACCCGGGTTCCTTCAGTCCACAGGCTGATGCTCTATTCATTGAACTAAACCAGCTATGGCAACCAGCAAGCTTTTACCAGACACAAGGCCTATGTGTGCAATGAAGAAGCTGTCTCTGAGTAAGCCTCATAAATAATATTTGGATTCATCTGAGTCCTCCTGAGGAAAGAGAGATGGAAGCAGATGGCTGTTTATACCAATAAAAATAACTGTTTTGTGCAAAGGAAAAATATCACCAAGCTTCACTGCATTGAAGACTTGAGACAATTCAGTTTCACTTTGTGCTCAATTTTTTTTTAAGCAAATCAGCAGTAGTTGAACAATTAGAGAACAGTGACAGAGTGTGGTTGGGGAAGACTAAAGAAAGAGAGGAGCAAAGTGCTGAATATGTCACTGGCTTAATGGAAGGTATGCTCTGGCATACACAGGAGAGGGTCTCTTGGAAATGACAACTTTAAGGGAGGATACACTTTCTCAAGGGGCTAATAGAGAAAGCACAAGCAAAACATAGGTCAACACATTACATTAAGAGTTTCATTTAAGAGAATGGTGTTAGGCTACCAGTGAGCTGTTATATGCAAATATTACATGACCCATGACCCATTAGTCTTTGGGTGAACGTACCTTCTGAGATGCTGCAGTTTTTATCTCCCTTTTCACCAATGAATGTTTTCCTAATTGTTATTTCTGTTTCCGTGGAACAAAAATTAAGTTAACCCACACCAATTGTGACCTCAGCCATTTTGTACTTCAACCCATTGTGCTGACTAGCCAGGGCTAGGGCAGCAATCAAGTCCACAAAATAAAGACAATGTTTAAAAATTGTGATAAGAAAACGTAGCAATCCTAGATAGTTGGATTTCCATGCAGTCTGTACAGGAAAAGAAAGGAGATGAAATATTGGTGAAAAAAAAAGCTAAAAGCAAGTAATTAGTAGCAGGGGATAGCAATGGAATATTTAGATTATCACACTTCACTTTGCAGTGGTATCAGCTTATGAATATTTTAGCAGTACTCATTTACATACCCACCGAGGATTGCTGAGCAGGAATTACCCTTTATTTTCAGGCATAGAATTCAGTGGGGCTACAGGTTGTATCTAGACTTCAAATTCTTCAAATACAAAGAGCTTTGTGACAATATGTTCAATGACATGTAATGTCTAGTCAAACCACAGAATTTTCCTGCAGAATCATTTATACTTACATTGACAATTTCTCTGCTCTGAAGATGCTTTTTGGTGAGCATATTTTTAAAGTTTTGTGAAATATAACTTGTGGCACCTGTATTTTAATACTAGTCATAACCATCTCTCCCAGTCTTTTTCCTGTACTATCACTTGAGTCCAGGAGGGCAAATATCTATCCCAAAGACACACATTAATTTGAAGAACCCAAGTCCTTCCTTGATCTCACTCTTCAGGCCTGGTCAGATAATGGTTCACTAAAGACTACCAAATGAAGTTTAGGTGTCTGAGGCAAGTTGTTCTTAGGTGACTAACTAGTATAAAATGTGAAGTGTGTGATCTGCTAAAAACTATCTACACCTTCCACATAGTTAATTGGACAGAAAACAAAAACAAAAAAAACAATAAAGCCAATTTTATACTTTATACAAAGATACTAAATAAAATTGAATAGATAAAAAATGAAAAAGACTGACTGGAGAGAACTATCCTATCAAATAAAAGCCTACTATGATAAGTGTCTAGTCATCTGGTGACCAGTTGACTATTCAACTTATCAAAGCATAATATGCTAATGATATGCTAAGGCCACTCAACTGTTCGGTATGATGTGCACTGACCACCACGGAGCAGATGTTATGACTGGCAGGTTAGCTTGCTGCCGGGATCCGGTGGATCAGGACTGAATGAGATGGGCCAGATACGACCAGGAGCCTTCCCATGGTCCCTTTCTGGCCCCAATCGTGCACTGATGGGGTCCTTTGGGCTGGCCTGCACCCTCTCACAATTCAGGACCCTCAGGGGATGTCAGAGAGCCAGTTTCAGCCAGATCTTGCAGTTCACTCCCCTCAGGAAGACACCAGATGCAAGACTCATGGCAAGCCAGAGCTGCTGAGCAGCACGAGCATCTCCAGATTGGGACTGCGTCCAGGGCAGGTGCAGTGGGGCTGGTATGAGTGGGAGTGGCAGATAGGAGCTGCAGGCGGCATTGGACTGTGGATTTCAGCCTGATCCCCGCATGCCACCCTAAAGGATCCCACACATGCATGAATTTGTGCACCGGGCCTCTAATTCCACAAAAGAACTTTCTAAATCACTAAAGTGTCTTTTTCAAGTCATGTTCTTATCTCTTTCTACCTTTGCTCCCTAGTTTCCTAAAAGACCCTCCGCCAAATAATTTCACGTGTATCATAAACATACTCTTGTGAACAAGAGTGATAATTTTTGATGTGGGTCCTAATACAGATGCCAATCAGCCCCAGGTAGACAGACATTCACTTACCAGTGGATGGTAGCTCTAAAATAATTTTTAAAAAAGGGAATCATAGTTCAGGATCCAAATAAGTAAGAAGAAGGGATGCTGGTGTTTCCACAGTTTGTGTTTTTGAAATGGTAAAAATCACTGAGCTGATCCACCCCTCAAGGGCCTCATCAATGCATTCATTTATTAGCAACTGTTCCTGTTTGAATTCAGGCTGCTGACCTTTTTCCTAGTCATGTTTGAAGATCAGCCTTGTGGTCAGGTTAATAGCAATTCTTCCAAAGTAAACTCCCACCTATATTTCCTTGTTATTCTGTTCTAAAATGTTGGCTGGCTTCTTAAAGTTTTGGCATGTGGAAGCAGAGCACACCTTAAACTTATTGGAAGCACCTAATAAAATGGACACAATAGGGACATTATGGAATTTTTAGAGATGTGAGTTGGAAAGATTCCCCCTGGATAAAGGGTGTTTTGGTCATTGATATAGTTAGCTGGTCACTAGAATCAAAGAAAATAAAGCCTTCAGGCTGACACCAGAGTTGTTATTTTATTTATTTATTTTTATTTTTTAAATATATATATTTTTACTTCATAAAGGAAGGGAGAGGAAGAGATAGAAACATCAATGATGAAAGAGAATCATTGATCAGCTGCCTCTTGCATTACCTCCCCCCCCCCCCCACTGTGACTTGAGCCTTCAACCCAGATATGTATCCTTGACTGGAATGAAACCTGAGACCTTTCAGTCCACAGTCTGACACTCTATCCACTAAACCAATCCAGAGTTATTTCTTTTTTCTTTTCCCTTTTTTAATCAATCTAGTATCAGGCAAGGGTAGCTAGACATATTGGTTGAATCTTCACTCAGGACACTGAACCATTACTATAATCAATGCACTAGACTCTAGAAAGTGCTAGCTTCTTTTTGACTTTCATAAAATTTTATTCCTGTTAATAGAAAATGTCGGTGCATAAAGAACTATAATACAGCACATTTTTCACAACAAACAAGTTAGACATGTAATGAACTCAGAAAAGTAAGAAGTTGTTTTGGCTTGGATGATAAGGGAAGTTTCATCGAGAGGTGACATAGAATGGAATTTAGATTTTAGTGAGTGGAGATATTCATTTTAAGACAACTAGTAAACAGTTTTATTTTGTGTTCTTGGTAGGCTAAAAAAATTGGATCCTATTATGAACACAAAATTAAATATTAATGTTTAGGAAACACTGTTCTGAAAAACGACATTGCAGATGAATACCTAAATGTGCTTGGTCACATCAGTGAAAGTTTCAAGGTTAGATCATATTTGTGCTCTCAGATTGGTGGGATTTAGCAGTTGGGTAAATGCAAAGCCATTATAAACCACCTTGACATCCTAACATATAAAAAGCCAGGGACCATCATGACCTAAACGACCAGATGGACAACCAAACTGCAGGCTGTGTGGAGAGACCAGGCCAGCAGGGGGTTAGTGATGGATGACCAAACGACTGAACAGCAGGTTACGTGGGCTACCAGGCCAGCAGGAGGGGGCAGTGGGTGGACCAGGCCAGCAAAGGAGGGAAGTTGGGGGCAACCAGGCCAGCATGGGGCAGTTAGGGGCATCCAGACTGGTGGTGGTGGGGGGGCAGTTGGGGGTGACCCGGCCAGAAGGCAGAGGCGGTTAGGAGTGATCAGGCTGGCTGGTAGGGAGCAGTTAAGGATGATTAGACAGGCAGGCAGGTGAGCAGTTCAAAACCAGCATTCCCAGATTGTGAGAGGGATGTCGGACTGCTGGTTTAGGCCTGATTCCTAGGATCAGACCTAAATCAGCAGTCTGACATTGCCTAAGGGGTCTGGGATTGGAGATGGTGCAAGCTGGGCTGAGGGGACACCTGCCCCTTCAAGCACAAATTTCTGTCAGCAGAAGGAGTCAGTGGGTGCACCAGGCCTCTAGTAAAATATAATAGATGCGTTTATTAACTTGTCTATTAAGCATATGCTTAGGAGAAACTTGGATATTAGCTAATTCATTCACTGGAGAGAAACGGGTTAAAAACCTGTCTTCCTTTCTCAGAGTTTGTTTGAAGATTTCATAAGTCCCCTCCCTTCCATTCCCATATTTCTCTGGAATATATACATATCTGTTGGAACATTCACACTTTGGTTATAAATCTAAAGTTGGACATCCATTTCTTTTTTAGATTTCTTACTTGTGCTTGTAAGTGGTAAAGGTGGAAAATAAAAGATTGCCTCCAAAGAAAGAAACATTTATTTTGGTTTGAAATAGAATCTGGGCTTTCCTGTGGCAGACTGAATGGACTAGAAACCACATCCTTCTAGAAGCCACTGTTAGCAAGTCCATATATCTAACGCTCCTGCTGACAGCAGTTGGAGAGTGACTACATAGAAGGGAAAAGTCAGTTTGCAGTAATGTTTAACTGAATATAAAATATGCAGTAAGTCCATAAATGTATTCAAACTTTCAAGCACATTTTAAAAGATCAAAACAACCACAACTAGCTGGATTTGAATGTAAGAAACATTTGGAATATGTATATGTGCCAACCAACAACCCCAAAAGTTTATGTGCTTGTAGCATTACAAGAATACTTACCTTTGTCATTATATATTCAGGTGAGACAATCGGCTTTTTGCTGTTGATTATCATAGTGTTTTATTGAAAGCTTATACTCTATGAAAGAAAGCAAGGTCATTGCTGAGGTAAATTTCTGGCAGGTTATTTTGAACTTCCGAGAGGATGAATGCCATTTAGAAATAATGTGGTGGGTTTTTTTTTTATTATTAAATAAACCTGTCTAATAATATTAAGGAGTTATTTCAATGTTATGAACATACAAAGCCAATCTTAAATACTAAAATATGGAGGCAGAAGGTTATGGTCAGATAAGGAGGGGGTTGAGAACTGGTTAAGGCTGATATCAAAGACAGGAAAAAAAGAAAAAAGAAAACTTTATTTTTGTATTGGACAATGTTTTATTTTTGTTTAAATTCTTCTTTGCTTTATTGAATTCTTACCAAAGTTAGCTATGGAATTTGAATGTGTCTAATATGCAATAGAAAGAATAGATTTTCTTTAGACATATGTGAAAACAAGATATTTTGTTATAAAATGTAAAAAACAAGATATTATAATTTAATTTAAATGTTAAGTTTATATATGTATTTTCTTAAATTATTATAAACTAATGAACAATTTTAATCATTCTAAAATTCACAATCATGGAGCCTCCCAGTAAAGCCTAGAATTTTTGTTTTTACCTTATTTGATAAAAAAGTTTTATTCCTAGAATCTTATTAATATTATTCCCACAGAACTTGTTTAAATTCAGTAGTTCTAAATTAATAATAGCTTCATAATTTTGCTTCAAACACATGATTAATTTAATGCTGTTGTACAAAAATTATTTGGGGTATGTTTAAAATACAATATATTTTATTGATTTTTTTACAGAGAGGAAGAGAGAGGGAAAGAGAGCTAGAAACATCGATGAGAGAGAACCATCGACCAGCTGCCTCCTGCACACTCCCTACTGGGGATGTGCCTGCAACCAATGTACATGCCCTTGACAGGAATCGAACCTGGGACCTTTCAGTCCTCAGTCCGACGCTCTATCCAGTGAGCCAAACCGGTTTTGGCTATTTGGGTATGTTTAATTGAAACTAAAGTTCTTAGCACTTTTTGAGAGCTTTGAAAATGGAAACGACACAAAACTGGTATTTACATCCCCAAATGCACTCAAGTCTTAACAATCAAACTATGATTATGGCCATTTTGTATTTGTCACAGATACATTTTTGGTGGCTAGAAGAAATGAATTCACTTTCTAGAAGCAAGTAAGACAGCAAAGCCAAGAAACAGCTAGTAAGACAAAAATCTCATACTAACTAACGGAATATGATAAATACAATGAACCTTCTCCCCTGGCAACTCATAGCAGATGGAAACTCGTGGAACGATAAAGTAACGCCTGTGAGGAATTTTGACATTGAGAAGCAGCACGTTTTCTCAGAACACTTCATATATATATTATTAAGGAGTTATTTATATATTAAGGAGTTATTTATATATATATATTAGCAAATTGGTCTTGGAAGAAGGACGTAAAGAGAGAAAAAAGGGAAAAGAAAGGAAGGAAGAAAAGGAATAGATCACTCGAGGAAGGATTTCTTCCTTTGAAGGTTTATACATTCCAAGTCTTGAAAAAACACCTTTTGGTATTCTGAGGAAGCCAACCATGTGATTTGGCATTGGGCAAGTTCTCCACATGACTGTAACCGCAACTTGATCCTCATTGCCCAGGTTATTTACGTTCTATTGCTATAGTTTTCTCACCATTTCTCACTTCTTCTGAGCTAAAAAGAAAAAAATATATATATTTTCCTCTCTTCTTTTTTTTCTTTTTCTTTTTTGTGATATAAATCCCTACTCCACCCAAAACCTGTAGTGATACTTGATATAGTTGGGACACCATTTTAACAGATAATTCACATCTCTTTGGGTCTGGGCAACATGCTAGACATTTTATAATAATACTAGAGACCTGATGCACGACATTTATACATGAGGGTTGGGAGGAGAAAAGTCTTCTTTTCTCTGAAAGATTTTCATTTGGTGCTATGTAGCTTTTACCTTGCCTACCAGAAAACTTAATGCAGGTTTTATGCTTCTTCACAGCAATAGTATTATTAATTCTTGATGTTGGAATGCTTGTTTTCCTATCTTTAATCTTGGTTTTCTTGATTTATTTCCACTGAATTATTTTTGTTTGATCTATATTTTTACATAAGCTTTGAAATCTCCTGGGAGGAGGGAAGGGGGAGGTGAAAATGAATAAAAAACTAGTTAATAAGTAAATAATTCAAACAAATAAGGTGGAAGAAAGATATAGAGTTAAGACCCTTCTGGGTACTTATCAGAAAAGACTATTTTTTAATTTTATTTTCTTTTTATTTTCTTTTACTTTTTTACATAATTGTCCTTATTCCCCCATTCCCATCCCAAGTCCCTCCTTAGATATGCCCCGCCCCCAACCCCTGTTGACAATGGCCACTGACTAGGCCCATATGTATGCACACAAGTCCTTTGGTTGATCTCTTCCCCTTACTCCCATCCTCCCTTACTTTCCCTCTGAGGTTTGAGAGTCTGATCGTTGGTTCTCTTTCTCTGGGTCTGTTTGTGTTGTTCATTATTTCCTCTAGATGTGTGAGATCATGTGATCCAAGAAATACCCTTGTAAGAACCTAATCTGCATTGAATTGAAATTGGGACGCAAAAGAACTGTTGGCCCAGAAAGGAACTCACTACAGACTGATTCATTTGCCTCTCAGCATAACCATTATGGCTTGTTGCAGTTTAGGTTCTTAAAAGACTGTTTTAGTAGCGACTTCAAAATATAACATTATTGCCCTGGCTGGTGTTGCTCAGTGGTAAAGCATCAGTCTGCACACTGAAGGGTCGAGGGCAGGTACCTAGGCATCTAGCCCTGCTTTAAAGTATTACACATGTCCCTTTTGTTATTGTTTTTCCCCATTGACTGCCCCCTCCTTGCACCTGCCTCTCCGGAGCCTCCCCTATTTATTGTCTGTGTCTGTGGGCTATGCATGTATGCATATGAGTTCCCTGGTTAATGTCTCCACTACCAACCCCCCACCCCGCCACCTTCCCGCTAACATCCATCACTCTGTTCTGTGGTCCTAGGATCTATTTTGTTCAGTATATTAAACATATGAATGAGATCATGTAATACTTATCTTTCTCTGACTGGCTTATTTCACTCTGCACATCCTTCCATGCTGTTGCAAATGGTAAGAGTCCCTTCTTTTTTTTTACTGCTGCATAGTATTTCATTGTATAAATAGCTTTTTTATCCACTCATCCACTGATGGGCACTTAGGGCTATTTCCAAATCTTAGCTATTGTAAATTACTATGAATGTAGAGGTGCGTATATTTTTTTCTGATGAGTGTTTCTGGTTTCTTAGAATTATTCCTAGAAGTGGTATCACTGGTCAAATGGGGGTTCCATTTTTAATTTTTTGAGAAAATTCCATCGTGTTTCCCACACCAACCTGCTTTCCCACCAGCAGTGTACTAGTGTTCCCTTTTCTCCACATCTTCACAAGCATTTGCCATTCATTGATTTGTTGATAGTGGCCATTCTTTCTGACACATATGAGGTGACACCTCATTGTTGTTTTAATTTGCATTTCTTTAGAGCAGTGGTCTGCAAACTGAGGCTCATTAGCCACATGCAGCTCTTTGGCCCCTTGAGTGTAGCTCTTCCACAAAATATCTGGGCGAGTCTATTTTGAAGAAGTGGTATTAGAAGAAGTTTAAGTTTAAAAGATTTGGCTCTCAGAGAAATTTTGATCATTGTACTGTTGATAGTTAGCTCTGTTGACTAATGAGTTTGCCAACCACTGCTAGAGGATCAATGACTTTGAGCATTATCTCTTGGACTTCTGAATGTCCACTTTGGAGAAGTGTCTATTTAGATCCTTTCCCCATTTTTAATTGGATTGTTTGTCTTCCTTTTGTTAAGTTATATGAGTATCCTGTATATTTTGAAAATTAACCCTTTCTAATATGTATCATTGCCAAATATATTCTCCCATACAGTGGGCTCCGTTTTAATGATATGATTGATTTTTACTTATCAGAATTTCTGAAGTTGAAGAAATTGACCCAAGCCATTATGTTCAATTAATATTTGACAAAGGTGGCAAGAGCACAAAATGGAGTCAAGACAGTCTCTTCAATAAATGGTGTTGGGAAAATTGGACAGATACATGCAAAAAAAAAAAAAAAATGAAACTAGGTCACCAATTTATACCATAAACAAAAATAAACTCAAAATGAATAAAGGATTTGCATAAGATGGGAAACCATTAAAATCTTAGAAGAATCCATAGGCAGCAAAATATAAAACATATGTCGTAGCAATTTCTTCACCAATAGAGCTCCGAGGGTAATGGAGCCTAAGGAGAAAATAAATAAATGGGACATCATCAAAATAAAATTTTCTGCACAGCAAAAGAAACCGTCAACAAAACAAGAAGAAAGCCCACTACATGGGAGAACATATTTACCAATGTTATCTCCCATAATAGTTTAATATCCAAAATTTACAGGGAACTCATACACCTTAACAAAAATAAGATAATCCAATCAAAAAATGGGCAAAGGATCTAAATAGACATTTTCTGAAAGAGGACATATAGAAGACCAAGAGACATATGAAAACATGCTCACAGTCATTAATCATCTGAGAGATGCAAATCAAAATGGCAATGAGGTACCACCTCACACCTGTCAGAATGGCTATCATTAACAAATCATCAAAGGACAAGAGCTGGCGAGGGTGTGGAGAAAAAGAAACCCTCTTGCACTGCTGGTGGGAATGCAGACTGGTGCAGCCATTATGGAAAACAGTATGGAGTTTCCTCAAAAGATTAAAAATGGAACTCCCATTTGACCCAGTGATTCCACTTCTAGGAATATATCCTAAGAAAACAGAAATATCAATCAGAAAGGATATATGCACCCAGACAGGATATATGCATCCCTATGTTCATAGCAGCACAATTCACCATAGCTAAGATTTAGAAATAGCCTAAGTGCCCATCAACAGATGAGTGGATTCAAAAACAGTGGTACATCTACACAATGAAATACTACGCTTCTATAAAAAAGAAGGAACTCTTACCATTTGCAACAGCAATTGTACATGGAGGGCATTATACTAAGCAAAATAAGCCAGTTGGATAAAGATAAATATCACATGATCTCACTCATTTGTGGAATATAATGAACAACATAAACTGATGAACAAAAATAGAGTCAGAGACATAGAAGCATGGAACAGACCATCCAACCTAAGAGGAAAGGCAGGAGAGGTTGGGAAGGGGGTAAAAGATCAATCAATAGACTCACATGCATGCATATAAGCATAACCAATGGACACAGACAGTAGTGGGGTGAGGGCATGTGTTGGGTGGTGGGAAAAGGAGACTTTATAATATTTTTTAATACTTTATAAAAAAGGAGACTTTATAATACTTTAACCAATAAAGAATTTAAATGTAAAAAAAATTCTGGAAAAAATGGATCAGGTATATTAAATTAAACTTTTATTATTTAATTATAAACAAACAAACAAACATCACATTGGAATAAGCCTTCATCCTTAACCTGGGATTGTAAATAAGGTTAAGGATGATGGCATCATATCTTCATGTTACTAACTTTTGCATGACCACAAAAATTTGGCTGAATATGGCTTTTTATTTTTATTTTTTATTAATTTTCACCTGAGAATATTTTTCCATTGATTTTTTAGAGATAGTGGAAGGAGGTGTGAGAAAGAGGAGGAGGAGGAGGAAGAGGAGAAGGAGGGAGGGAGAGAGAGAGAGAGAGAGAGAGAGAAACATAGGTGTGAGAGACACATTGATTGATTGCCTCCAGCATGCACCCTGACAGGGAGGGGCCAAGACTGAACCTGCAACCCAGGAGGTGTCCTTGACCAGGAATTGAACCTGAGACACTTTTGTGCGTGGGATGATGCTCTAACCTCTGAGAACACTGGCCGTGGCTGAATACGACTTCTTAAATAGAACAAAATTACATGAAAAACAATGTGTTCTTCCCTTAATAAGATTATCTGATGTGCATATCACTACAGTAGAATGATGCAATGGGGCATAAGGACAATGAGTCAGATAATAAATTGAGTATAACACTAACTATATCACTATGAACCAAAATATATTCATTTGATGGCCATGATTGCACACCAATGTTTAAAGCCCAATGTGGAAAAGGTTTTTCAACTTCCCTCTTTTAAAAACTCAGCAGCCTGCTACAGTCTGTGTCTGGCACCATATTATATATCCATCTACTTGTGCTTTCAGCATGGAAAGCCAATATTTAAAGGAAAGGTCATCATCATTATTAAGTTTTATAAGAAAATCCGTACATATCAGTATCTATTTAATAATGGGGACATCATGAATGTCAGACTTAACACACTTTGCAAACTAATTCCTCCTAAAGTGTATCTTTGTCTCAAGTTGAAGTCAGTACTGGAAACTTTATAGTACCCACTCTGCCTGAACGCATTAAAAAGTATTTCTAAGATAGCTAGGCTAAAAAATTAGAGACCTTTTAAGACCTTGTGTGACTTTGGGTTCCATTTCAAAGCTGATAATAGTTAAGCCTTACAATATTGGCACTGGCCTGAATTAAGCAAGGGAGTAATTTTTTAAAAAATTGATTTTTATTGTTGAAAGTAATACATATGCCCCAACTTCTTTCCCCCTGTGACCCCCTCCCTCCTAACTCCCCACCCCAGACCTTCACCACACTATTGTCTGTGTCCATGGGTTATACATTTACTCATATAACTTCTTTGGTTAATCTTTTCTTCCTCCCTCCCCACTTCCCTCTGAGATTTCCTAGTCTGGTACATGCAAAGGAATCATTTTAACTATGTACATTTTTTTGTTGACTCCAGGATGAAGTAAGCATTAATGTTGTGTTCTCTTTACAAGTTTGGAAGGTATATGTGTGTTGAATACATTCATAGGTATATCAAGAAAGCATTTTTTTCACCCACATTTCTCTTAGTTCTGGAATTCCTAAAATGGCCGTAACTTATGCATTCTTTTTTTCCAGAAACTGACAAAATAATTTAATAATCTCTGCATTACAATTACCATATTTCAAGTACAATGATAGCTTGAAATAGGTTGTTTCTTTTTGTATTATATATTTAAATTAAAAATAGGAAGATATCGTTTCTACTAATGAATTTCATAGGGCTTTTTAAATAGTGTGTCTCTTAGGAGATTAACTCACTGGGTGTGAAGCCTCCTAGGTGGTACTTGTGCACCTGATTAATTCATAAATGGCACTGAGGGCTGCACATTGGCCCAGTTCTAGTTAAATCATAGTAGGCAGCCAGTCCTCTGTAGGATGCGCTGTAAATTTGCTCTTATTATACACCTAATTACAGCATTCTACACCAGTGTGATTCTTCTTATAAATTATAACCAAGATGTCCATTTTAGAAGACAGAGACTGAGGTTCATTAAAATGACTTTAATCCATACGATTGTGATGGGACAATGACTGCGATTTAACAGAAAATTATTCTGAAATTCTAAGAACATACATGTCAACTATAGAGAAGTTAAAATACAATGATTTGTTAAATTAATTTTGTGTTATAAGTCATAATTAAGCAACAACAATGGGAATATAAGAAGGGGAAAAAACACCTGAAAGTATAGATGTAGCAGTTTTGAGGCCAGTAATCAAATAAAAAAAAAAAAAAGTGTGTTAGAGCACAGGACTTAACCTTGCTATGCCTGTGTGCTTCATGGAGGTAGTAATCCAACCTTTATGACTGAGTCTGAGAAATGAATTAATTGAGTATAAAATGCTTAATATAGGGCCTGGCACATAGTAAGTTCTTATGTAGGCTCTTATAGAGAGCTTTTCCCCTTAATCTACCCAACCTAACACTCACCTCAGTAAGATGGACTGTTTTCCACGGTTTTGCTTTAACCAAAATTAATTTCCACAGATGCCTTTCCTTCTGTCTTTTGACATTGCTTCTTTCAATGTTTTTCTAGTTGGGAGGACTTTCCTCTTTTAAATTGGAAAGACAAGATGGATTAGGATTTAATTAAAAACAAATTTGGGTAAGTGATAAAAGTTTTATAGATTTACAAGTGGAAAAAAAAATTGGCCCAGTATAAACATACTATGGAACAAGCTATTCTACTCCAAACATGCCTTTTATACTGTCTCCCTGGTCTAGGAAAGCAACAGTGGTTAGCCCTGTATCCGCAGGTAACTGTTCAAGTGTCATCTGAATGCCATCATTGTTTCTGTGGATATGCAAGTTTGTAAGTCGGTGATGATTCTGTTAAGCTGAATCTACCATTTAACTGATCCAGCTAACAAATCGGGTTTATTGTTATTATTTGTTGGTTCCTATGATGTAGATAGCATGTCCAAGAACTTAAGCTGGAGGCTACCACTTCAGTATGGGTTTTTCCCTTTAATTCAGGATCCTCAAAATGTCAAGAATATTAAAGAAAAGGTAGCTGTGTGCATATTGTTAATGTTTTTAATTAAATATGTAGGAAAATGACGCTCAAATGAGTTAATAGGATTTTCACAAATTGGACTAGTTAATAGTGTGGCTTGTGATTCCTATATCTTTTTGCTTCCATTCTGCAGTTTACCATAAAGTGCAAGAGACAAGAAAAAGGAACAGTGAAAAGATAAAACTATAAGTGTGAAAACATATTGTAACTATCAGTCTAACACTTTTTTTCTTTTAATGTACAAATCATTCAGGCATAAAGAATTTGAAACTCTTTTATGATCTTTCCATTTGACATAGCTGATATTTTTCAAGTATTTTTAAAATAATTTATACATATTGTGCTAACTTATATGGTCTAATGGGCATAACAAATTTTTTTCTAGATAAACATGTTCCATTTTTAATAATACAGAGTGTCTCACTTATAAAATTATCCTCTTTATAAAGCATAATTACCCAACAATTTAAAATGCTTTGGATGTGTGCCATTTGACATGTTTTTTCCCCCCCTCTACATTTTAGACCAAAGAATAGGGAAAATTGATCACGTACTAAAGCTGTTCTGACCCCAGTCAAAATAAAGTAAAGAATTAAGTGGTTACATGTGTTGGTAAGATTAAAATTCCTTTAAGTTTGAATCAGCAGAATGATGCTCTAATCTCTGATTGGACAAAGAAGTACATGGTGTTGAGACAAAGTAGCATGCCTGACATTACCGTTCCTTGAAATACGGTTGCTTCACTGTGATATAGTGCTATTGGTGGTCAGATTGTTGAAAAGAAAGATTGAGGAGGAATCTGATTATATCTTGTAAAAGGTAAAAGAGAATTGCTTCTGTTGCTATTCTATCCATACCATTAACTAGTTATATCTTGTTATAATAATAGTTATAATTATTACCATAGTTAGAATTTGCTCCATATATCTTGCTATTTGGCCTGACAGTTGGATACATATTCAGATTAAGCATAAACAGAATAAGTAGACGTGCAAAAAGTTTGGATTACAAGTGGACAGAACAAATACACTTATACAGTAAAATTTCCTTATTTACTTTTCAAATAGTTTAAGGTGGTAGGATATATATTACTTCAGAATTTATCCCTAACAGTCATATTGCCTTTGTAAATGCCTCTTGTGAGATATAGTATATTATCAATTAAATTTACTTGTTTCTTTTTAATTCTAAGGTTTTTGTTTTTACTTTTATGGATTGGCCTTCGATAATCATACAAAATCCTTTGGATTCCATACAGTGCACAGGAGATGACAATAAATATTTTGGGTCTCTCATGAGGTGGGGGAGGATGATAGAAGTAGCTGAGCATTAACCAATGAATTTGAAGAGGTTTGGTATTGGGGTCTGAAGAAAAGATTGTAGGGCATGGATGCTGTGAATCTGGGTGTCAAACGTGAATGCCTTTATAGGGATTATACGAATCAGAGGAACTTGGAAGATAGTGATGGTCAGGTTAACTCCTAACTGTCCTGAATTTGGATTGCTCATGGAGAGATGGGATGAAACATTGGAAAAGGTAATATAATCTCAAAATGGAGAATTTAAACTGAGAGCCAAACATATCTTAAAAAGGTAGTATTATATAAAAAATTAAGGGCCCTGAGTGAAGTTAAGTTATAGAAAATAACAAAATTATATATTTTGGATATATGAGGTTGTGATTATAAAATCAATACTTTGTCTCTGATATAAACATTTAGAGGAATTATTTTAAAAGATTTAATTCTCAGAATATCTTGGCTTAACTTTTTTATTCAGACTAAGCAAATAATATTATTCTGTCTGAAACTTATTTGACCTAGAAAATTAAAACAAATTATTTTTCCCCTCCAGCTTCAGGTTTTTAATCCAAACCACACTCATTGTGAATAAGTCAAGGGTCAGATATTCAGATAAAACCTTGCAATCTAAACACACTAATGATTTACAGCATGCGACTATGAACCTTGAATTTAGCAACAATAAGTTTGGAATAAAAGCCATTATCTCCCACTCCTAACTAGTAAGGAGGGAAGGAGAGCAATTGGGGGCAGCCTCCCTGGCTTCATCTGTATCTTTCTCCAGGATGATTTTGTAGAAGGAGTTGGAAGCATGCTTGGAAAAGGATCTTTTACATTGGAATTTTTTATTTTCTTGTTGAATGGTAATCTGAAAGCCACCAGTCTCCTCCAACGAGTATTTTTACAAGTGTATCTGTGCCAATTAATAACCTAAATATGTCTTAACTAGAGCCATATTTCATGTGCATGAAATTTGTGCAGTTGAGGGGGTGGTCCTCAGCCCAGCCTGCACCCTCTCGCAGTCTGGAGCCCTCAGGGGATGTCTGACTGACGGTGTGGGGAACGGGCCTAAGCCATCAGATGGACATCCTTGGCACTGCTGCAGACGTGGGAGAGGCTCCTGCCACTGCTGCTGCCCTCACCAGCCTTGAGCCCAGCTTCTGGCTGAGCAACACTCCTCCTGTGGGAGCACACTGACCACCAGGGGGAAGTTCCTGCATTGAGCATCTGCTTCGATCATTCAGCCTTTGGTCAATTTGCATATTAGCCTTTTATTATATAAAATAGTTCTACTGAAGTTTAGACTGAATGCTACCATAAAGAGCACTGCATTAAACATATTTGCATATGGCATTCTACCATTCTGAAAATTTATGAACTTTAACAAAGTTGCTTTAAGTTTTATAGTCCACAGTTATAACGGTTTATAATTCAGGGATATTATTTAAAGATAATTTAAATTATATAAAAGCACTAAGGAGCAGAATTTATATCTTCATCCTCCCATTACTTTTTATATGTTGAGTATTAATTTCACCACATAAAAAACATTGAATTGTTTAAAATAAAAATTACAATTAGTTTTTAAATTAGCATATGTACAATAGTACACCTGATGATTTTTCAAAAGAAAAACAAACTACGAGTGATATATACACTTTGGTCTATCATTATAACTATTAAATAGTTGTTTTTAAGACAAAACAATGACCACAAAAATAATATTATGTAATTGTAGTGAATGAAAATTATGGTGATCATAACTAGGCTCCAAATGAAGAAAATACATCTAGTTCCATGTAACAAAAAGTAATAACTTTATGCATTGAAATTACCTAAAAATGCAAAATAGAAAGTACAGTTTTTGGAATAATTTAATGCATTTTCTAAATTGGATAATTCCAGCAATTTTCCCTCATTGTACTCCTATGGCAAACATACTACCAACTGCTTATTAAATTTTGTGTGTGTGTGTGTTTTTTTCTCCAATTTTGTTGACCACAAACTTTATTGCTGGGTATGGAAAAGTCAATAAGAAGCATTAGCTGTTCTCAAATATTTAAAAATTAATAAGGAAGATTATTTGTTTGCTCATTTCTACTTGCTCCAAAATGTGCCAAAACAACTTGATAGCCTTAAAAATACATTCTAACAGAATAACATGAATAAAAATCAGGTAATAAATGATGAAATGGAGAATAAACAGGAACAAATAAATGAAATGTATTTAGAAATAAGATTAAACAATTATATGAATTCAATTAAATATTGAATACTTTTGGTAAGATGTATAAACTGATAAAATACAGTGTATGATTAAGTATAGAATTAGAAAATGCAATGTAGAGCTACAACTTATGGATGATGGAATGCATAACTTGGTAGCTATATTTTTGGGGAGTTTTAACTAATTCAAAGATTTAGCTAAGTGAATTAGAGGAATTAGAGAAAAAAACAGACACATGGAGCAGGGTGGAATAACATGCAAAGTTGTGTGGGTGTGAAATATGGTAGTGTATTTGGGAAATCAAATGTTGCATCATAAAGCAGAGGAAAGGACAGGTAGCATCATTGATGAGTGTGGATCTGGCCAGATCTACAGTACATAACTAGGAAATTATGGATAAGAGAAACCTCTTAGAAATTTCAGAGGGGAGACAGGGGAAGAGGGTGGGCAGTGATTAGCCAAGGAACTTATATGTATATATGCATAGCCCATGGACTCAGAAAATAGAGTGGTGAAGGCCTGGGAAGGGCGGGTGCAGGATAGAGGGGGTCAATGGGTAAAAACAAACAAACAAAGGGAACATCCGTAATATTTTCAACAATAAAAATTAAAAAAGAGAGAAACCTCAATCTCCCAGTTTGAGATGATGATTCAGTTGAACAATTTTGAAGGGAAGTTGTGAATTACTATTATTTTCAAGTTTTTATTGGGAAAATAAACATATAAAGAGTAGAGAAAATAGTATAGTGAACCGTCAGGTATTAACCCCCTAGATTACTGAAGACAGTATTGTTTTATTTACATTTTTAGGAACCACTGTTTGCTCACCCCAACAATACCACTGGAATATTTTTAATCAAATTCAAGACATTATATAATTTCATAAGGAAACAGTTCAGTGTGTATCTCATAAGATAAGAACTTGCCAAAAACATAACAGGAACACGCAAGAAACATTAACAAGTAATCCTTTAAGATTTTCCAACACCTAATTAATATTACAATTTTCCTGATTATTCTAAAAATTCTTAGGAATAAAATATTGACGATGCTTTTTTTATTTGTTTTTCCCCCCCTGGTTTTATAATTTATTATTATTATTATTATTTTAAAAATATATTTTATTGATTTTTTACAGAGAAGAAGGGAGAGGGACAGAGAGTTAGAAACATTGATGAGAGAGAAGCGTCCATCAGCTGCCTCCTGCACACCTCCTACTGGGGATGTGCCTGCAACCCGGATACATGCCCTTGATCAGAATCGAATGTGGGACCTTTCAGTCCACAGGCCAACACTCTATCCACTGAGCCAAACTGGTTAGGGCTTATCTGTACATTTTATATAAAATTTTTTTATTAAACTAATTAAAATACTATTATAACATGAATGGATGTTTCAAATAATAGTGGATTATAACAAAAGTCTTGAACTATTTAAATTCTAGGACACAGGATTGAGTTGTCAAAAGCTAGTATCAGGTGAATTACTACAGAGTCCATATATATCATCTATCTATCTATCTATCTATCTATCTATCTATCTATCTATCTATCATCTATCTATCTATAAACCTAAGTGACCAGCCAACAGGCTGACCATTCAACTGTCCGACAGGTAGTCATGACACACACTGACCACCAGGGGCGGATGCTTAATCCAGGAGCTGCTGAGTTGCAGTGACTTGGCAGCTGAGGTTCTTGGGTGACACACCTAGAACCAGAAAGGAGGGAGCCTGATTCCAGGGTGTGTCACTGAAGAACCATCCTCTCACAATCGGGTTTCCTTGGGGAATGTTGGAGAGCCAGTTTCAGCTTGACTCCCCACAGGCCAGGGCCGAGGGACCCTCTAGTAGTTTTATAAAGGGAGAAAAGGTGGAAGAATAGAGCAAAACTCAATTTTCAAAGATGCATTAGTAAAAGGTCATTTCACAAATGATTTCATTACTTTATGGAGTTCTGGAAACTGCTTAATAGTTTAGGTAGCTATAGGAAATGAATGCAATAATAACTAAACATAAACTAGACAAAAATACATTTCTGGTACCAATTTTTTTAAAGTGTTTTGCATTCTGTCATTTGTTAAGCCACAAATAGGCATACACAGAGACACAGCTCAATATATCATTTTTTTCTAACATAAATAAAGTTTAGGGGACCTCTCTTCAAATCAACCAGACTGGGCCATGTGTTATAAATGACAGATGATAGATGATAGGTGATAGTTATATAGAAGATGATAGATAGATAGATAGATAGATAGATAGATAGATAGATAGATAATAGCTAGAGAATAATTGAAAAGTTATAGTTGGATATAAACAAATGTTGGAAGCAAATGATAGATAGCTAGGAAGACTTAAGCTGGAAAGATCAGACTAGTTCTTTATAGGTAATATACAATTCTACCTAATAAAACTGAATTCAGCATATATACTTCATTAAAAAATAGAACTTTTATACTATTTGTAATACTTAAACTAGTATTCATAGACAATCTTATTTAAGTTTCACTAACTCTGCAAGTGTTTTTCTAACTCACAAGTGAAGTTTCCCATTAAGCAATAACAAATAGAAAAATAAAAACAAACTGTTCAGGGGGAAAAATGAGACTCAACATGGAGTTTATTTGCAAAGAAAAAGATTTTCAATTACAATTGTTGCACCTGCTAACTATCCACAATCTTTGCCTAAATCAAAGGTAAAAGTTATTTTAATGTGTTCGTTTTTAAGAAAGATTTTTCAGTTCAAACAGGTTTGTTGGGCAAGAAGTTACTTGGTCGCCAAAAATGACCTATACTGCTTTTGAAATCATTCTTCAAAACACAAAGTTCTTCATCAAGGACAGCATAAAAAGAAATATTAGCACATCAGTAACTCAAAGTGTACAAATCCTTTGTGACTTGAAATCCCTTCATTGTACTGTGCAATAGCCAGCAATACTAAACACAGGGTAAACAGTTGTTCACTATTGCAGAAGCCTGAAGAGGTCAGTAGGTTGATCAATGCTGAACGTGGACCATTAGACCATATGCCTTCTATTTGCACATACCAACATCTTGAATAACAAAATAAAATTTATAATAAGTATGATAGAATACCCTTTAAATAATTTTTCCTTTATAAGTTAGAACATCAGTATTTGGGAAAGTCATTGTTTTTAAAAAGGTGGGGAAGCAGAATAAAAATTAAATTTAACATAATGCCCACTTCGTATTTTTAAAAATGTCCTTTGTATATATGAAGGATTGAAAGCATTCTATTCCTTTATACTGGGGATGATGCTCCTCATACTTGATTCACCAGCTTCTGGCAACTGTCAATGAATCTCATTATCAGCTTGAGTGAAGCTATGTATTTTTTTTTTTTTAACATTTATGTATATAAAAACTAAGTGACCAAATAACCATATGACCGGTCACTATGATATGCACTGATCACTAGGAGGCAGACACTCAACACAGGAGCTATTCCCTGGTGGTCAGTGCACTCTCACAGCAGGAGCACCACTCAGCTGACCAATGGGCGTCAGATGCCTGGCTCAAAGCTAGTGAGTGCCACTATGGTGGCTCAAGCTTCGCTGGCAGACACCCACCTGTATGCCCCTCCCCTTCTGGACCAGGACCTTGGCCATGGTGGCAGGCTCAGTGGGGCCACTATGAGTGGGAGTGTTGCAGCGCCCAGCCCAGGGTAGGGTTCCTTCCAGGACACCTACCACTTCACACACTATTATACCCCTTGGGTTTTGGCCAATCCCCTCAGGCTAGGCCTAGGGACCCCACCAGTGCACGAATCAGGGCCTCTAGTTGATATATAAGTGAAATTTTTTGTTTCAAATTATATTTGTTAAATGTAAAGATTATTTACATACTGGTCAATGTAAAGATTATTCCAAATGCAACAACAGTTCTCATGTACAATTGACAACTTTCTACACATATCTAAACTAATAAAAGCCTAGATGCACTCATGCATGACATGGTCACAAGATGGCTGCCACAAGATGGCCACCACCAGATGGCTATGTGCACAGTGGAGGTGAGTCCTGGAGGCCACTCTGCAGTGAGATCTGGGAGTCCTGCTGCTCCACAGGATGAGGAGAAAGCCTGTGACAGGGTCTCTGTCGCCTCACACAGAGGATGGGGTCCTGATGGATGAGGTGGGTTGCAGCAGGGGAGGGCAATTGTGAGTGATAAGGATGGCAAGAGAGGGCAGCTGTGGGTGGTTAGGCCAGCAGGGAAGGGCAGTTGTGGGAGATCGGGTAGGCAGGGGAGGGCACTTGGGGACAATAGAGTCAGCAGAGGAGGGCAGTTGGGGCGATTGGGTTGGCAGGGGAGCAGTCAGGCATCAATCAGGCTGGCAGGGGAGTGGTTAGGGGGTGATCAGGATGGTAAACAGAAGCAGTTAGGGCACGCAGGCAGGTGAATGGTTAGGAGCCAGCCAACAATTAGGTTCCCAGATTGTGAGAAGGATGTCGGACATATCCTGAGGGGTCCCAGATTGGAGAGGGGGAAGGCTGGGCTGAGGGACACCCCTCCACCAGAAACAAATTTCATGCACCAGGCAGCTAGTCCTATCTATTGGGTCGGCAGCTAAGTAATTGCGGGTTTCACACATATATGGCTTCAGTTGAATTTTTAGGTTTGCAGACGTAGTACAAATGTAAAACACATTTTTTTATTGATAGTTGGCTATTCAGCTGTTAATCAGTAAAAAAAGTTTTTTGATCTGTTTTGTAGTTTTCGTTTGGCGTTCGTTGAAAAATGGAAAATCAAAAGGAACATTTTCGTCATATTTTGCTTTTTTATTTCCGCAAAGGAAAAACGCATCACAAGCTCATAAAAAGTTATGTGCTGTTTATGGTGACGAAGCCTTAAAAGAACGGCAGTGTCAAAATTGGTTTGCCAAATTTCGTTCTGGTGATTTTTCACTCAAAGATGAAAAACGCTCTGGTCGTCCAGTTGAAGTTGATGACGCCCTAATCAAAGCAATAATCAATTCAGACTGTCACAGTACAACACGTGAGATTGCAGAGAAGCTTCATGTATCACATACATGCATTGAAAATCACTTAAAACAAATTGGCTATGTTCAAAAACTCAATACATGGGTTCCTCACGAACTGAAAGAATCACAGTTAACGCAACACATTAGCAGCTGCGATTTGCTAAAGAAATGTAATGAAAATGATCCATTTTTAAAACGACTGATAACTGGCGATGAAAAATGGGTTGTTTACAACAATATCAAGCGGAAAAGATCGTGGAGCAGGCCAGGTGAACCAACTCAAACAACATCAAAAGCTGATATTCATCAAAAGAAGGTTTTGTTATCAGTTTGGTGGGTTTACAAAGGAATTGTCTACTTTGAACTCTTACCACCCAACCAAACGATCAATTCTGATGTCTACATTGAACAACTAACGAAATTAAACAATGCAGTTGAAGAAAAGCGGCCCGAATTGACAAATCGAAAAGGTGTTGTATTCCATCATGACAATGCAAGGCCACACACATCTTTGGTCACTCGGCAAAAATTAATGGAGCTTGGTTGGGATGTTTTGCCACATCCACCATATAGTCCTGACCTTGCACCATCTGATTACTTTTTGTTTCGATCTTTACAAAACTCCTTGAATGGTAAAAATTTCAATAATGATGATGATGTCAAATCGTACCTGATTCAGTTTTTTGCTAATAAAAACCAGAAGTTTTTTGAACGTGGGATTATGATGCTGCCTGAAAGATGGCAAAAGGTCATTGATCAAAATGGGCAATACATTACAGAATAAACTTATTTAGTTCCATGAAAAAATTGTCTTTGATTTTCTTTAAAAAATCCGCAATTACCTAGTTGCCGACCCAATAATAAAAGCCTAACATGCAAGTCAACCAAACATCAGAATGACCAGTGGAACAACTGGTCACTATGACATGTGCTGATCACCAGGGGGCAGACGCTCAACACAGGAGCTATAGCAAGCCTGCAGGCCCCAAGCCAGCCAAGGCAGGTGCCAGTGGGGGCCACCTGATTGCCCTGCAGGTCACCCCACAGATTTGCCCTTATTGCTGGCCAGGCCTAGAGACCCTACTTGTGCAGAATTTCATGCACCAGGCATCTAGAATTGAATATAAGGATTTAAACTTGAACATGTAAGTGTATATAGACCTGTTTGTTTTCCTAAACTTACAAAAACAGTTTTTACAATTTGTTTTTTTTAAAGTGAAGAATTGACAGATTTTAGAAACAGCCCTCTGATATTCAGAAGCTGTCTTCTCCATCATGACATGTTGGTGACATTTGCAATGACACTGAGGTACAATCTTCTTTAGGAGTGAGAAGTAAATGAACTTCAATAGATCCTCTGCTTATGACATATATGAAACAGAGAATATAAACACATGGCATAGGCTTATTTTGGCTCTAGGTAAGCTGATATCATCAAACTAATTTAGTTAAGAATTTGCAGGCATGGTTTCAGTTACATATCTTTGCTGCATACCAGAAGGTTAAAGAAAAGCTAGCTAAAACCAACACTGGGTGTTTTATTGGGGAGAGCATTACCTGAGTAAGTTCCTCATCATCTTATTTAATAAAAGGGTAATACGCAAATAGATCAAACGGCAGAACAACTGAACAACCAATGAAAGCATAATATGCTAATGACATGCTAAAGTTGCTCAACCACTTGCTATTACATGCACTGACCACCAGAGGGCAGACAGTCAACTGGTCAATCAGTTGCTATGAGTGCACTGATGTAGTTTTATTTCTATTTCTTTAATTTTTTCTTTAGTTTCACTTGCCTGAGGTGATATACTATTGAAAAAAGTGTCTTGAGATTTTACTGCCTATGTTTTATTCTAAGATATTTATGGTTTTAATTCTAAAATGTAAGTCCTCAATTCATTTTGAGTTCATTTTTGTGTACAGTGTAAGGTGGTCTAGTTTCTCTCTCTCTCTCTCTCTCTCTCTCTCTCTCTCTCTCTCTCTCTCTATTTGTTATGCAGTTTTTCCAAGAGCATATATTGGATAGACTATCTTTATCCCCACTGTCTGTTTTTGCATTTTTCATCAAATATTAATTTAGCATAAAAGCATATATTTAATTCTGGGTTCTCTAGTCTGTTCTATTGACCTATATATCCTTTTTTTTAATGCCATTGCAATGCTGTTTTGATTTATATGACCTTATAAGCTTTGTTTCTCCTTAAATCTAATTTAGTATAAAAGAAGTCAATGTGTAAAATAAGCCAATGAGATATGCATGAAAGCAATGCATTTTTAGTGTCAATAGATTGATACATACTTATGTTTGGATTAACTTTAGTGTTACTTTATTATCAAGTCCCATGAGTTCAATGCTACATATTCCAAAATATTTGGCACAAACTTTATATAGTATGATCCTGTGCTTGGAAATTTCTCAACAAAGCAATTCACATAGATGAAAGAAATGTTTGATGGGCTTTTCAAGAAGGGTTCATTTTCATATTTATCTATGACTTCATGTCCAGCATCATGTAAACAAAAACTTCACAATTTAGCTAATGTTTCACGATTAAAATCAGTTTTCTTGGCTCTACTCATTGAATCCCAGAAGGTGAATCATTGAATCTAGGAAACACTGCCTTTCATTGCTGAGGTATAGTGTTCAGCAACATAGTACCAGAAAACCATCAGAGCCCCACAGGTCAGAAAATTTTATAAAAGTATGGGAAACCTTAATGAGTCCTCTCGGAAGTCCTTAGTCATTGAAAGTTTATTTTCTGATCTTTTCTATAAAAAATAATAATGGTAGGGCATCTATATGTTTGGTGAAATATTTTCCTTCCTTGTATCTATATATATATATAAAATCCCAGTGACCAGAATGGTGGAACAGCCAGAACAATTGGAGTGACTGATGGTTATGATGCTCACTGCAACAGCCAACAGGCCCTACCCTCAATCGGCCTCCCCCACCACAATCAAGGGCATGGCCAGCCAGCCAACCTTCCATGGCCCCTCTTCCCTGCCTGTCTGGCCTGATGGGCCCCCATTGGGGTGGCCAGACCCCACCCATGCACAAATTCCTGCACCAGGCATCTAGTTTCGATATAAAACAACTACATTTTAATACAGGTAGTTTTCTGTAGCTAGAGTATTTCTTCAAAAAAAATGTAATCCTCACTCAATGATATTTTTTATTGAGCGAGAGAGAAACATTGACAATGTGAAAGGGAAACATTGATCAGTTTGTCCTGTAATAACCCCCCAACCCCCAACTTCCCACCAACCAAGGATTGAACCTGCAACTTACTTATGTGACCCAAACCAGGAAGTGAATTTACATCCTTTGGTGTACAATTTAGCCACGTGACTAGGCCTCACCTTTTTTTTTTTTTTTTTTTAAATCATAATGTGTGTCAGATAAGTGTGACTTCCCACTGAGTGATTTATAGAACACAAATAATTCACTATATCTGAGAGTGAAATTGAATTGACTAGTCATGCACTACTAGCTTCAAACTTGGAATTTTTGCGAAAATATAAGATTATAAAATATCTTACTTCAGAGCATATGGTAAATAATGCCACTATCATGATTTCCTTCATTGTTCCCTTTTAGGCTTTGAAATACCCACTATGTCCCTTCACACAAACTATAATAGGATATAAACTCACTCACTTCCTTGCTCATGTCAATTAATATTTTACTCATCTTGTTTCTTTAGTCTAAATGCCTTTCCCCTGAGTTTTAAGTTGAATCGCTTAAATCTGGTTTCTAGTGCATATTCTTTCATAGACTCTTTCCTCATTTTTTTCTTATATTTTCTCACAATATTGCTTGAACCCCTGAATTAATTTCCTACAACATGGTATTTATTATTAAGTCAATTGGAGGCAATCTCTCCTCATTAGTGCAAAGCTTCTTAAAAGCAGGGCTGCTTCTCACTTATTTACATTTCTTGGCAATTAACTCCTAAGTATTTTGTGATTTGTATAGGAAAAAAGCCTCAAATCAATACTTCCATGGAAAACTAGTGGAGAAACAATACAATGACTATGGGTTTTTAAATTCTGTGTGAGGACTTTATGGAGAGGACTCCTAAGAAAGTCATAGAGAGAAAAGCACTAGACTGAGGCTCTTGTTATGTTGAACTTACATTTCATACAGAGTACAGGCTGTGAGTAGTGTGGATTCTAACAGTGTGCACAAAGGTTTCGACTAATTGAACTAAATTGACAAGTTACACATTGGCATATTGTTTTGAATTATTTGGTATATTGTTTTGAATTACAGTCTTATTTTGTGTCTAGAAAGCTGGTAACAAGGGGAATGCCTGAACTTTTCCACTTTTCACTGTTTCTTTAGACATCATTTAGACATAGCCAAGAAGAAATCTCTCCAAAAATACCTCAAAGAATTTTTTTTTTCTTCAACTGCATAGGATCATGAGAAAATAAACCCTTTTAAATGGCACTTTAAAGTTATAGGGGTGTAGTCTGGGGAAATCAGTTCAACCATGGATCACCAAAACAACAGAAATATAAACCAGGTATCAATGTATTAGAAGGCTGACATAAATTGAGTGTGATTGAAACTGTCAGCGAGGTTCTTTGACACTGAAAATAAAATACCAAACATGCTAATGTAGAAAACTTTAACTATAAAATGCTCGAACCTCTTTCTCAGAATATTATCTTGCTGTGAGTGGAACTGGTTGATAAATTATGTTTAAATGGACTCTTTTTGCCTGAATTCAATCATGAATAAAAAATGCTCTAAAACTTTTTACACACCTTTTCCACTGGCACACACATTTTATTCTTTGTAGAAACCACGTGGCAGTCATTCCCAATTGATCCCCCCACGCTCCATGCTGCTGGGTTTCTCTCTATTTCCTTTGAAGAAAATGGTTCATCGGACATGATAGGATCTTGGGTGAGATGAGCGCATTTCTTTTGTTTGTTGTTTGCCCTGAAACATCTCATTTGTTGGCACCAAGATTAAAATGTATGCCACCAATGGACTGGAGGAGCTTCAGGTGCAGTAAGTTAAACAAATAAATAAAAGTCATCTTTATCTACTTATCTGTACTTCTCAGTCCCTTCACCTTTTTGTTCCAGTCCCCCAAGCCCTCTCTCCTATGGCAGCCATCAGTCTGTTCTCTGTACCTGTTAGTCTGTTTCTGTCTTTTTGTTTGTTTATATTGTCCTCTAGATCACACGTATGTGATGTAAAGTATAGCAGCGAAAACATAGTCAATAATATTATAACAACGTCTCGTGCTAGTTTTGTACTAGAAATATCAGGAAAAGCACTTGGTAACATATAGGATTGTCTAACCACTATGCTACACAGCTGAAACTAATAAAAGTAATACTCTTGAATGTAAAATGTAATTGAAAAATATTAAAACCATAGAAAAAATAGGTTTTGATTGTTAATCCAAGATAGAGCACTGTGTCAGGACAGGCTCCAGGACTGGCTTCTAAAGGGGCCCATCCTGCCAAAACCGGTTTGGCTCAGTGGTAGAGCGTTGGTCTGCGGACTGAAAGGTCCCAGGTTCGATTCCAGTCAAGGGCATGTACATTGGTTGTGGGCACATCCCTGGTAGGGGGTGTGCAAGAGGCAGCTGGTTGATGTTTTTCTCTCATTGACGTTTCTAGCTCTCTATCTCTCTCCCTTCCTCCTCTCTGTAAAATGTCAATAAAATATATTAAAAAAATAAAAATAAAAATAAAAATAAATAAAGGGGCCCATCCTCTTGAATGCTGCCATTCTGGGTAGGCCCAAGCTGTGTGGAGATGCCTTCAGCTAAAATGTTCTGTGGTCTGACCGCTTCTAGGCTGCCCATGCCCATTGCTTGCAAGCACCACCTCCCCACCCTGGAATGGGTTTGAAAGATTGGAGCAGAGACCTTATAAATGACTAAAGACCAGACATGTTTTCAAGGGGAAGGGGAAATGGAAAAGAGAAAAAAGAGAAGAAATACCCAAATCCCTGATCATGCAAAAGCTCTCGTCTGTTTTTTCCTACTTCTGAAGAAGATGGGTTAAATCAGGGCTCATGCAAAGCCACGCGAGGGAAGATGACGCTGTGTGTTTTTCTCATCCTTCAGAACAGGCCTCGGGAGGCAAGGGAGGGTGAGTTCTCTGTAGTCAAACATGCCCAGAAGTAGCAAACTTTGACTTAGCCACAAGCCAAGTAAGCTGCTCCTGCATAATTGGTTCTTGGTTTAAATCCATAGAGATGTATTTTTCATGTATGTGAGGTGGACTTTTGATTTCATTGCTGGGACAGAGTTTGAAGCTATTTTGTGACTTTGGCACAGAGAAACGAAGGAATCTCTTGGTTCATGTAGGATTAGTCTGAGTGTGTGTTTAACTCCCTCATGTGAATTATATTTTGAGTTATGACCACTTGAGAGTCACAGTGTTTTATATACTTAAGCTCAATGTATCCATATGGAAATGCATTGTAAAGTCACCTTGCCAGGCTACTATGACTTTAATACTTGAGTACTTAAACAGTATGCCAGGAAATAGAGTGTTCTGGTTCTCTTTCTCTTGATGCTATCACATTAAATTAACAGACACAGTACCAGACCCACATTATACATCAAAATAATAATCTTTTTAAATTCATAGCAGAGAAAAAGAGCCAAAATTCAGCTCTTAAGTCTTTTTGCAATATAAAGAAATATCCATAAGACAGAGGGGTAAGATCAGCTATTAACTAATCATAGGATATAAAACCGATCAGAGGTAGCAAAAACATAGATGTTTGATGAACATTAAAAGGATGAATGATACCCATATGGTGTGGCTCAGTGGTTGAGCATCAACCTATGAACCAGTTGGATTCAAGGTCAGAGCACAAGCCCAGGTTGCCGGCTAGATCCCCAGTAAGGGATGTGCAAGAGGTTGCCAATAGATAATTCTCTCTCATCATTGATCTCTCTCTCTCTCTCTCTCTCTCTCTTTCTCTCTCTCTCTCTCTTTCCCTTCCTCTCTCTGAAATCAAGTAAACACACACACACACACACACACACACACACACACACAAATGAATGACACCTGGAAGCTAAATCCAATTCATTCCTTTTTTTTTAATCCTGAATTTATCATATTAGATTGATAATCTTTTGTGATTCTTTTTCATAAGTCTTCCCTCAATATGGACAGTTCACCATAGACAACTCCATCCAAAATGCTCACCATTACAAATGGTTTCCAAATACATATTTAAACTTTCCACTGTGCCCTAAAGTGTTTTCAGTACTTTTGTCAGAGTGACAAATTCTAGGGAATTTTAGAATGCGCTTTAATTCTCTCATGCTCAGCCATAAAGTTCTGAAAGGAGAATACCAATATGCTAAGTCAATTTAGTAATAAAAGTTTTAATAAATACCAAATCCTAGCATGCATGTTTATAGTATAAACTTGAGTGACCAATTCATAACTACATTCTTTTTAGCCCCTAAAATGTCCCATAATGAAATATCTTTTTTAAAAAAATATATATTTTATTGATTTTGTACAGAGAGGAAGGGAGAGGGATAGAGAGTTAGAAACATTGATGAGAGAAGGTCATCGATCAGCTGCCTCTTGCACACCCCCTACTGGGGATATTCCCACAACCAAGGTATATGCCCTTGACCGGAATCGAACCCGGGACCTTTCAGTCCCCAAGCCGACGCTCTATTCATTGAGCCAAACCGGTTTCTGCAAAATGTCTTAACCTATAGAAAAAAAGGGAGACCTTGTGACGGAAGGAGAATGGCTCTGGAAGTTTAGTATTCTGTAGAGTTCTATCAATAGTAATATTTGTTTATATTTGGCCATGTGAGCATATGAATTTGACTACTTGCTAAGAAGAGTGAAGATTGTCTAATTTTGGGCCAAAGTTAATGTAGCAGTAATATTATTAATGGGGGGATTTTATTTACTAGACAAAGTATATTTTGCAAAATACATGAATTACTGCTAAGGTCATTGGCAGAATTAATAAATTCCAACTCAAATGTTCACGGTAGGGCCTTTTTTAAAAACATATTTTTATGATTTTTTACAGAGATGAAGGGAGAGGAATAGAGAGCTAGAAACATCCATGAGAGAGAAACATCGATCAGCTGTCTCCTGCACACTCCCCACTGGTGATGTGCCTGCAACCAAGGTACATGCCCTTGACCAAAATCGAACCTGGGACCTTTCAGACCGATGCTCTACTCACTGAACCAAACTGGTTTCAGCATGCATGGTAGGGCCTTTTGCATGAGTATGTGATACATTTAATCTAGCAGCCTGACCTAAGCAATGGAAAAAATTATGCTTACTTTGTGCTCCAAGGATGTGGTAAAACCTAACTACAGATGGCGTCACCATGATTTTTAAAAGGATAAAATACAGATCAACACTAACTCTGTCTTTTTAGTGATATGGATTGTGTTTTTGATAAAAATACCTTTCATCTTTCAGAAGCTAATCCCTTAATAATCCATAGCTAAAACAAACTATATATGTATATGTGCATATATGTATATAAACACATAAACATATATATTGAAAACATTGGAATATTGGAATATGTTTTTATCTCTTTAATCCTCACCTGAGGGCATGTTTTTACTTATTTCAGAGAGAGGGAGAGAAACATTGATGTGAGTTAGGTTGCCTCCACAATATATCCCATTGGAGCTCAAACCTCCAAACCGATTGTGCTCCCTGATCAGGAATTGAAGCCACGACTCTTCAGTGCATGGGACAATGCTCCAGCCAACTGAGCCGCACTGGCAAGGCCTGGGATATGTTTTTAAATTTTCTTGCTTCCCCTTTCTTTGTTCCTTCATTTTAGAAATTAGTAGTATCCCTTTAAGAAGGTCTCTATTAGTTCTAGGAGAAATGACACTGTTCTTGTTCAGTGCTATTCGGTAAGACCCTGTGGTTATCGCCCAATACAAGAATGCCTCCCTCTGTCCAGGAACATACCATCCACCCAAGTATAAGATCAAACAAAACCATAACCAACAGAAGATCAACATATTAATAACCCAAGCTGGGTTTCTATGGAAGAATCATTTTTAAAATAACTTGAAAAGTACAATTATTCATTTTGGTTAAAATTATGCAGCCCTTAAGTAACTCTGAGTAAATGAATTATGTGCCATTAAGAGATTACTTGAAAGTTTTCATTAGCTGTAAAATAAAATAGCTTTAAGCTTTAGAATGTTTTATTCAGTTGGAGACTCTCATATCTTTGTGATAGTCTGGTGACAATTTCCATTCTAAGTGTCAAAAACAACTCTGCTACCTGGAACACTTCGTGCGGTATTCTCTCCTTTTAATATTCTAATCGTGAGGTGTGAAGTGAAATGGCTGCACGGTGTAATGGTGGTGAAGAAGTGGAGTGCCAATGAGACGGGAAGGTGACAGACTCAGAATCGGTCCCCGAGGTGCTCTCTGAGTGCACTGGATAGAAATCCTCCTGGGAACATTTCCTCATTAGTTCTCAGACACAGTTCAGTAATTCAATACACCAGGTTACCATTAGACACAAGACCAAAATATGTTACTTTCCATGCTTTAGTTCTTCCATTTGTATATGTCATTTTCAGACTAAAAATTATGAGCCCCACTCCCATGCAAAGCCAGTCAGTAAGTTGTTTACATACTGAAGTATGATGCATGGCAAGCAGATTCGATAGAGGGAGGTTTTTTTAATGTTGATGTATGAAGCAAATTCAAAGGGAAATAGACATTTGAGATGACTCTGATACTTCCCTAAACAAGTGTTGATTCTTTTGAACTAGAATTACTAAACACACACACATGCACACACACACACATTCATGCACACACATTTTCATAAGAAAACCAGGAAGAACTCAGGCATAGTTGTTAAATAAATGATCACATTTTCAAAAATCTCTATACCCTTTCTTATGCTACTTGTAAAGTAAACTTGTATTACTGATTAAAATGTCTTTTATTAAGAACAATTATTCTCTGGTGATTGTAGTTTCAGAAATTCTTTTTTTTCTAAAACAAAAAATATTGAATGATATACTAAACACGTGAATATCAATGTTCACATATTGTACTACAACAGAGAGTAAACTCTTAAACACAATGGTTGTTACTTAATTTTTTATGTAATTGGTGTGTAAAGATTTAAAAATGCATGTAATTCTACTTGTCATATTTTTCACCATAATAATCGATATATACCTTTCTCTGTACTATGGAAGTACACTCCCACTACTCAACTGAAGGCAAGATGGGTTAGAGGGTTTTCTACCTCTTTACTCACTAGGTCTGAACGAAAGAAGTATTCAGCCCCATTGCTTATGTAAGTCCTCCTGGTTACCTTAGAGCAGTGGTCAGCAAACCGCGGCTCGTGAGCCACATGCAGCTCTTTGGCCCTTTGAGTGTTCTAATGCCACTTCTTCAAAATAGACTCGCCTAGGCCGAAAACGAACTTTTGCACATGGGCCACGAAGTTTCAGTCACACTGTACGTGTGTGCCCGCACGTGGTATTTTGTGGAAGAGCCACACTCAAGGGGCCAAAGAGCCACATGTGGCTCACAAGCCACGGTATGTCAACCACTGCCTTGGAGAAGCCCACAGAAAGAAAACATATGAAACTTTGTTATATAATGTCTTCTTTCCTATGGTAGGAATCATATCAGCATTGAAATTCCCAAGTCTATGTAGTTTATTCCACGTTTGTTTTAAAGATCTATGCTCATAAAAACCTAGACTAATGAAAAATACTACATTTTATTAAAGGGAAATGACTTAGAATTATAAGATTTGGCAACTGTCCTGTTATTTAAATGTTTAAAGCTATATTTTAAATCTTCAGTATCAGGTTGATGTCATTTTCAGCAAATAAGTAAAAATATGTTTAGCAAATAATACAGAACAATTCATGTGTCTTATATTTTCATTCCATCTTTTTCTTTTAAATTGCCTTAATAATGCCACTGCAATTACACAAACTGACATTTCTTAAGACTTTTATATAATCTAAACTTGCAATTTATTTACTATTATATTTTTACTGGGTTGGCTATACCATGTTTTTGTTGATATTTTGTTTTATGGTATGTTTTCATATCTGAGAAAACTCTTTTTTTAAACAAGAGAGGTAGATGAGCTGAAATGAAAGCTTATGGGTTCAAATTTTTTTAGAAATAAGTGAAAAATGTTTTATTGTGTTTAATTCAACCATTATTTTAGAAACATAAAGCTTTTATTTAAATGTTGTGCTGTAAAAATGAGTTGTGTTTGTATATAACTTAATATACACAAAAGTCAAAATAAATAACTAAAACTTAGCACAATAGCTAAGGAGTACTTTCTGATTAAATAGTTTGATCTTACTGAAAACGATCCCTAGAAGTAGGAAATCAGTGTGTTTTGTTTTTTTTCCCACATTCCACTATAAGTAAGCTAATGGCAATGCAAGTTTGTCTCATTTTGTTTTACTTCAAGATAAAATAGTCCTTAAGGATCTTTTAGCAAATTCCTGTGATGTCTTCTATCATCAGTCCAGCACTGTGACTTACATATGCTCGCATTGACGCTCACGGGCACACAGATGCCCCTGCACAGGTGCTCACACAGAAAAGTCAGGGCCCGCTCAGCAGATGTGATCTTGTGTGGGAACCACATAACTTTGTCTGAAACACTGAAGCCGTGACTTTCAAGTAGTTTTAAATTTCAAATCAGCTTAGTCCATATTTAATTTAGAAATGTTGGTTTAACACCAAGCCACACCAGACCTTTTAAAGTTCAGTGGCCATAATATAAAATTCTTCACTGTGTTGCACCAATAAATTAAGAAGTACGGCATAATTCTCCACTAATACTGGAATCATTGTGAAATGAAATAAAGACTTTGATATAGGTCCTCATTCAGGTGCACCCTCTTTCATAGTTATAATCCAAGTGTGTGCTCGTAAAATTTAGTAAAAACCCACCTAGATGGTGCATAGTTTATGGAAGCAAGTGGTAAGGAATAACATCAACTCAACCATTTTTTCCTATTAGTCACTTTACATGCCAATAGATTAAAAGATGTTGAATTCCTTTTCTCTGAAGACCACTTTTACAACTCAGTTATTTGTGTGTTTTTCAAATATTTTTAAATAAGCAGCCAAAAGAAAGAGGCACTTGACACTTCCAGCAAGTATCTCAGTTCTTTTTATATTGTCAATAGCTCCACCGATAGTACTATTCTTTTGACAGCTGAAAGCAGATGTGGGGGTTAAGTATGGGAGCAATTCAAATGTCCGCAGTAAACTGCAGGGGGGCTGAAAGAGCTCAGAGAGCAGCGGCTTTAAAGTAATTGACTAATACAGTAAAGATATTAAAGTCATTTAGTGCCAAAAGGGAACACACTGATCCCTGACCCTCAGCCACTTTGGAGTAATCTAGTATTCAATCCAGCATGTAATGACTGCCAGACCTGTCAATCCTCCAGGCTCTCCAGTCAAATGCCTGTGGCTACTATTGGCTCGTGGTAAAAGGACAGAAATGCAAGGAAATACCTCTCAATCAGCCTATGATGTGATAATGTTATTGCTGCAATGTATTCTGTATTGTCCCTGCATAGTTTAATCTGTTGAGACTCATGTCAAAAATTGCCCTTGTTCCCCATAGGTTTTTATTCAACCTTTTAGTAATTCAAGTGGATTGGAAAGGAAAAGGGGTAACTTACTTGATAAATGATTTCCAGCATATAAATATATATATATATATATATATATATATATATATATATATATATATATTCCCAGCTTATATTGCATATAATCTGTAACTGTCATACCTATTTTTATTCCTTTTGAAAAATCAAAATATATAATATCTATATATATAAAATAATGCCATAATGCCATAATGCCATAATGACCAGGATGATCAGTCGCTATGATGCTCACTGTGGCCAGAAAACCAGCTGGATCGGGGATGGGGCCACCAGCCAACCCCTGCAGCCTAATCCCCTGGCCAGTGTGCTCCTTATTGCTCCCCTACCCCAATAGGGGGCAGGTCCAGATGTTAAAACTCCTCCAGCTCCTCCTCCAGGATGGCCCTACCCCCAATGCCCCCACATCCTGATTGGCTTGGCTCACAGCCTCTCCCCAGAGCCCAGTTCTACCCCTGATTGGCCTTTCCATTCCGATCAGGGGCATGGCCAGCTGGCCAACCACCCATGGCCTCTCCCCTAGGACACTGACCCCCTATTAGGCCCCCCCATTCCAATTGTGGACAGGGCCTATTGGCCAATCACCCGAAGCCTCTCCCCTCAGCTGGCCTGACCCTGATTGGGCCCCAATCGGGACAGATTGGCCAGACAACCTCCTGCCATATCTTCCTCCCAACAGGCCCATCCCTGATCTGCCCTGATTTGGGCCGGGCTGGCCAGTCCCCACTTGTTCACAAATTTGGGCACTGGGCTTCTAGTATTATATATAATAATGTCTAATTATGAAACCAGACAACAAATGGGCCTGGGATGCCTGTCACTACTTGAGCCAGTTAAGCAGAGACAGTGTTGAATCATATATGAGAATTCCAATAATGCCAGCAATATGAGAGAGCAGCAGGTCATCCAGGAAAATCTGTTCAGCACCCCGCCCCCAAACCAGTTGCTTATATGGGGTAAAAGGACAAAGATCACATGGGGAAATAGGCAAAATGAATAAGGATAGATATGCAAAATAAAAATGGGTATGCAGGCATGGGGAAATAGGCAAAAAAGAATAACAATGGTTATAATGGTTACAGATTATAGATGATATGGGCTGGGGATTTGCAAAGGGCTGGGGGTTTCTAAAGGCTGGCACCTCTGGTTTCCACAACAAAGAGGTTAATGTTTCCATGATAACAGGCAGCTGTCAGATGAGGAGGATGGGCCACATTTCCAGGTAAGCCCCAGGTCCCCCCATAACTCCCAGCCAGGTTAGAATGTGTTTCCTTAATCAAAACAATCACAGTTAATAGAGCATGATTAATACTTCTTATAATTATAGCTAGTCCCCAATACTCTATTTATCCCCTAACAATTATATAAAATAGCATTGTTTACAGCATATATATATATATATATATATATATATATAGAGAGAGAGAGAGAGAGAGAGAGAGAGAGAGAGATCACCTGTGGCTTAAAGACTATCTGTGCAAGGAATAATTTAGAAGTGTGCTAGTTATCTGATTTATAAACACTTGTTCTTTGTATTATTGCAATGGGCAAAATATTTTACAATAAAAATATTGACATAGAAATTTATTTACATGGTGGCTGAGTAATATTTAGTGTATGTGCTAATTAAGCAGAGACAAGGTTGAATCATAACAGAGGAAGATGTAAGGAAAAAATATTTACTAGTTTCTGCCTTTGAACACATAAGACTTGGCCAATTTCTGGGAAGCTTGCATTTTAAATGAAATGTTTTGCATTTGGAAAATATAATTATTGCTACAGGCTGAGACAGAAAAAATAACCTAAGAAAGAGGGCAGGAAATTGCCACTTTTTGTTATTTTGATTTTTGTTAATTAAGAAATTGACTCATATTTTACCTAGAGTTGAAAAATCAAAATCTGTCAATCCATCACATGGGGCATGCAGTCTTTATTTTTTATTTTTTTTATTTTTTTAAATATATTTTATTGATTTTTTTTACAGAGAAGAAGAGAGAGGGATAGAGAGTTAGAAACATCAATGAGAGAGAATCATCCATCAGCTGCCTCCTGCACACCCTCCACTGGGGATGTGCTGGCAACCAAGGTACATGCCCTTGACAAGAATCAAACCCAGGGCCCTTTAGTCCACAGGCCGATGCTCTATCCACTGAGCCAAACCGGTTTCGGCGAGGCATGTAGTCTTTAGGTGCACATGGCTATGGAGGGACTATGGGAAGTGTGAGAGAGCCACCACAGCCAAGAGAGCCAAGAGCCAAGAAAGGGAGAGTTCCTTTCTCTTGGGTTTTGTATCCCGAATTTTGGTGGGTTTGTAGTGTCCCTGTGTCCCTTAGCGAGTGATCTCTGTTCCCAGGTTTGACTGACAGGAACCTTCCCTACATCACCCCAGCTCATTACATATACGTTCATCTTCCCCTTTATCCAGTCCCTTCCCTCAGAAATCTGCAGAGAATGGGCTGATTCCCTAGGGAGTGTGAAATTGCAGCTTCCTGGGGAAGCTGCCCAACTGGCCAGGCTTATAACGTGTGGCCTTCCTTTTGTTCCTTCCCTATCTATATTAATAAAAGGGTAATATGCTAATTAGACTGGGAGACCTTCCAAGAGACCTTCTGGACAAAGCCATAGTTGAGGGGCCGGCCGAGGCAGAGATGGTTAGAGTTGATCAAGCCAGGAGGGGAGGGCAGTTGGGGATGAGCAGGCCAGTGTGGAGGGCAGGGGTTGGGAACAATCAGGCTGGCAGAGGGGGACAGTGGGGGCACTTAGACAGGCAGGCAGGTGAGTGGTTAGGAGTCAGCAGTCCCAGATTATGAGAGGGATGTCCAACTGCCAGTTTAGGCCTGATCCCACAGGGGTCCCCCAGGGGTCCCAGATTGGAGAGGGTGCAGGCTGAGCTGGGAAACACCTCCCACCCCATGCATGAATTTCGTGCACTGGGCCACTTGTTATTAATAACTGGCTAATAACAACAGTATTAATACGGTTATTACCTATCATGTAGACATCTATACATCTATATATCTGACCTTTGTCACATAGAACATTGATATATTTCAATATGATGTACCATTCCAAAACCAGACAACAAATGGCTCTGGTCTGCCTGGCACTGCTTGAACTGATTCAACAGAAACACATGTTGAGGAGCACAGGAGACTTGTTTGGGAAATTTGTAAGGAAGATATTCTGAGAAAAGGGAAGTGTGTGGAAGGCTGCCTGCCCTGTTTATCAGAATTCCAACTTAGGGGAGACTTAGGGGAGTGTCATCCCTAGGGGTGGAGAGCGTGCAGGTGGGGCTGAGGGACACACCCCCTGTGCACAAATTTTGTGCACCAGGCCTCTAGTTCTAAAATAAAAAGAATGGTTGGATGTCTTTAGAGTTCTTTCTGTAATTGTCTAATTATTTAAAGTTTTCAAAGAGTTCTTAAGAGGTAAAATAGAAAGAGAAATCAAATAGATAAAAGAATCATAGGGCTGAAACCGGTTTGGCTTAGTGGATAGAGCGTCGGCCTGCGGACTGAAAGGTCCCAGGTTGGATTCTGGTTGTGGGCAAATCCCCAGTAGGGGATGTGCAAGAGGCAGCTGATCAATGATTCTTTCTCATTGATGTTTCTAACTCTCTATCCCTCTCTCTTCCTTTCTGTAAAAAATCAATAAAATATATTTTAAAATAAGAAAAAGAATCATAGGTTTTCAAAGGATCTTGGCATTAATTTGTCTATCCCTCTACATCCTGGCATCAAATAATGAAGCTATTTCAGATGGTATATTTTATACACAATTCTAAAATTAAACCTGTGTGTATCTGCAAAAACATTATTACTTTAAATTAAAACTTGGTTATATCAACCAAAAAATGAGTCTTTATAGCCATATGTAATTCAAGCTTCTTCAATGAGTTGAAATTTATTTCTTCATACATCTCTTTACAAAATCAATGAGCCATTTATCATTCTTTGTATAATAACCTCATGTCCTAAAAAACAGTTTTTAAATACACATTAAGATTTCTATAGAATGAATATGAGTAAAGCATCTTTTGGTATGTGTTAACTGAGTAGGTTCTCCTTTAGCTTCAACAGAATTAAGGGTACATATCTTATGTTCATTTTTTTATCGTCGATATATGGTTGGAAAAATTTTTATTCCTTCAGCAAATATGGAATTTCAGTTCTGTGCATGGCGTTATGCCAGGCCCTGCAAAGGATATAAAAAGAATATGATATGATCCCTGATTTCAAAAAGTTTACAGACCATTATGGAAGATGAGACACTAAGCAAATAACTATAGCACACAGTTGAAGAGGGAGAAGGTAACTAAAGTTTATTCAGCAGCTTCAGCTAGCCGGTCAGTCTATATAATGGCACGAATGAACATAGGACTGTGATATACTAATTGTCATGTGTTGAGCTGTTCTTACTGAGGCTTAGAAAAGTCACTTTGTTGGAAACAGTCAGAACTGTATTTGAAACAATTTTATTCTGGCTCAGAGACCTATGCTCTCAGCACGACCGCATCTTTCCCACAACAGGAGCAATGATGCCACATCTCTCCCCTGTGAGGAAAGCCACCCTTATGCTCTTCCACATTGAAACCCCATTTTTTATTGTACATAAAGGTAAGACTCAAAAGGTCAATCATGCAGTGTGATGTAAGTAAAATGATCTTTATGTGGGCTCATCTGTTATTAAATTTGATATCTGAGGCCATGAGATCAAAGACTGTACCTTATCTCTTATTATAATCAAAATATACTAGGGATTTAATAAATATTGAGTTGATTAAATGGGTGTACAGAATATCTTTATTCTCTTCAGGTCAGGAATTCCTTCAGAGATTAAACTCCTAGATCAATTCTCAGAGAGTAAAGGTAATTCCACAAAGATACAAACTTGTGAAAAGCCATTATGCTTATTAGCCATCAAAATATTTAGTCTATTTATATTTTCAAAGTTTCTTCCAGGTTTTTAATTAGAATATCATGACAAGAAGGCAGAAAATTACATGCATAAAAAAGTATCAATAGATATGATTTTCTTTGGATTTAATAATTCCACTAGAGGCCCAGGTACTTGAAATTTGTGCATGGGGGGTGTGGAGGTGTCCCCTCAGCCCATCCTGCACCCTCTCCAATCCAGGACCCCTCAGGAGATGTCCAATCCCTGGGATCGGGCCTAAACCAGTAGTTTGACATGCCTCTCACAATCCAGGACTGCTGGCTCCTAAATGCTCACCTGCCTGCCTGCCAGATTGCCCCTAACTTCCCTCCCTGCTACCTGATCACCCCTAACTGCCTCTGCCTGCCAGCCTGGTCACCTCCAACTACCCCCGCCCCCACAGAACTGGTCGCCCCTGCAGCCTGCTGTCAGTCATCTGTCCAGTTGTTCTGGTCGTGATGGCCCCTGACTTTTTATATATTAGGATATTTATTGGCAGAATTGTATCGACAGGTGAAAATCAACAGATGGTTATTCTACTAACTAGTTATATCAATATTTAAATGTCTATTCTTAAACTACCTGCTTAGAAGCTACTGTTCTTACTAAGGGCCATTATGACAACCTGGAGTCTTATTTATATTTTTTAGTATTAAAAATTATGAATAGTATCCCTTTACACTTTCTCCTTTTTTAACCTGCCCTTTTTTTTTTTCTTCCATTTTTTTTACTGTAAAAGAATGACATATATTCAGATTATTTGCACAATACATAAATATAAAGCTCAAAGAATGATCACACATGAGCCTCTGAGTAACCATTAGGCAGCCAGGCAGGTGAAGAATTACAAATTGGCAGCAATCCAGAAGCATCCTTTGGACTATTGCCTTTTGTTTCTTCCTCCTAACCCTTAAGGGTAACCACATTTATGACTTCTAACTTTAAGTCAAATTTTGTTTGATGTTTGTATGCATATAATCCCATTTGTATCTGACTTCTTTCACTTAATATTATATTTGACAGATTCTTTATTATAGTTGTGTGTATTAGTAGTTTAACCATTTCCATTGTTGTGTAGTATTCACTTTTGATTAATTTATCCATTCCATTACAGATGAACAATTACATTTCCAGTTGGGGAATATAAAGAATAATGCTTGCCTTAGCTGGTTTGGCCCAGTAGATAGAGTATCAGCCTGTGGACTGAAGAGTCCTGCATTCAAGTCAGGTCATGGGGAATTACCTGGATTACAAGCTTGACCCCTGTACCTGATCAGGGTGCATACAGGAGGCAAACAATCAATGTGTCTCGATGTGTCTCTCTCACATCGATGTTTCTCTCTCTCTCTTTCTCTCTCCCTCTCCCTTCCACCATCTCTAAAAAAAAATTAATGGGAAAAGTTTCCTCAGTGAGGATTAACAAACAAACAAACAAACAAAATGAATAATGCTGTTGTAAACTCAGGGTCTACACATAATTATTTTTGGTTGTGTATATAGTTAGACATTGGATTCCTGGGTCAGAAAATGGTGCTAGATTTCCAAACTGGTGTTACCAATGTATTCCCCTTTTATAAATATGAGAGTTTCTGCTGTTTTTATGTCTTAATAGTAGTTGATGTTGATAGATTAGCTATTTTTGATGCATATAATAGCATTTCATTTTAATTTGCATTCCCCATGATCACTAATGAAGATAAGCACATTTTTATGCAATCTCATCAATCAATTAAATAAAGAGGTAGTATGTGCCGAAGGTTTATCGTGGGTTTATTCAAAATATACTTATGAAATAGCAAATGACTGAACTGGATTTTAACTGATGATAATAGGAATGTTTACTTACACCCTTGGCAATATTGGGAACTATAAAACTTTAAGCTAAAAAATTAGATTATTACCGGGATGCATTTCTTTTGTCAAAACTGACTTTGAACACAGTTCTTTATCTTTATTTTACCATTTTTCAGTGATATTTATTCCTGTCCTTTGAGTATTTTCTTTCTACTGTACAGATAATTTTATTGATTTCTTAAAAAATTACATATTTACTAAAAAATTTTATCTATTGTATGTATTTCTTCTAGTTTGCTCTTAGGTTTGGCTTATAATATGTTATTTTTCAAACAGAAGTTTTTCATTTTTCTATGGCTAAATCTCTCAATCTTTTTCTTCATGATTTCAGGATTTTGTCATATTTATGATGACCTACTCTACTCAAATCACCACAAATTATTATTATTTTAAATATTAGATGATGATCTATTCCAGATTCTTACTAGTATAGTTTTAAAATTTACAATTAAATCTTTGATCAACTATGGATTGTTTTAGAATAAAAAATGCTGCAATCACTTATTGTTCTATTTTTCCCCCAAAAGCTAGTTTTCCAAATACCATTTCTCAAATAATACATCTAGTATTTACTAATTTGAATTGTTATCTTTGTCATTCACTAAATTTCAATGTGTGAACTGATTTCTGGACTTGCCACTTGGTTTAATCTTTCTGTCTATTTCAATGTTAATAATGAGCTGTTATAATTAAGTTTAGTTTTTAACAAACTGTTTTAATAGTAATTATTTTGTCCTTTAAAAATATTCCTAGATTTTTTATATTAACTTTCTGGATGAACTTTAATAATATTTTGTTGACTTCTCATCAAAATTCATGTAATATTAAATGTATATTATACATTAATTTTGGGGAAAATTAGCATCTTTTTAAGATTGAGTGTTCCCAGCAAAGAATAAGATATGTTTTCATTTATTCAAATTTTATTACCATCTTCATTTTCTATTTTATTTTTTAAAAATTTTCCAAGTTTGGTAAAGGGAGCTTAAGATGGCCAAATGGATTCAGTAACTATTAGGTTTTAAATTAAAAGTTTTAGAGAGCCCAATTTAATGATTAGCTCATTACTGAATGTCATACACTTACAAATGTTATAGTTTAAAAATGCCCTGCAAGCAATATGTCATGGCAATCTCCTTTCCTCATGAAGGCATGGGCTGGTGGGATAGTAGTAGAGTTGTGTACAATCTCATGGATAAATTGGAAGTATTCATTAAAGGTTTATCATATGGTTACTCAAAATATACTTATGAGCCCAGCTGGTGGTTTATCATCAATCCATGAATCAAGAGATCCCCAGTTCGATTTTCAGTCAGGATATATCCCAGTGGGCTCAATCCCCAGTTGGGGGTATGTAGGAGGTAGCTGATTGACGTTTTCGTTTCTCTATTCCTCTCCCTTCTTCTCTAAAAAATCAATAAAAACATATATATGCCAGATTATTATGATCACTGAACGCATAATAGTCTGGCCACTCAGAGGCCTGGTGCATGAATTCATGCATGGGTGGGGTCCAGACAGCCTGGCCAGGAGGAGGGGACATGGGCAGTTGGCCAGCCTGCCTGCTGGTTGAACTCCTGGTGGAGGGGACAATTTGCATATTAGCCTTTTCTTATAAAGGATATACAGAGTGGCCAGATTAGTATGTGTTCAGAGATCATAATAATCTGGCCACTCAGTATATATAAACTAGTAGCCCATTGCACGATAGTGTGCACAGTAGGCCGCCCACTGCTTCCGCAGGAGCTTGCCGCCAGGAGCTGTGCTGCTTCCTTCGGAGCCATGCGGCTTCTGTAGGAGGCGGAAGCAAGATGCTGTTGCCCAAGGGAGCCAAAGGGAAGGCAGCCGCACCACTTCTGCTGGAGGCGGGAGGGACCCACGTTCATTCTGCGGGAGGCATGAGGGAGCCGCTGCAACGCTGCTTCTGTGGGAGGCAGTCTCGACATCTCCCCTCCAGGCCTGTGCTTGGCCGCAGAAGCTGCAAGCTGGCCCCCCTGTCCCTCAGAGGCCCTCTGCAGCCAGGGCTTTGCTGCTGCAACCAAACAAGCATTCAGCCCCAGCTGCTCCAGGACGGCTGTCCAGAGGCCCTCCATTGCCATGGTGACGAAGCAAGCATTCTGCCAGGCCACTCACACTGCTCCCTCTCAGCGGCAGCTCCCCCAGGACCAGGGGACTCCCGGCAGGCTGAGGGGACTGGGTGCCCCTATCTTGTGGCTATGGGTCCACCATCGTTACCATCTTTGTGACTGTGTGATGGTTAATTTGCATATTATCCTTTTATTAGATAGGATATGCTTATGAAATAGCAAATGACTGAAGTGGATATTAATTATCTATATGAAGAGATCAGAGACATGAAAATAGCTGTGAGCTGGCAAGAGAGATGATGATTTCAGAAATGAAGTAGGACTTATACCAAGTCTTTTAGATTTCCTAAAAAATAAATGCTACCTTGAAATGGGGGGTGTAGGACATTCTAAAGAAATAGAAAAAAGAAAAAAAAGAACATTAAGAAGCAGTGGTCAGCTGAAACCGGTTTGACTCAGCTGTAGAGCATCGGTCTGTGGACTGAAAGGTCCCACGTTCGATTCCTGTCAAGGGCATGTACATTGGATGCGGGCATATCCCTGGTAGGGGGTGTGCAAGAGGCAGCTGGTGATGTTTCTCTCTCATCGATGTTTCTAACTCTCTATCTCTCTCCCTTTCTCTCTGTAAAAAAAATCAATAAAATATATTAAAAAAAAAAAAAAAGAAGCAGTTGTCAAACCTCAGAGGGAAGGTAGGGGAGGATGGAGGTAAGGGGAAGAGATCAACCAAAGGACTTGTATGCATGCAAATAAGCCTAACCAATGGACACAGACAACAGGGGGGTGAGGACATAACTGGGGTAGTGGGGAGGGCCAATGGGGCAATAAGGACATATATGCAATACCTTAATCAATAATAAAAAAAATTAAAACGAAGCAGTGATCAAAACCTTTGAGGAAAAATATGGAAGCACACGAAAACTCTCCCTCTTCCCCATTTATGTACATCTCTCCACTTCTATACCTATATACCAGTAACAGGCTTACATTTTGTAATGCTGTTCGCCTTCTATTTGAGTTTGAAATATGCCTCAATATTTAAAAATCAGGCATCATTGTGATACAAGTTATATAGTTTAATTGCTGCCTCACTTCTACTTATTTGAGTAATTCTCTCTGCTCTCCTTTTCTCAGAAATTCAAGAGCTCACGTGACAGTGACCTAAGGATTCTTGTTTTTGTTTATGGTGAGTTTTGCTTTCTGATTCACAATTCAAACTAGGTAACTTTATTTTACATAATAAAACTATAATATTCCTTCAGATGCATTTTCATCTAATAGAACCATTCTGTAAACATGACAGTACAGTCTTCTTCAAGTCAGATAAAAAAAACAATATATATATATATATATATATATATATATATATATATATATATAGCTATGCAGTGCATAAACACACACACAAACGAATGCACGAACACACTTTCTTATTATCTCAGAATGAAAATGCAAATGAATTTATTAGCTGAAGAGTGGCATCAAATGGAAATTCATGTACATTTAAAAAACAGAACCCTTGAAAATAAAAGCAGTTGCAGGCTATTAATTTTCCTCTTTGACAGATTTTTTTTTTAATTCCCCTAAAAAAAATGAAACAGCGTGAATAATGTCAATATATCACAACAGCCACATTAGGTTCTGTGATATACATCATAATATAAAGAACACTATTAGAGCACAACCTGGGAACCATTAAATCATTCTAAATCACTGTTACATTCCATTAGTGTCAATGGTGAAACCACATAATAGGCTTTATTACAAACTTCACCTTGGTAGGCCATTGTCTCTAATAACCACTTCTCTATGATGTGGTATCATACCCAGAAATCCAGGGAGATAATAAAGGCTCCCTTATTTCTTTTTTATTGGATGGGTAAAGTTAAATTTAGCTGTAAGTAAAAAAAAAAAAAAAAAAAAAAAAAAAATTAAAAAAATCCCAAAGCTTTGTTCACTGGCTGCAAGTTGCTGCTATTTGGACAAAAAGGAAAAAAAGGAAAAAATCGGCAGACTTGGGAAGAACAGTTTGAAATAAATGTAAAACCTGGCCATGCGGAGGCCAGGGTAGGCTGGGCAGTGCCAGCAATTACAGTGTCAATTTTGAAATGCGGTTGAGTACATGTGTGCGCCTCTTTCCACTCCTGTTCGGGAGCAGGGTATTGATTATAGAAACACCGTGAGTTTCAAACCTGCCCTTTCCCTCACTCTCCCCTGGTTGGAGCGGTAGCCTTTTCAAAAGTCATTTGGGCACTTTGTGGAGGTGAGGCTGGTAAGGACCTGAGCGCAAACGGAGATCAATTTTCTGATGTTTCCGGGAGAATTGTGGCAGCGTGTTCTGTGTCCCTCTCCTTTCCAAACAGAACCGTTCATCCCCTCCCCCTCCTCTGGATTCAGTCCCCCATCCCTTCGCTCTGTTTCTGAGATGCAATTACAAATATAATGCTCCCGCAAAGACTTCTGCGATACAAAAGACACCTTTGTTATTGGCTGAGGGCATTTTAGGGTAGAATTAAGTAAGTGAAAATCCAATGTAATTATCTCGCAAATGACTGACATAATTTATCATTTAATGGACCACTGTCTCAGTGTCCAAATGCTTTGTATTTTCTCTGTATTGGTCTTGATTAATTGTAAAGTATTTAAATAATCATTGGATATAAATAAGTACATTTATTTCTATAAAACAACCGTCTACCCTTTGGAAGTCAGCTTTGAATTGGGTTAACCCGGGGCATTGTAATAGATTATCATCACAGCGACTTCACTTTGCTTTCGGTCTATTTTTTAAGACCGCACTGGAAAATGAAACAATGATACTACCACTGGTATCTTAGTGATAACATGGTGACTTCCCCTGGAAAGAGAAATGGATAAAAAGAGGAACAAATGAAAAATGCATTATGGAAAGTAGAAATAAGTCAGTAGTCCTTGAATACTTCAGAAGGATAAACAAACAGATGACAAAATTAGCAGTGAGCAATGTGGTAGATTTATTTTTATAAGACTTATCTAATAAAAGAGACAAAACAGTAAGTTTGGAAATCATAAAGTAGATGAAGGGTCAGAAACCTGGAAATCTGGTCTCAAACCAGGTAAACCTATTGAATGGCCTCAGGCTGTGAATCCTTTTAGATTTACCCATAAATAGTGAGTCTTGCTTACCCAAGTCAGATTTATAAGATTGGAATGAACACGTTTTTCCTTCAATACAATTTTTCTTCCCTTCCCTTCTTTTTTCTTCTTTCCCTGTCTCTAATCTGCACTTATTCCCCCCCCCCCCCTCCTTCCCTTTCTTTTCCTTATCTTTTTTCCTTCTGCCTCCCTCCCTCTTCCTCTTCTGTCTTCTCTCTCTCCTATTACCCATCTTACCTTCTGGTCCTCTTTCTTTCGTCCTTTTTGAAATTAATAGTCCGTTTCATTGCTGGTGTATGTATAATATACTTGTAAATAACAATGTAGAAAAGTGTTAATATAGCACTTCATGGGAGGAAATTTAAAAATAAAATCCTGAGATAGTAGTAGGCCTTTTAAACGATGGTTCCAACAGGAAAAAAAGAGAGAGAAAAAGAAAAGAAAAGAAAAAAAAAAGCCACCAAACCCCAAAACCCAAAACATAAGCTTGATTTTCTGTCTCCATTGCCTAAAGAAAGTCTTTTAGCTAAAGCCTCACCCCTGACCTTGTTTTCTACTTTCAGGGTATATTGTATTTCTCTTTTTTGTTACATGTCTGGTTTGCAATGCCATTGATGTTCATAGGAAAGTAGAGAATTGCTGTTTGAAAAGTCTATGCTCTACTTTATGAAGGCTTGCTTTATTTTCTATTTTTGAGATATTTTCTCCTTTTTACTCTTGAAAAAAAAAAATCATGATCCAGGTCAACTGTTAAATACATTGGAAAACGTAACTGAGAAAAAATCATATCACTTAAAAATAATAGATGTTCACCTGTATTTTTGGTTTTAATCTTTTTCTGATGTCAAATTGGTCCATCGGACATTATTGCTTTAGAACTGAATTTGTGTCATAGATGAACTGGTGTTAGCATTAAAAGGAGAACATTGTTAATATTTGTCTATTTGTTTTATTTATTTTTGTTAGGCCTCACTGGAGGGTATTTTTCCATTGATTTTAGAAAGAATGGATGGGAGGGGAAGGTGAGAGAGACATGGATGTAACAGGGACACATTGATTGGTTGCCTCCAACACATGCCTTATCTGGGGGCTTGGGATTGAACCTGAAACCCAACTATGTGCCCTTGGCCAGGAATGGAACCTACAAGCCTTTGGTTGAGGCTGACACTGGAACCACTGAGCCAAGCCAGAGCTTGTCTGTTTGTGTTAAGGCCCTGGCTGTAGGCTTCAAATGGAGAGCACACTAAGGTTTGGTTTGTTTCATGGTCACTAGACAGAGTGATGTGTCTTCTAAATCAAAGATACAAAAGAAATCAAGGCATATATTATTGCTTCTTAATTTCATTTATCTTTCTGATAACAGACAAGATTTTACTGGATGCTTAAAAATCTATAGGGAATGCTTTACTTGTGGTTTTTCCTCATTCTGCATTACTTCCAGATGAAAATAGTGAAAATTTGAAGGTGTGGAAACAACTTTGCCATGAAATTACTTTATGGCTAATTGACAGGATCAACTAATCTACTAATTTCTGAATATGCTATTTCCCATATTCTATACACCAATTCCAATTTTAAGAAACAGTGTCTTGCAATCTGGATGCATATGTGATTGTAAGTACTGCATGGAGAACCAAGAAAAGCAATGCCACTAAATACACTTTAGTAGACCTGGTTTATGTTTTGTACATTTTTTTTGTTAAATAGATATCATTACGATTTCATAGCATTTCAAATCCTGAAACATTTGGCAAGTCGTACAAAGATTTAGAACAGCTGACTCTCCAGACTGGATACTCCTTAATTCAATTTAATTTTTATAGTGACTGATGTTTAGAACATAGTTTTGATATTCATTCATTTCTATAGGTGGCATACATATCACTTGGACCTTATCATTTAATTATGAAAATAATTCCTTTATCTTCTTCATTTGCCCAAATAAAGTGTAGGGTCATTTTTTTTAAAATAAAAAACCTCTCAGATAAATATTCCTGGCTTTCCTCCATGAGAATGATTAGTTCACACAATTTCCCTTTTAAAACTTTACACATTGATATGTAGTATATTTAGAAGTCTGTAACTTTTTGGAAATTATAAGTACCAGCTGAAAGAATCTTTCTTAGGAGAAGACAGCCAGTAGTATTTCATTCTGTTCTTTTATGACACTGTGTGAGAAAGCGTCCTGCTAAACCACAAATCTCATCCCATTAACTCAGAGTCCTATAACCTTGAGCTATTCCACTTCAAACGGCCAAGTGAAATTTCCTACCTGGCATTTCTTAATAAATACTAAGGTGTTTGAAGAAAAGAGTCAGAATTTTCTGATGCTAGAATTATTATAAACATGAGGAAAAATGAAATATTTCATTTAAAATATATAGGATAAGAAAAACAAACAACTGTGTCATGTTTACAGTAAATACTGAATACATTTTCCTCCTGTTTTCTGTTCTCTTCACAAAGTTTATTTCATGAGAGGTTCTATTCTTCTTTAATAAATTAATTGAAATGTAGTTTTAATTAGAGGAGCTTGGCCAAAAAAAGAAAAAAGAAAGAAAGAAAAAGTAAACAACATGAAGCAAACATTTATTGAAGGCTTGATAAGAGACAGGCATTTTATTTTCTGGAAATATATAAACACTCAAAAACTTTATGAGGGATATGATGCAAATGTTATTTCCCCAATTATTAAGTGATCAAATTATGAATCACAATTCCTTTCTCAAGGTAATATAACTAAGTCTTGTAGTCAGGGGTTATATTTATACTTAATTAAATGTAACATAATGCTTCTGCCTCAGGATATGTTTCATTCCTTCATTCCTTCCTTCATTCATTCAACAAATTTTATTAATGACCTACACAATATGTAATACCTTGCCACTCTCAAAATACAAGACTAGGAATAGAATTCAGTGCCAATCCTCAAGATTAGCATATTCTGTTAGGGAGAAGTTAAAAGTTCAATTTAGTACAAAAGATGCTATGATAGAGGCACAAATAAGAAACTGTGTCACCAATAAGTTGGAAGGAACCTATGTACATTGCTGGAGAGGGAGTGAAATCTTTCTCAGAAGGAATATTGTCACTGAGTCCTAAATGTGAAATTAGTTTGATGCAACTGTGTATGAGACTGAAAAACAAACAAAACAACAGCATAGTAAGGAGGCAAAAAGAGCAAGCAAGCGCTAAGAATTGTAGTGTGATTTGATTTTTCTACATGAACACCAGGTCAGTTAGGAACTTTGGCTGAAATGATAATGGCTGATTTTTATTTTTTTAAAAACCCTCTGGCCTGGCTGTTGTGCCTCTGTGGTTGAGCATCAACCTGTGAACCCGTTTGCTTCCAGTCAGGGCACAAACCCAGTTGGTGGGCTCAATCCCCAGTGTGGGGCATGAAGGAGGGAGCCAATCAATTATTTACTCTTATCATTGATGTTTCTATCTCTCTCTCCCTCTCCTGTTCTCTCTGAAAAAGATCTCTCTGGACATAGTCATTTTGGCTCAGTGAATAGAGCATTGGCTCTCGGATTGCATGGTCCTGGGTTTGATTCCAGTCAATAGCTTGTATCTCGGTTACAGGCTCCATCCCTGGCCCCAGTCATAGCACGGGTGGGAGGCAACCAACTGATATGTCTCTCTCCCATTGATGTTTCTCTCTCTCCCTCTCTTGCACTCTCCCTAAAAATCAATGGAAAAATATCCTCTGGTGAGGATTAACAACAAAATATCTTTCTGGCTGCATGTGGAGAATAAATAAATTGTAGAAGATGCAGTAGAGGGAGACTGATTAGAGAACCATTACAGTGATCCAGATTATAGATATAAAAATTCCAGGATAGATTGCGGAAGTAGCATAGAAAATAATTGCTTATAGATTACTTGTGAACAATAAAGGAAAGGGAAAAATCAAGGATGAAAACAGTATAGCATATTCATTTGAGGGCATAAACACTAAAATGACTAAGTTGCATTAGTTCTTTTTAAATGGTGTTTTCAGGAGCATCTAAATTTTTACTTCTTGAAAAAAATTAGAGAATGTAGAAACTTCTGGTAAACATTTTTAATAGATCAATTATATTGATTAATTTCTAAGGCTGCCATGTTGATTTTTATTTCTGTGGCTTATAACCTGATTAAAAAAGACCATATTAATCTTTTGATGAAACATGAAGAATGGATAGCTTCTTTAGCACGTGGTGCTGGAAAAATGATATGCACATGCAAAAGAATGAAATCGGTCACTTATCTTGCACATATAAAATTCAATTAAAAATGGATTAAAGATTTAAATGTGAGACCTGAAACTGTAAAACTAGAGGAAAACAGAGGGGAAAGTTTCTTGACATTTATCTTTGAAATAATTTATTAGATGTGATACCAAAAGTACAAGCAACAAAAGAAGAAACACAGTAGGTCTACATCAGGCAAGTTGTCAAACTATTATTCAATCAATTAGTCCATAAATTGTTTTTGTTTCTTTGATTAGAAAAGCCAAGTTCCAAAACCAGTTTACATATAACAGGAACTTCATTTACAACTACTCTAAAGTCATATGATCACTACTTTTCTCATAGCAGCCTTTAACTGAGTCTGAAGGGAAGGAAAATTCATGCAGAAATAAAACAGCCAAGCAAGCTAATAAGCGATAATAACTCTGATTTATTGAACATGTATTATGTGGGACTACATCAAGCTAAAAAGTTTTTGGACTGCAACATAAACAAGCAATGAAATTAAAAGGATACCTACAGAATGGGAGAAAATATTTGGAAACTATATCTGATAAGAGGTTGATATCCAAAATATATAGAGAAGCATACAATTCAATAGCAAAAAAACAGCAAATAACCTGATTAAAAATGGACAAAAGAACTCCATAATACATTACTTAGAAGAAGACATACAAACGGCCAACAATTATATGAAAAAATGCTCAATATTAATCATTAGAGGAAGGTAAATCAAAACCACAATGATATATTGTTAGAATGACTATTATTTAAAAGAAAAGACAAGTGTTGTCAAGAATGTGGAAAAATTGGAACACATTTATCCTGTTAGTGGGAATGCAAAGTGGTTCAGTGCTATAGAAAACAATATGGAGATTCCTAAAATATATATACTAGAGGCTGGGTGCACGAATTCGTGCACAGATGGAGGTCCCTGGGCCTGGCAGGTGATTGGGACTGGCTGACCAGGGGGAGGGACCTCAGGAGGTTGGCTGACTGTGGGAGGTTGGCTGTGGGAACACACTGACCACCAGAGGGCAGCTCCTACATTGAACATCTGTCCATGGTTGTAATGGTTGCTTAGGGTTTTATGCCAGTATATATAGATCCACATGATCAAAATAATTAAAATGTTTATCTCAGAGAGATGTCAGGATTCTCATGTTAATTGTAGCACTGTTCAAAATAGCTAATATAAAAGAAATACAAACCTAAGATCTATCAATGGTTAAATGAATAAGAAGGTGGTATTTACACATACATCAGAATATCATTCCTCAAGAAATCCTGTAAAATGCAACAGCGTGAATAAACCCTAAGGACTTTATGTTAAGTGACATAAGCCTGCCACAAAAGGATAAATACTGTGTGATATCACTTACATGGGGTACCAAAGATAGTCAAACTTATAGAAGCAAAGAATAGAAAGGTGGTTGTTAGTAACTGTGGGGGAAGGGTAAAGGAGAGTTGCTAAGCAATGGGTATAAAATCCTAATTATGCAAGATGAGTGAATTCTAGAGGTTTGCTATACAACACTGTGCTCTCTCTATATATAAAAGCCTAAGCAACCAGCCAACCGGCCGCCTGGCTGGTAACTATGATGAGCACTGAATAACAGGGGCCAGACGCTTAATGCAGGGGCGGAGGGAGTGCCACTCAGCTGACAGATGGGTGCCAGACGCTGGGCTGACAGCTGGCAAGTGCAGCTGTGGTAGGGCAAGCCTCTCCTCAGACACTCACCCAGCTTACAAGAGCAGCTGAGGTGGTTCCCTGGATGAGAGGGAGAAAAGCAGTGCCCTACCACTTCATACACTACCACCTCCCCCTAGGGGTCCCAGATTGCGAGAAGGCACAGACAAGACTGAGGGAATCCTGTGCACCAGACCTTTGTACATTTAAAAAGTCTGTTAAGAGAGTAGATCTCATGGTAAGTATTACCACAATAAAATAAAATTAAATAAAAAGCTTCCGATAAGGTAATGTTACTTAATGTTCAGTTGTAGGGCATTATGGGAATTGTAGTTCCCAGTTATTCGTATGTGTTTTGTGTGGTGTTAGCTAGCCATGCAAAATTCTATTCACCTGTCAAAAATATCATTTGCTGCAGGCAAATTGTTGAATGCAACTCTGCAAGACTGATCTGTATAGAGTGGTGGGTTTCTTGGAAACAGTGCTACAACTACAAGTCTCCTTCTGTCTCCCTACACAACATGTAAAGGTAGATCCATAAGATTTTGGTAATAAATTGAAACCATGAACAGGTAAATAATTGAACATTATTGTAGGCATTTATGGGGTTGTCAGGGTACTTAACAGTGTAGACAAAATAAAACCAGAGAAATGATATACGCAGGCTATGCTCTGAATCAAACTCACAAGTAGATAGTTCTGGATATAGGGATATTTAGGGGGATTTTTAATGTTCTTAGAAAGATAGAATTGCAATACTGAATCATAGTCTGCCCTTTATTTTTTCTGAGAATCAGCAATAATAAATGGAAAAGACCAAAGCAAACTCGTCTTTAAATGATGCAATAAAAGGAACAATGATGATTGATAGGCTTGATGACTACATTGGGATGGCTCTACTTGACATTAGGGAGAGATTAAGTGTCAATGTTCAGATTTGTTTAATTATACACCCAAATCCTTTCAGTATACTTGTATCGCCGAAGCCAGGCTTTTGCCTTTGAATATTTGCATTGGGACTCTTTGGATTGTTTACTGGCTACTTCTCTTTATAACTGGAGCCTGAACATTAAATCCCATTGGCAACAACTACCTGTCAAGAGCAAAAATAAAAAAATAAAAAATAAAAAATTATGTATTTAGTTTTCAATATAGAAGTGCTCATAGCTGAAAAAAAATATGTACCTGTCAAGTTTTCAACATCTCACTGGGGATGCGATGCTGTTGTGGTTTCAGAACCTGGCTGACAAATTCACATTTCAGTGGTAAAGACAAATCAAGGGGTTTTCTACCCCCACTCCTTTTTTTAAAATTCTTTCTTCCCCTCCAGCTTTGACAGTCACACAGAACAATTTGAGATCTAACTGCCACTTTGATGCGCTACTCCATTATTAAGAGGCACAGTCGCTATAGAATAGGCGACGGGCCTGTACCAAAGGCACTATGGATGACACAGCTTTCTACAACAGAGAAACTGAATGGTCCAGAGAATTCTGAAAGATTTAAAAAAAATTTAAAAACTGCTTCAGAAACATCAAAGTATATAATTTTAAGTAACCTCGGGTAGTACATGGTAAACTATGGAAAAAACAAATGCTTAGAGGAAACAGTAAATAAATGAACAAACATCGGAAAACCTACAATTACTAATTTCAAATATGAGTGCCTCAAGGGGCTTAAAAAAAGGTAGTATGAATCTATGCAGACTTTAAGATATGAAGAAATGAACATTTATTATGTGATAGTAATTTCACACCATATTAATAGGAAAGGGTTGTAAGAGCATTTCTTTATACCTAAAAGGTTGAGTTTCCACTAAAGTAATATTGACTTAAAGTACTTAAATTAATTCTTTTGTCAATATCTCTACAGTAAATCAATACACCTAGAATTAACACATTTTGCCAGAGGCAGACTAATCTTGGCAAGTTTTAGTTACAATTTATTAATCAATTGGTCACTCTTAGGAAAAATAAAAACAAATCAACAAAAATTTGATAATAATACAAAATAATAGAGATTTAATGTTTTGTTAGATTTTCTTCTTTTAACCCAGGGAATAAAAATATCAAAGGCTACCCTGTTGTATTGACTCCCTTTTATATGTTTTTAGCTAACACAATTAAGTAATCACTTTTTCTAGAAATAAATAAAAATAAAATTTTATGGCATACTGTACTCCAGAATATAATGGGTCACAAAATATATATTTTTTCATAAAGTAATTATTCTAGAAACATTGATCCTGTGATATGTCCCAGGGAGGAAAAGACAAGAATCAAAAATTCCACTAATATATATAGTTCTGAAATATCTGCTATAATGCTTATCCCTTTATAGTTCTTACAACTCAGTCAAACTGATGAGTATCTGAGGATGTGATTACAATTTCAGTGCTCAGTGCTCTGGATGGGTTTTTAGTTATTTTTTTTGTTTGTTTGTTTGTTTTTAATTTCTTAGTCTGCTCTAGATGGAAAAAAATTGAATAATTATTTTATCCTCTTTAACTAGTAAGGCTCAGAGCAAGAAAAAAATACATCAAGGAAAAAAAGGATGTTTTATACCTTTTATAAGATGATAATAGAGAGGTATGGCCTGTAAAACAATAGTCAATAGTAAATATATTGCTTCTTGATACTGAGATGTTTAAAAAAGAAAGGAAAAAAAATCAATTTCATCAGTTTCTCACTTTTTATTTTTGAAGTGCTAAAGGGGGAGAGAGAGAGAGAGAGAGAGAGAGAGAGAGAGAGAGAGAGAGAGAGAGAGAGAGAGAGAGAGTCCAAAAAGTAATGATGGGAAATAAAATAAGAATTTTCTTAGTTACCATTCCTGGCCCTTTGCTGATTGCAGTAAATTATAAATTATGCAGTCAATGTAGGCCAACAAAAGAAGACATCTTCAAATCTCAGTCAAAGGTAATTACTTAAGTCGGCTGAATGTTCCCTTTTCATAGAGTGTGATCTCTCTCTGACAGCTCACACTGACAGATGACCTTCTCAGCCACGTTCTTATCCTTCGGATCATGAGCAGTGTGCCTCTCTCCCTGAATATCTCTATATATTTGTGACACGAAGCTTTCAAATACAGCTATTGACAAATCAGAACATCAGTCTAAGTGCTGGTCTCCCTATCACTCACAATATAGTAGCTATCACTTGTGGTGGTGTAGAGCAAGCACATCTCTGAAAAATGAGTTCTCACCAAGTGCTAATTTGACACAGCTCGCTTGCCTTCCCATAATTGCTCTGTCATTGTCAGTTGGCAGTTCCGGGCTCATTCCTGGAAGCTGTGCTGTACAATTGGATACAATTACTCCCATTTACCACCACTATTATGCCACTGATGTTGCCCAGTCCGCATATTGACATGCCTCATTAAACCTGGATCCGGGCCATTAATGAACATTGTTAGCATTTCTCTTAAACTTTTTTGCCTCTAATAAACAGTCAGTGTTCCATGAAGGAGCACTGCCATCCTTGTGATATGATATTTATTATCTTATGGGGGAAGGGGACTCCGCAAATGGAAGCTATCCAGATGCTGGGAGAGAGAGACACCGTTAGATCAGTAGGCAGAGGGTTGATCAGCGGGACCTTTCTTTGCCAGGAGCATCCCAATCATTAACTGAGTGACTTTTTCTGTTTTTTTTAAAAAAAAAAAAAAAGACAAGCAACATAAACAGGAAGACCTCAAAAGTACCCGCATCTCAGTGAGCTCTCAAGGTTGCGTCATTGTCAACCCCTCTCTCTGGCCCTCTCTTACCCCCAGGTGGTGCTACATGCCATGATAAAGATCATTGTGCCCTGGGTCTTCAATCCATTATGTCCAGCTAACTTCAACGGGCATTTTTATTCAGAGATAATTATGTGTTGATCAGAGAAGCCAGCGGCTGTCACCCATATTGCAGGCACACCTGTGGTGTGACATAGGTGGTAAGGATGTCACGCTCTTGAGCTGTCATGACACAAACAGGGACTTTATTATGTATGTGTCATCATTTATCTTAAGAAAATGATACTTTCCCACACAATGACAATAATGAACCTTTGCAACACTCCCATAAATCTTATGTGCAGTTTTACTCTTGACCTTCATTAAATATATACTAAGCATATAGAGACGCCTATAAATATGCAATATACTTTCTGGCTCTATAGACGTTTATATCTGTAGCCAGGTATGTGATCTCAAATTGGAAATATAAAGATTTTAATTAGAAACAATATCTTAAATAAAAAGTAAGCTAGTCACTGAGGCTTATTAACTTTTCTACAATTATGGTAAGAAAATAAATGTTTGTACTGTTGAAGGTATTTGGTGATCAGTATGAGTGCTACTAAAACAGATTTACTTGATTAACTAGTGTTAAGTTGTCATCTATTTTCTGTAATTAAGTTTACATAATAAAACTGAAGACAATGTTGAGTTCTAAACGCTTATGCGTGTATGTTTTAAATAAAATTCCTACCAAATCAATTGGTGTGTAATAATTAAGTTCACATCTATATGACTTTGAAGCATTTAGAAAACAGGTAATTTTTTCTTAATTTTAATTGAAAACCTTGATTGTAACATACAGAATATATATTTAAGACAAAATGTGAAATTGACCTGAGTTACATTTTGGAAAAGTAATAGTTAAGGCATAATTTAAAAGTAATAGGTAAGGAACAATTTAAAAAATGATTTTAACTCCCTAATCCATAACACAGTCCTATAGAGTTTGGAGGAGGACATAGCACTTTCAAGATCCTGGGTAACTTGAGATCCTTAATTCTTAACACTGGGCTTAAGATCACCTGCAGACTATTGCTTGGAGATTCTTTGAATAAAAGGAGTAATATTTGTCCTTTCCTTTTAGATAGAAAATGTAAATTGTAACAACTTCCAGAATATCCTAAATCCTGCCCTTCTCCTGCCTAATCTGCTCAAACAAAACAAAACAAAAATATTATTGAACAGTTACTAGTTCTCAGACATCATATCAAGCATTCTTTGCATGTTTTCATTTAATCCTTAATCAAGTTAATGAATTAGGTACTGTAATTGTTATCATTTGAGAGAATATACTGAGAAACAGAGATGTTATGTAACTCTCAAAGTCACTGAGGTGTCAGTTAGCTAAGGCAGGACTTAAACCCAGGGAAGTTGGCTACAATTACTATATTCTTAACCAATATTCAACACAGACTCTCAAATGACTGGCATTTCTGTATTTAAAATGGCAAGCCAGTTTGCTTCATTTGTTTCCACAGGATTAATTTTGAAGTTCACTGTTTTGGCATAGTAAAAGCGTTATGAAATTATAGACTGAATTGGATTATTTTCTTTAATTTTTACTATGGGGGGTTATTTTGTGTTTTGATTGGAACATAAAAATGCAAGGGAAAACACTTTTTTAAAAAAAAATTGGAGTTTATCTCATTTCAGAAATGAAAATATGTCATTTGTCTCTTATTGAAATATAGGTCTAATTTATTCTGATCTAGTGATTTCTGATTTTTTATTTGCAAAAAAGAGGGAATGTGCTTTTATATTATATGGTTCAAAGTTTTATTACAAAATATAAGTTATTCTCAAAATGAGTGTAAGTGTTGGTTTCTGCTGAGCCATTCACGTGCAGTGACTTCATATGATGTGGGCATGTGGGCATGTGGGCATGTGTCTGTTACATGGAACAGAGCTAATCTCTAAATAACCTACTTTGCTAGTGGAGATAGTAGCTTGTAAAAGTAGTAAGCTCTATTCTCTTTCACATTTGGTTATTTTCTTTTTGGGTTAATTAAAGCTGATAAATATTTTCATACTTGAATAAAAAAGAAAACATTTAAAAAAATTTTTGTTTTAGCAGACATATAGATCAATGAAACAGAATAGAGAGCCAAGAAATAAACCCACACCTTTATAGTCAATTCATATCTCACAAAGGAAGCAAAAATATACCATGGGGTAAACATAGTCTATTCAATAAATGGTGTTGGAAAAATTGGACAGATATGTACAAAAAATTGAAACTAGACTAACTTATAAACAAGAATAAACTTAAAATGGATTAAAGACTTAAATATTAGACTCAAAACTATAAAAAAATCCTAGAAGAAAATATAGGCAATAAAGTCTCAGACATTTCTTATAGCCATATTTTTTTTCTTGATTTATTACCTCAAAAGAGAAAAACAAAAGGAAAAAACAAACAACTGGGACTATATCTAACTAGAAAGTTTTTGAACAGCAAAGGAAACCATAAACAAAGTGAAAAGACAACCCGCTGAATGGAAGAAGATATTCACCAATGATACATATGATGAGATTAATATCCAAAATTTATAAAGAAGCGATACAACTCAACAGCAAAAATGCAATCATCTATGCATTGTAAAAAATAAGGAAATCTTACCTTTGGGCGTAGCATGGATGACCTGGAGAATACCATGCTAAGTGAAATAAGCCAGTCAGAGAAAGATAAAAACAATATGATTCCACTTATATATGGAATCTAATGAACAAAATAAACTAACAAAGTGGAGACAGACTCAGGGATACAGAGATCAGACTGCCAACTATCAGAGGAGAACTGGGTGAGAATGGTGGAATAGTGAAAGGATTAAGCAAAGAAAAAAAAAATACTGAAGTACACAGAAAACAGTAGGTGATTGCCAGAAGGAAGGGGAAAAGAGGGGGGGGGATAAGTAAAGGCAGAATAGAGATGATGGAAGGAGGCTTGATTTGGGGTGTTAAACACACAGTACAGCATTCAGATGATGTATTATAGAATTATATACCTGAAACCTGCATAATTTTATTAACAATGTCACCCCAATAAATTCAATAAGAAAAAAAAAATTCTTGCTTTGTTTTTGGCAAGAGTAGGCTATGTAACTATAGTTACCTTCTGTATGGATTTGTCAACGTAAACCTTGAAGTATTATTATGGCAAATCTTGGGGTTTTGTTAATAATTTTCATTAATAATAAGCTTAAAATTGCCCTGCTTCATCTCCGCTCCCTGATGTGTAAGAAGCATGAGGATACTAGTAGAAAAGGTGTGAGATGTGGTCTGCCAGGTGGTCACAGGCTAATATTTTAATTTTATGAAGGAGAAGGATTGTATTGCCTACTTGTATTCTTTCCTTTTGTCTTCATATAACAAAAGTGAGAGATGAACTCTGGTTGGAAATCAGAGTAGTCTTTGATGCATAAGACAGATGGGACTGAAGCACAAGTTCTGCATATAGAGACAAACACATCTGGCTGAGACAATGATGGATTCAGTGATGGCCTAGGAGTTTGGCTCAGCTTGCTTCAAGCTGTAGTACCTAAATGTTAGAAAGAAGTATCTAACCTAATAATAGAGTAATATACAAATTAACCACCACTCTGCTACACAAGCCACGCCCACCAGCCAATCAGAGTGATTATGCAAATTAACCCAATCAAGATGGCAGTTAATTTTTACATCAAGAGAGCTTAGAAAGAAGCCAAGCCTGCAGAAGGGAGCGAAGCTCCAGAGAAGCAAGCAAGCGGGGCATCAGAGAAGGGAGGAAAGCAGGCAGGGTGAGGAGAAGGGAGGGAAGCAGGCAGGGTGAGGAGAAGGGAGGAAAGCAGGCAGGGCAGAGACTGCAGCAGGAAGCCCTATTGAAGGGATCTTCCTGCAAAGGGCCAGTGGTATTTTATCACTATGGCATTCTTTGTGGAGAAAAATATTTTTTCTCATGCCTTCAGTGAGGTATTTTAATGATTCACATTCATTATTCAAAGAAATGTTTTAATAAGTGTCCTTAAGTACCAGGTATCATTCTAGGACTAGAGATGAATCAATACACAAAAGAGATGAAAAAGTTTGTCCACAGAGAACTTACATACTATTGATCAGAGATATACAACAAGTGAAACAATTAAAAAATACGATATAGTATGTTAGATGGTGAAATTAAGTCAAGGAAGTAGCACTGAGAAGGTTGAGGAAGGTTGTAATTTAAAGCAGGTCTCATGGAGAGGTAGACATTTGAGCAGAGATCTGAAGGAGATAAAGCAAGGGACATGCACAGATCTAGAAAGTGAGTGTTCCATGAAGGAACAGCCATGCAGCGCCATGTGGGAACACAATTGGTATGTTTAAGGGACAGGGAGAAAACCAATGAAACAAGAGGTGAGTGAATAAAGAAAGGGAAGTGGTGCTTAGAAAGTATACCAACTTGTAGCAAAATGCTGTTTTCATAATTGATTCATTGATTTGCATTTGCTTTTTATAAGTGCTAATCGAATGCCCCTCTTATCTCAAAGAGAATTCGAAATTATGCCCGAAATGGGCAGTATTTAATTTTGGGGGGTTCTAGGAGCAGGATGTAAGTATTGGGAATAGATCCAGTAGAAGGTTTTTTTCTTTCTACAAATACTGTGTTGGAGAAGGACTGTCTATCTTTTCAGTGTATGACTGTGTTGTACACGTCTCTAACCAACATTCACCAATCAGCAACGGTGTGTGCATTTGCAGTATATTCTCCTTGAAAGAGACATTTAGCTGGCAGAGTTAAAGACATTTGAGACTAATTTTGCATATTTTTTTGTTTTCTTATAGCATATTTATCAAAAACTTTCTGTGAAGCAGAGAAAAAAATGCTAACATATTATGTCTGTTTTTCTCCCATTATTCATGTATGTTACATATACATGACAGAAACTCATTCTGCCCTTCTGTACTACTTGGCTTATAATTTAGTTACTTATTGAATTGCTCTTATCATTCTTTATGGTTAATAATAATTATAAAGTAGGCTTTCTAATATGTCTTTATCATTAGTTTAGTATTAGCAAATTTTACTTATTTAATACACATATATTTGAAACGTACTCTGGCCCATTTTTTGTATATGAGCACTAATTGCGTTTTTATTTCATCCTTGGTTTTACATAGTTTCTATATATGGTATTGTTATCTTGGTACTTATTTTAACATTCAAACTTTAGATTCAGAACTCAACAACAATAAAAATATCTGTGCAATGTATAAAAATTCCTATGAACATATGTATATCCTGTATTGTGGTCAAAACATGTGACTCAGATGGCTCAATGAGGATAAATTGAAACCTATCAGAAAACGGAGGTCTGCTGCCACAACCAGAGCCAAACTCCTGAGGCAGGTGCTGGTGCAAAAGGAAAGCTGTTTGATTCCAGAGCCACGTGACCTGGGAGAAGGGCGGACTCCCATCTCCAAGACCAACCGCTCTTCCTGCCCAAGCCCCCTGTTCTCATAGGGTCATAAGGGGGTGGCTTCTTTCCTGTCCAATTTTCTTGCTAACTTTTGGGCGCTCAGGTCCTATCCACTCTTACGTAGAGCTTTCTGGCGCCTCAGTGGAAGAACCTCCCCTCTTGGCCAATGGGGAAGAGTCCCTGGGGCCTGGACTAACTCTCAAAACTGTTTTATAATGTCACTACCAGCCAGCCACGTTTTGTGTTCAATTTATAAATGAACTCTGTGATTATGACATGGAAACTGGATGTTTGTTTGTTTATTCATTTACTGGAATAATTACATAAAAATAATAAAACTTGAAATATATATATAAAACTTAACTTGAAATACACACACACACACACACACACACACACACACACACACACACACACATATATATATATATATATATATATATATATATATATGAACATACACATATCTAGAAAGTGAATGTTCCAAGCATCTATATTTATAGATCTCACATATGTGGAATGCTAAATTGCAATTCATAATTTTTCTAATGCATTTTCATAGAAATCTTTTGCAATTATTAAGACTGAAGGTTTTCATAACAAACTTGTCTCTATGCAGAGTAAACCACTTTGAAACCTAACTACTCCAGCAGTGAAGACAACGTGAGGCTGTTTATAAAACTTGGCATTTTGCATCCATTTGACCATCTTTCTTACAAAGGGAGATGGTCAAAAAGGCTAAAAGAGGGAATTGCCGTTGCTAACTGCACACTACATATTTCTGCTTAGCTATATCCATAACTCATTTAAGGCATAGATTGGATTATTTTGTGTGTTTTTTTATTTCAAGAATTTCAGGCATTATTTAAAAGAGGTGTCTGAATCATAAATAGCATTACTATAAAAATACAATGCCAAGGAAAAAAATGATGAATATTCCTCTTACAAAATGACACTTTCCTAATTTTGGCTTATTTTCAATAAGCAAATGTAAAGAACAACCAATATCTATGTTTGCAAGATGGATTTGAATTTTTGAATTAACATTTGAAAATAATATTTGAAGTAGAAGTCAGCATTTCTAAACGGAAAAGTTTTCTTTTTTTTTCTGAGTATCTATTATTATCATATTAAAGTTTGGAAAAATTGAGTATAAGAAAATTATAATATAATAATGAAGAGCTTTTGTACATAATTAAAATGTAAAGACAAAGTAAAATCTTAAAATAGGAATTAGGGAAAGTGTTAGAATAGTGAAAATAAAGGCACAATGCAAGTAATAAGTTGTGAAAATAAAATTGCATCCTCTTTTCAACTTCTCAAGTACCTATTTAAAAGATCCCTTAACACTTTATTTTCAGATTTTTCCACCCATGTTCTTCTTATTTAATATCTGATAACAACATATGAGAAGATAAATGCCTCTTCATGTACCCATTAGCAGAAAGTTGAACAATTATGGACATGGAATATAGAATATAATTTAAAAGAAGGCTTCAGGAATTCAGTTATTTGTAGTTATCTCATAACAAATTGTACTATTGACTCTCATATAATTTTGCTTCTTACATCGACTGGTCACATAATCAATAAGGAAAGAAAACTAAAGTAGATGTGTTGTATCAGTGTAAATCCCCCAAGTTGGTATATATATATATATATATATATATATATATATATATATATATATTCATTCATAAAAATTAAGACATCTAAGTATAAGCCATACTATATTTTCAATGAGTTATAAGTCAAAAATTAAAAAAAGATTTATGTCTACCAAAAACAAAAAAACAAACAAAACAGAAAAATATGAATGCTGTTGTTTTCAGCAAATTTTAAGTGTGTGGTAGCCAAGCTATAGTAGTTCATGCCAGAAAATCTACATACCGGAGCCTTATAGAGAATGATTAGTTAACATCATTTCAATGATGAATTAATGTGTAGTAAAAGCTGTCTAATTCCAATATGTACAAAACCTTCTACTTAAAGACACAGGGCCAGAGAGAACAGATCCATGACCTTTGTGATACTGGCAAAGGTTGAGTTCACTGCAGTTAACACCCAATTTGTCTTCCAAGGTTAACTACACATGCCACGCTGGGAAATGAAACAATTACTAACAAATTTTACAGGTATATTCTATCAAAGTTAAAAGGCAGTCAGAAGTCTAAATAAAAATTATGCCCGAGGAAAGCATGTAAAGGAGATAAACCGGGAAGATGTGTGTCTGTATCTCTATGTCCGTAATATTTGAAAAATACTCCTTCAGAAAAAGGCAGCATAAACTTTTCAGGTACACAAATGAAGATGCTTATATTGAACAAATCAAATATCCAGATTATAGAAATGGAAATAGGAAGGACAGCACCTAATCATCTGGGCACAGCAAGAGAACATGATTCATTATTCTGTAATTAACTTTTAATTAACTTTGCTTTACTTACTTTAGAAAATTAAATAAACTTCATTTTATTGCTCATGCTAAACCAATGAGCAGAAGCAAGAGTTCTGCTCTAATTAAAATAAGCAGTTGAGCAAAATTGTGTGTAAAGAATAATGAAGAATTGTTTCTATCCAATTGATATATTTCTTATGTTCTGAAACACTTTTATAGATTTTTTTCAAGAATTCCATTAGTTAGGCACTGAAGCCTTCTGAAATATGTGATTTAAAAAATAATATTATAGTCCAGGCTTAAGTATGGGCCACATAATTGATTTAAACTTAAGTAGCATTTCAAGTTAGATGATTTAGAGAAGTGAAGGAGGGAGGGAAGGAGTTAAAGAAAGAGGAGAGAAGAAGAAAGAATGAAAAAGGGAGAAAGATTTAAAAAAATTAAGCTGTGCCATTTCGTCCACCATCCACATAGGGTGAGGCAAAAGTAGGTTTATTATTATTCATATAAAAAACACGATAATTAATAAACAATACAAGAATAATAATAAAATAATTTTATGCTCTCTTGCTGACAATCATCTGCCTTTCCATTCTTTAATAGTAACACAATGGCCACTCTATACTGATTTTAGATGATAAATTCTATAATTTTGAATTTCAGAAATTTTTCTTCTCACTATTGTCTCTGATATTCACTGTCTCCAATTCTTAATTGATGTTGAACCTGGTTTATTTATTTATTTATTTATTTAATTATGTGCTCTTATTAAATATTAGAGGCCCAGTGCACGGAATTTGTGCACTTAGGGGGAGGGGTTCCTCAGCCCGGCTGACTTGCACCCTCTCACACTCCAAAGGCCTCAGGGGATGTCCAACTGATGGCTTAGGCCCAAGCCAGCAATTGGATATCCTTAGCGCTGCCATGGAGGTGGAGAAGCTCCTGCCACTGCTGCTGTGCTGGCCAGACATGAGCCCAGCTTCTGGCTGGGCAGTGCTCTCCCTGCGGGGGTACACTGACTGCCAGGGGAACAATCCTATGTTGAGGAGGATTGAGCCTAATATTCTAAGTGCAAGAGGGTGCAGGCCAGGCTGAGGGAGCCCACAGGTGCATGATCAGGGAGGAACAAGAGAGGTTGGCCAGCCAGGGACAGACACAGGAGGGCTCCAGGGCATGTCAGGCCCACCTCACTCAGTCCAGATCAGCTGGACCCCAGCAGCAAGCTGACCTATGGGTTAGAGCATCTGCCCCCTTGTGGAAATAGGAAGGACAGCACCTAATCATCTGGGCACAGCAGTTGAGAGGCTTTAGCATATTATTAGAGCAGTTGAGTGGCTTTAGCATATTATTAAATTATTGATTGGTTAAACAAAGGACTGACTGGACATTTAGCATATTGGGTTTTTATTATATAGGATGATGTGTTCTTTTAGAACATCATTTCTTTCTGGTTTCACTTACTTTCCACCCATTCTTTAAACACAGTAAACCTTGCCGAAACCAGTTTGGCTCAGTGGATAGAGCGTTGGCCTGCGGACTGAAAGGTCCCGGGTTCAATTTCGGTTAAGGGCATGTACCTTGGTTGTGGGCATATCACCAGTAGGGGATGTGAAAGAGGCAGCTGGTCAATGACTCTCATTGATGTTTCTAACTCTCTATCCCTCTCTCTTCCTCTCTGTAAAAAATCAATAAAAAATATATATATAAACATAGTAAACTTTGTCAGTAGTATAACCAGAGTGGCATCCTAGAGATTCCTTGTCCTATCAAAATACCTAGGTATTCGGTGTTAACCTGTAACAAATTTCCACTTGTGAATTATTTGTCATTGCAAAATAATGTATATAGGAAGCTAGGGAAATGGAAACACACCAGGCCAAATATACCTGGATTGGATCAAAATAATCTTAATGAGAATTTTACCATAATCTTAACTCTACTAGATAGAAGGTGATTGGAATATTTTAATTTTAATTTCCTTTAAGTTGTATTTATTTTATAGTGAGTGAATTAATGAATTGGGTCTATAGCAAATTTCCTTTTTATTTACTATCAGCTAAGCACATCCTTGTTCTCAATAAGCCCTTTATTCTTATTATTTTAATTTTTTAAATTACAGTTGATGTGCAATATATATTAGTATCAGGTGTACAACCCAGTGATTAGAAATACACATCTCACCCTGATAAATCTAGTACCCATATGACACCACATATAATTATTACAATATTATTGAATATATTTCCTATACTATAATTGCATTCCCATAACTATTCTGTAACAAATAATTGGTACTTCCTAATCCCTTCACTTTTTTAATTTATCCCCTAACAACATCCCTTCTGGTAACCATAAAAATGTTTTCTGTATATATTAGTCCATTTATATCCTGCTTGTTCATTTATTTTGTTTTTTAGATTCCACATATAAATGAAATCATATAGCATTTGTCTTTCTCTTTCTGACTTAGCACAATATACTCTATAATAGTTCCATCTTTGCAAATGGCAATATTTCATTGCCTTTTATGGCTGAGTCATATTCCATTAAATATAAGCACCACCTTTTCTTTATTCATTCATTTATTGATGGACATTTAAGTTGTTTCTGTACCTTGGTGACTATAAACTAAAGGCCCAGTACATGAAATTTGTGCATGGAGGAAGGGGGTATATCCCTCAGCCCAGCCTGTACCCTCTTCAATCTTGGATCCCTCAAGGGATGTATGTCCGACTACCCATTTAGGCCAGTGGTATTAGGCCTAAATGGGGAGTCGAACATCCCTCTCACAATCTAGGACTGCTGGCTCCCAACTGCTTGCTTGCCTGCCTTCCTGATTGCCCCTAATCACTTCTGCCTGCCAGCTTCTTCACCCCCTAACCACTCTCCTGAAAGCCTGATTGACACCTAACTGCTCCTCTGCCAGCCTGATTGTCCCTAACTGCCCTCCCTTGCAGGCATGGTGCTCCCCTCCCCCCCCAACTGCTCTCCCCTACAGGCCTGGGTCCCTCCAATTGCCCTTCCCAGCAAGCCCGGTCTCCCCCAAGTTCCCTCCTCTTCCATCCTGGTCACCCCTAACTGCCCCCACTCTTGCAGGCTCAATCACCCCCAACTGCCCTTCCTTGCAGGCCTGGTCCCTCCCAACTTCTCTCCCCTGCTGGCCTGATCTCCCAGAATTTCCCTCCCTTACAGACAGGTTCCTCCCAACTGCCCTCTGCTGCTGGCCATCTTGTTGTGAACATCTTGTGTCCACATGGAGGCAGTCATTTTTGACCACATGGGGGCAGCCATCTTGTGTCTTGGAGTGACGGTCAATTTGCATATTACTCTTTTATTAGATAGGATAATTTTGCAATGAGCATAATGGGATACATACATGCTTTTTTTCACTTAGTATTTTGGTTTTCTTCATATAAGAATGGAATTGCTGGATCCTTTTGTTATAGGCTTTGTTTTAAAATCTATTTTGTCTGGCATAAATACTGCTACCCCAGCTTGTTGCTTTTTTGTTTGTTTCAATTTTTATGAAGTACCTTTTTTCATCCATTTACTTTCAGTCTCTGTGTGTCTTTTGCTCTGAAGCAAATCTCTTGTAGATAACATATGTGTTTTGTTTTGATTTTAATCCATTCAGTCACCCTATGTCTTTTGATTGGAGCATTTAATCCATTTTTATTTAAAGTAATTGTTGATACATATGTAATGATTGCCGTTTTATTACTCATATTTTTAAACTTTTTCTTCTTCTTAGATAAGACACTTTAACATTTCTTGTCTGGGAAGCATATTATCTGATCTTCCATTATAAAGGATGTCTTTGCTTTGTAGAGTAATCTTGATTGTAGGCCTTTGCATTTCATCACTTTAAATATTTTGAGCCAATCTATTCAGGCCTGCAAAGTTTAAGTTAAGAAATCAGTTGACAGTCTTATGGGTTCTCACTTACAAATAATTAATTACTTTTCTCTTGCTACTTTTAAGAATTTCTCTTTGTCTTCTAAATTTTAATATTTATTACCATTTTAATTATGATGTGTCTTAGTGTTGGCCTCTTTTGCTTCATCTTGTTTGGGACTGTCTACACTTCCTGGTCTTGTGTGTCTTTTTCCTTCACCAGGTTAGGGAAGATTTCAATCACTATTTCTTTAATAGGTTCTCAATTCCTTGCTCTCTCTCTCTCTCTTCTTCTTCTGGTATCCCTATTATATGATGCTGTTATGCTTGATGTGGCCCAAGAGGCTCCTTAAACTATCTTCATTTAAAAAAATATATTTTTCTTTTTTACTGCTACGATTGTATTTTTTCTGTTACCTTGTCTTCCAAATCAGTGATTCAGTTCTTGGCTTCATTTAGTCTGCTATTAATTTCTTTCAGTGCAGTCTTCATTTCAGTTATTGTAGTCTTTATTTCTTTTTTTTTTTTTTTTTTTTTTTTTAGCCATAAAGAGAATTTATTGGCTCAACAACTGAAATATCACAAAACAGATCTTGTTCTCCTCCTCCTCCTCCTATGTCTCTTCTTTTTTTTTTTTTTTTTTTTTTTTTTAAATCAATCTTTATTGTTCATATTATTACAAAGGTTCCTCATTTCTTCCCCCCTCCACCAGGTTCCCACCCCACCCTCCGCCCCCTCCCCATCCCCCATTGTCCTCATCCATAGGTGCACAGTTTATGTTCAGTCTCTTCCTCCCTCCCTTTCCCCGATAGTAAATCCCTTTTCAGATAGTAAATCTGTTACTTAGCATTTTCTCATATCAATAATACCTCCACATGCCCAATGGTACACTTCACACACAAGACATTTTCAAATAGGTCAACCAGCCTCATCCAGGCCCCACCCAAGGCACTCACAGATCAACACCCCAGCGCTATACTAACTCAACACATCCAGATCTAAGCCTTCACTTGATTCAGCAGACCCTCTATTTCCCGCAAAAGTTTCCAGCCATGTCTGAGAGGCAGCCGTGGGCAGGTACAGGCGAGGAGCGAGCTGTTTCGGGCCTGGCTGCTCCGGGCCTGGCCTCTGTTGCTCTGGTTCGTTCCACAACCAGCTGCTCCGGGTCTGGTCACTGCCGCTCCCGACCTAGTTTCTCTGGACTTGGCTGTTGCTGCTACAGGCCTGGCCGCACCCGACCCGGCTGCTCTGGGACCGGTTGCTCTGGTCCTGGCCGCTCCGGGCCTGGCCGCTCCCAGCCTGTCAGCCGCTGCTCCGGGCCTGGCCGCTCCCAGCCTGGCAGCCGCTGCTCCGGGCCTGGCCGCACCAGACCCGGCTGCTCCGGGCCTGGCCGCTCCCAGCCTGGCAGCTGCTGCTCCGGGCCTGGCCTTAAAAATAAATGCCCGGGACTCAGGAGCCCCTCGTCTCACTCAGCCATAATATCTACTCATTTTCACAGCAGACGTGACCGGGGCTTTTCTTCCCGGCACAGAACCTAGTGCCTCAGAGAAAACCTTCACAGCCAAAATAACTCTCCTGATTTTTAGTCACCACATGTGAGTGTGTCATTAGCCAATTCTGTGTCTCTGCCTGTCCTACTGTTCTAGATGTAGCTTCTTTATATCCTTAGTTACAGGATTGATGCTCAGTGAGGCTTAAGGTGGTTGATGATAATGGTGGTTCTGTGGCCCTTACTGAGTTGTTCAGTTGGTTAGACCTCAGTCCTCATGCACTAAGTTTGTGCATTTGATTCCTAGTCAGAGCACAGGCAAGAAACACCCATTTAATGCATAAATAAGTGAAACAATGAATTGATGTTTATCTCTTTCCTTCTCGCTCTCTCTCTCTCTCTCCTCTCTCTCTCTCTCTCCCCCTCCCTCCCCTAAATTAATAATAAAAAAGTCTCTTTTGTCATTTAGTTGTTATTTTGATGAGGTTGTGGGAGGATGCCAGCACCAAGGTTCCCTGCTCTCCATCTTGACCACCCTTTGCTTCTCTTCACTGCACCCTCTGCCAAGGAAGTACCAAGCCTTTTGTTACTCTTCAAAGCATCTCTTTTACAACTAAAGGATCAAGAGCTTGCGATAAGGCAATATAAGGAGTCACTTACAAGAAGAAAGAATAGAAGAAGCAAGTAATATCTAAAGTTTGAAAAATGACAGAAAGAGATTAGTGAAAACAGTCAGAAAGCAACAAGCATTTTATTTATTTTTCAACATTTAACTAGAGAATTAACATTTATTTCTATGCTGGTAACTTTTTAGTAAAGGAAACAAATAATTTAGTATTGGATTTTTCTCTTTTCTCAGGTGAAAAGGTGTTATCTATAGATATATGTATTTGTTTTTGTGATCTCTTTATTTTTATCATTGTTAATATTATTGTTATTTAATACCAGAGGCCCAGTGCATGAAATTCATGCACTCGACTGGGGGCCTTCAGGCTGACCTGTACCCTCTTGCAATCTGAGAGCCCTTGAGGGACATCCTTAGTGCTGCCTCTGAGGAAGGAGAGGCTTCAGCAACAACTCCTGTGCTCACCAGCCATGAGCCCAGCTTCTGGCTGTGAGAGCACACTGACCACCAGGGGCCAGCTCTTGCATTGAGCATCCGACCCCTGGTGGTCAGTGTGCGTCATAGCGGCCAGTTGTTCTGCTCTTTGGTTGATTTGCATGTTAGCCTTTTATTATATAGGATTTTCTTTAGGAGAGGGTCTGAAGCTGTGAAATAACATGATTTAAAGAGTATCTATGTGTAGATATCTATATAAATTAAAAAATATGTAAATCTATTACTTTAAATTCCAGCTATCAGCATGTAACTGCATTCCGCTCCATCAAATGCAAGAAAATAACTGGAAATTGTTGGATGTCAGAGTATAGGAGACTAGTTGGTCACAGTATATGTGACAAACTTCTCATTTATTTAAATTGTTTCCCAAGTTTTGGTGTATTTTCCCAAGGTGAGACTTGTTGGAAAATCAAGCATACCAGAAAGATCATCAGCTAACACTTTTCACATAACCTGAACAAGTGTAACTTCTGATCTTATGAGCTTTACTATTCTTTGTTCTTTCCTTCATCATTTCTGATTTATTCTCTGTACTCATAGGTACATCATTTTCAGGCTTTTCTAAACCTATGCATTGTCCTTGATTTTTATTTCTAATGCCAAATCCTTCCATGGTTGCAAAGTCTTTCTTAATATAATAAAAGGCTGAAGCATTTTTCTTTAGTTTCAGATCAGTGTTCCTTGTCCTTCTATCTTCTGATTCTTTGAATAATCACATCCTTTCATTTATACAGATGCTTGTAAGGTATTTATAGACAGATCAAATCCCCTTCAATCTTTCTCTTCTCTTGACTATATAAACGTCTATGACCCTATATCACATCAAACTTTTAATCTCCTTTTTATTTTTAATTTTCTATTAACTCTCTCAATTCTTTTACAACTTTTACATTGCCAGGATAAATAGAAATGCAATACCTCATTTATCTTTATCATAAGCTAAGTATAGTTGAAAAGTTTTTTGTCAAGTTATGTACTTATTTTTTTTGGATTGTAGTTATTCAATTATTTTTATCTAAAAATGAATTTTTATTATTTTAATGAAAAGTATAATTTTGAACAGAGTGCTGAATCTCAGAAGGAATATAATTTGCCTCAATTCTCTGAGTCACTGGAAATTATGCATATTAACTCTTGAAAGAGTTAGTAATCTTTAGTAATTTTCTGAGTACAGGTACAAAAAATTGGCCTTGAGTTTGTATTGGTTTATCATAAACTAATTTCAAATATTTTATTACTACTAAAGTCTCCATCTTTGTACAGTGCATAGGAGTTTAGTGCATAGGAGTTTTTCTAAATAACTATCAATGCTAATTAGTTATGCTATTTCTATTCTGCTGTGAGTGTATATGTGCTCACATATATATTTACAAAAGTAGCTATAGGCATTCTATTCTTCATAAATATTTATAAAATGTACCTATAGGTGTTCGACTGAATTTTTAAATGCATCTGATAATAGATATCTTAAAGAAATCAATAGATATATTTATTTGGGTCACTAGAAATAATGAACCCAAATACAATGATAAAAAAAAAAAACACATAAAAACGATAATTTGAAAAAATGAGAAAAAATTAATAAAACACTAGAATATGTGTGAGTGTGTGTGTGTGTTGAGATGTGGAGATTGTGTATATGTGCATTTGGAGGAATTATTAGTCCTTAAAAGTCTATGGAATATTTCTAAATGGAACTCACAACAACAACAAAAATAATACATATAAGGTGCCCTAATTGTATATATGGATATATTCATTTTCTGTCAATATTTGAGTAATATTAAAGATATGGAATATCAAGTGTTGATATTTAACTAAATTTTTATTAAGCTCAATTCCTTTTCTTGCATACATTGTGTTTAGGTGTAAAGATAAAAAATTATAATGGAATCTAGACTTTAATTGAGGAACTTGAGAATTGTCAAAAGCAATTATCTTTATTATACTATAGGATTATAATAAGAAATCTATATGATTTAATAAGAAAAGCTCTTAACAATTTTATACTAAGAAGTATAAATCTACACTAATAAAAGAGAAACATGCAAACTGACCATACCTCTGCGACGCCCACCAGCCAATCAGGAGTGAGAATGCAAATTAATCCAACAAAGCTGGCAGGTTAATTTGCATACACAGGTGCAGAGCGGTTGGACAGGGCAAGACACCCGCTATGGGGGGAGGGCGGGGCCCGAGGGAGCTACAGGAGTCATGCTCTGGCCAGGAGCGAAGACTTGCAGGCTCCTGGGCATTTGTAAGCAAAGCCTGGAAAAGGAAGGCCGACTCTTGCAGGAATCTTCATGCAACAGGCCTCAAGTTTTATATGTGTACAAATGTTGTTTTGTGAAGGTATCAAAAGCGCCACTGAAACTATAAGTTAAAATTGATATGAAGTTAAAGGCTTTCATAAATAGTGCTCTTTTTGTGAAATGGCATATTGACCAACTTGACCCAGGGCCTCATATTTTGGTTCAAAGAAAATATATATTATGGCAAAAAAGTATTTGTTAAAGGCAGTTCATACTGACATGAAGGCATGGGAAGTTCGATCCCACTTATGACTTACTTTTCAATAACAGATTTTTAGACGAATTATTCTGCTTTGGATAATTTATGAAGTGATGATAATTGTAAGAAATGAAACCTATTTCATGTTTATATATTTTAATGGCATTCAATGCATCACATGTAATTTTTTCACAGTAATTTCATCATTGAGCTTTTCCTAAGAATTACAACTTTGGAAGTTGTAATTGTCAATGGATATTCAGTATTCACTATGTAATTTTTTTCATATGTCCCTAAATTTTTCTATGGCAAAAATAAGTACAAGGGTGGAGAAAATTAGGTTTACAGTTTATGTGAAACACAGTTTATTTTTGTATTAATATGTATTAATTATTTTGTTTTTATTTGTATTACTACTGTAACCCTAATTTTCCCACCCCAATATATAAAATAAACATAACTATACACAGTCCAGGCCACTTTCACAGAGACTTGGTGAGAGGATGATGTATAAAGAAATTGTAATTATGGTCAAATGTTTTCTCAGAAAAATAGACATACAAGAAAACTTTACTTTCCATATTTGTTTTCCTCAGACCAAGGAATCAGTCTTTGTAATAATATATAAGCAATTGCAATCCTAAGGCAGAAGGATCTATGCAAACAACTCATTTTTCCATCTCACTGCCCTTTTCATAAAATACCAAATATGTGTATTCTCCTCCAGACATATATATTATTTTCAATTTTATCCTCTTAGAATGCCGCTCCCAGGAACAATTCATAAACTCCCATTCCTCAACCAGTGGAGCAGACGTTTGCTCAGTAGGCATTGACATTCCCTGTTCTCAGAAGTTATGATGGGGCCTTTCCCTACATTTCTGTCCCAATCTTAAACGTTGCCTTCTAATTCATCATGATGAAGCTAGGCTCCAGATGCATTTTGCCATTGTTTTGCCAATTCGTAGTATTCTAGCAACTTCACATTGGGCTCACAAGCTTGGGTGTATAATATCAGGGCAAAAAACCCACCGCCCTTTGTATTGGACACGTGCCTGCAAATATGCATCACATGCCTGTCCCAACTGCAGACTCCTCTCACACCATTTTTAAAAATATATTTAATCTACTACCAATTATAACTTAACAACTAGTCACTGTTAACATAGTAATACTTGCCTTTTAACAGCAATATAATTATGACAATAAATGCTATTTTTATCTGTCATAATTTCATATACAGAGAAAACAAAATCTTAATTTGTTCTAGTAGCATTTTATATGTTGGAAACTAGTAAACCTCTTACTAACACTTTTTACATTATATATTTATTTTAAGTCATCCTTCAGCCTGTTAGTGTTCTCTGGATTTTTTAAATTATATGTAGAAACCAGTTTTGGGGATTTTTTTTATTTTTTTGTTTTGTTTTTTTTTATTTATTTTTTTGTTTTGTTGTGTTGTTGTTGTTGTTGTTGTTGCTTTTGCAAGAGGACCTGGGTCAGGTTTAGTCGGACAAGAAACTGTAACCAACAGGAAAGTGGCCTGAGGCCTGAGTCTGAGACCATAAAAATTGGAATGGAAGTTCCTAATATTGCTATAAATCTGGAATTAGCCGAGGGTCCAAAAGAACCCGGATCAAGGTGGCAACCAAATAATGTGGATTCTCAGGTCTTAACAGCAATTTGAAAAACCAGAAATCATAAAATCAAAATGAAGTCTAGAAAACCAGTGATATCCATGACAATGGCAGGGCAAAATCTGGAATTGCAATGTCAAAGGAATGGAAAGCAAGGTCAGTAACTTTAGAGTGATCAAAGATTGTAAAATGCCATGATTTAGATGTTTGATTATAAAGAGAGCAGCCCCATTAATCAAATGCAGATAAGAGAATGAGATTATGGATGGCCTTTCCCTGCTTTGCATATGGCCTTATGCCTGTTAGCACAAACAGGGAGAAATAATAGGTCCCTAAATAACTGGAACAACAAACAGATGTTTTTCTCTCTTTCTCACTCTCTTCTTCTCTCTAAAAATCAATAAAAAGAAAGAATACAGAGTTAGGCAAAAGTAAGTTTTCAGTTATAATTACACTAAACACGAGTTAATCTTTGTATTGTTATTTATATTATTTTCCATATGATAACTGTAAACCTACTTTTGCCCCACACTGTATAGAACATTGACATATCAGCAGTTTTTGGCCAAGAAGCGCTTGGATTCTGGAAGAACTCTTGGAGACCCACAGGATAGTAAAACAAATGAGAGGACACTAAAGGCTCTGTGGTCTGGACCTTAGAGTTCTGAAACAGTTGAAGCATTTGGCTAAGGTCACTTGGAACTAGGCAAATGTCATGAGTGCTCTAGTTGTAAGTATAGACTTTTCTGTAAGTCCCTCCATGTCCTGACCCCCAGATATCTCAGGGGTGCCTGATGGAGGCCAAGATCCTAGGAGATTGGTTGGTGTTCTAGGTTTCTGACAACAGGTAACAACAGTGACTCAACACAGGTGACCATACTGTCAACGTAGCTTTATTATTTGCACTTTTAATCCAAATTTCAGACACATCAGAACACACACACACACAAAAGTCCATGAGTCCCAAACGTCTTCTGGTCCGGGCTTATTGACAGATCGGTGATTGCTGGTCACTCGGAGTCACAGAAGCCTCAGTGTCCAGCAGGTCCTTGTCTTGTAAGGAAAACTGCAGAACTAGTCCAGACAGCAAGGCCCCAGAATAGCCAATGGCCACCAAGCCTGACCCACAAGCTGCAGCACGGCTCATTTGTAGGAGGGCGAGCAGCAAGTGTCACTGTTCTTAGTTTCCCTTTTATCTTACGATACCTTTCATTCCTTTCTTTATATCTTAGATTCTACTATTATTCTAATACTTTCGTTTAAAGCTTTTGCTGAGCACCTATTATACGTGATTAGAGGCCAAGTGCACGGATTTGTGCATCGGTAGGTTTGGCCACTTGCCTCAGTGAAGGCCATGGGGGCTAGGTTGAAGGGGGGCGGGTACGCAGGAGGTTGGCTGGCTGGCTCTGCCCTGATTGGGGCGGGGGTTGATCAAGGGTGGGACTGGCTCAGGGGAGGGGCCGCAGGCAGTTAGGGAAATTATCAGGGCCCTGATGGGGTCGGTTGGCTGCCAAAGTGCATGTCATAGCGACCAGTCATTCCAGTCATTCTGTCGTTCAGGTCTCTTGGCTTTTATATCCTATCTCATAAAAGAGTAATATGCAAACTGACCGCCACTCCAACACACAAGATAGCTGCCCTCATGTGGTAAAAGATGGCTGCCCTTATATGGACACAGATGGCCACCACAAGACGTCCAGCAGGGGAGGGCAGTTGGAAGGAATCAAGCCAGCAGGGGAGGGCAGTTGTGAGTGATCAGGCCAGCAGAAGAGGGCAGTTGTGGAGAAACAGGCCTGTAAGGGAGGGCAATTGGCTGTGATCAAGCCGGCAGAGGAGCAAGGTTGCGGGCGACCAGGCCTGCAGAGGAGGGCAATTAGGGGTGACCTGGTCTGCAGGGGAGGGAAGTTAGGGGCAAAAAGGCTGGCAGGAGAGCAGTGAGGGGGTAATCACGCTGATATTGGGCCTAAACAGGCAGCCGGACATCCCTCGAGGAGACCCAGATTGGAGAGGTTGCAGGCTGGGCTGAGGGACACACTCTCTGTGCACAAATTTCATGCACCAGGCCTCTAGTATATAGATAAATACCCGAGTGACTAAAACAATACTTGTCATCATAAATTTCATAGTCTCCTTGAGAGAATATACATATAAACAGAGGATTTAAAATACAGCATGGTACATACTGAAACAAAAATATGGATCATGAGCAAGAGAAGCACTACAGACTAAAATAATTCTACCTGAGGCAGTCAATGGCAGCTGCAAATAATATGACTTGTGTCTGAAAGAATAAAGAGGAGTATACAATACAGGAATCAGCAAATATAAAAGCATAGGCAATCCAAGGAAAAAATGACAAGGAACTTTATTATTGCCTGTAATTAGAGTTGATGATGTTTGGGAATATTCTGAAATGATATTGGACAGAGGTTGAGAATAAATTGTGGAAGTCACTGTTAAGGTAGGGAATTTGATATTTTTCCCCCAATTAGCAGCAGGTATCATACAAATATCTTAACTAGGTAATTTTCTTATCTTGTTTTATTTTATTTTTTTAATTGAGGAAAATAGCTGACAGCATTGTAGCTGATTATTCGGACTGGAGAAAAATTGAGGGCAATGAGTCTTGTTAGGTGCTTGTTCCGGTAGTGTAAGTTAATGACAACAAATGATAAGTGCTGATAAAGTAAAGCAGAATTCAAGAGATATATTTTAGCTGCAAAGGGTGCAATATTTGGATTGTGGAGCAGTGGTAGTGCAGCTGGAGAGAAATGGATGGATTCCAGAGACATATAGGAGAAACAGTTGACAAAGCTTAAAGCACAATAAGAAACAAGCTATCATGAGTTAGACTTAGTTGAACCAATAGCTCTGATATCAGACCAGCAAAACCTGCGGATATTGGCATTTCATATATAAAATATAATTTTAGTAACTGTTTTGAGAATCAAAAAGGAAATAAAAGTGTGACTGAGAAGTATATTACCACAGCTATCAAAGCAGAACTGTAAATAAATAAATAAATAAATAAATAAATAAATAAAGCCATAGAAATAAGAATTAAAAACTTAAATTAGCCCTAGCTGGTTTGGCTCAGTGGATATAGTGTCAGCCTGCAGACTGTAAGGGTTCCTGGCTCAATTCTCATCAAGGGCACATGCCCAGGTTGCAAGCTCAATCCCCAATAGAGGTGTGCATGAGACAATCGATCAATGATCCTTATCATTGATGTTTCTATCTCTTTCTCCCTCTCCCTTCCTCTAAAATCAATAAAAATACATTAAAATATATATATATATATTTAAACCTTGACATTAGAAACTAATTAGGGCAACTAGAAAGAGGGTAGTCACAAGTTAAGAAAAGAAAATAGTAAAATGGAAGATAGAGTTAAACAATTGTCTAGATCCATGGTTAGCAAACTGTGGCTTGCGAGCCATATTCGGCTCTTTGGTCCCTTGAGTGTGGCTCTTCCACAAAATACCATGGCCTGGGCGAGTCTATTTTGAAGAAGTGGCGTTAGAAGTTTAAGCTTAAAAAAAAATTGGCTCTCAAAAGAAATTTCAATCATTGTATTGTTGATATTTGGCTCTATTGACTAATGAGTTTGCCAACCACTGACCTAAATCAACATAGAGAAATTTAAAAATATGAAAAATACAAAAGACATTCTAAAAAACATGATGAATAGCATTAGAAGGTCCAAGATGTATGTAATGTGAGTTCCATAAATAGAGAATAGAATGAATGGGACAAAGCAGTGTTCAATGAGGTAATGAATGACTGAAATTGCCATACTTGAAGCCCAAACAATGATTAAAAGGATACATCAAGAGGCATCCCCACCATGACTCACTGTCATGAAAATAAATATTGACTGAGAACAAAGATACATTATAAAGGAAACTTTTAAACTGATTTCTTAATTTGCAATAGAATAACAATGAAAGCCAAAAAGCTGTGGAATAAAATCTCCAAAAGTTTTAATTATACATAGTATTTTATACCCTGTAAAATTTCATTTTAAGAATAAGGGTAAAATAAAGACTTTTTAAGATAGGAAAAATTGAGAGAGCTTACTTTCAACATACCTATCAAAATTTTCTAGAGGATGAGCTTCATAAAGTTAAAAATCATTGAGAGACTGAGAGTGATAGAATGATTATAATTAGAAAAATAACAAGCATAAGATTAGTTCAAACAAAACTTGATGGTATAAAATTAATTTCACAAATCAGATATGGTTACTTTCAAGGTTACTTGATAGCAGCAATAATTAATTTATCAATATTACATTTCACAATTAATATATTGGATACAAATATAAGTTTGGAAATAAAACATTCTAAGATCCTCATAATGTTTAGAAAGAAAGAGTAGCTATTACTTAACTTTAGACATTTGAAGTTAAGTATGTATGATAACACTTCTGGGGTAACCACTAATATAGTAGAGAAAGAAAGAGTGTGTAACATCCAAAATAATAGAATGGAAATATATGGGGACAGGAAGGGGACAAACGACAAGCAAATAATAACAATAATATTCTATATAAATTTTATAGAAGCAAGAAAGATAAAAATGGTATATTTAAAAAGAGAACATATAGAAAGCCCATCATAATGGTGTAGAAGAATTTCAAATTATCAATTGTTATAATGAACATAAATGGACTAAATTCTGAAGTAAAAGTCTAAAATATTAGAACAAATTAAGATACAACTATATTAATATTAAACAAAGGAATACAAACAAATAGAAACTAACACTAACCAAAGGAAATTGTGCCTTGTTATCCCACAAGGTAGACTTTAAGGCAAAGTTGTTGTTAGCAATAAAGAGAAACAACAAATAATGATAAAATATTCAATTTTCTGGAAAGATACAACAGAACTTCTATATTGCTAATAATTTGGCTTCACAGTATAAAATGAGAAAAAAAATAAAAACTTTAAGGAACATAAATTTTAAATGCTATGTATATTATTAAAATATACCTATAAAACAAGATTTATGGGGTCTTCAATATAATTAATAAACTGATAAAAATCAACTGTGACTGATTAGAAACATATGCACATGGATAATCTGCTTTAGAACTTCTGAACAAACAGGAAGCTTGAAGATAAACTAGTAAAATCAATGATTTTAAGAATAAAGAAACTAAAGTCTCAACAGGGTTGATAATCTGCCAATGGCCAGACAACATATCCTGGCAAAGCCACCACTAGAAGCAATTAATTTTTAGGGCAGAACGTATTTTATTTAAATAGCGTTTGAATATACCCCTATTGTCTACTGAATTTCTCTTATACTATAAATGCACTGGTTTAATTAGTTTGGTTTTGTGTGCTTTTGTTCTTTCTTACACCCTACTTGGGGTGGAGGAGTAGACCTATGCTAAGATCTAAAATGGAAGCAAAGAAAGGCATAAGTAGACAGATGTGGAATTTCAGACAAGATAAAATGAAGAGAATAGATAGGTAGAAATTAAGCAAGTCATAGCAAAACCCATTTGGAAAAAGATTCAGAATTACAATTCTAGTGGAAGCCAGTTTGGCTCAGTGGATAGAGTGTCGACCTGTGGACTGAAAGGTCCAGGGTTCGATTATGGTCAAGGGCATGTACCTTGGTTGCAGGCACATCCCCAGTAGGGGGTGTACAGGAGGCAGCTGAGTGATGACTCTCTCTCATCGATATTTCTAACTCTCTTTCCCTCTCCCTTCCTCTCTGTAAAAATCAATAAAATATATATTTTTTAAAAAAGAATTACAATTCTAGCATGGAATACTTTCCCCTACCAAGAAATGTCCGCTGGTGGTCAGTGTGTGTCATAGTGACTGGTTAGTCTGCAGTTTGGTCGATTTGCATATGAGCCTTTTATTATGTAGGATGCTGCAATGAACATAGGGGTGTATTCTTTCAAATTAGTTTTTCAGGTTTCTTTCGATGTATTCCCAGACATGAGATCTCCTTGTATAAGAGTTCAATTTTTAATGTTTTGAGGAAACTCCATGCTGTTTTCCACAGTGGCTGCACCAGTCTGCATTCCTACCAACAGTGCATGAGGGTTCCCTTTTCTTCACATCCTTGCCAGCACTTGCTTATTGAGATACTCAAAATGCCATTCTGAGAGATGTGAGGTAGTACTTTTGTTTTTAATCTCTCTGAAGATTAGTGATATTGAGCATTTTTAAAAAATATATATATTTTAAAAATGCTCAAGAAGAGAGGAAGGGAGAGAGATAGAGAGTTAGAAACATCAATGAGAGTCATCAATCAGCTGCCTCTTGCACACCCCCTACTGGGGACATGCCCGCAACCAAGGTACATGCCCTTGACCAGAATCGAACTCAGGACCCTTCAATCCGCAGGCCAATGCTCTACCACATGTGTCAAACACAAGGCCCGCGGGCCAAATCCAGCCCGCCAGGCCTTGCAATGTGGCCCGCACCGCGCTGTCATCACTGCACTCCGCTGTCAGTTTATGACATTGTCAGTTTATGACTGTTCAGTAAACCATTCGGCCCGCGATTTAGGCTGGATTTTAGATTTTGGCCCCTTCTCTGATCGAGTTCGACACCGCTACATCCACTGAGCCAAACTGGTTTTGGCGATATTGAGCATTTTTAATATGTCTGTTGATCATCTGTGTTTTCTTTGGAGAAGTATCTATTCAGGTGATTTGGCCAATCTTTAATTGGGTTGTTTTTTTAATATATATATATATATATATATATATATATATATATATATATATATATATATATATATATAAAATTGATTTTTTACAGAGAGGAGGAGAGAGGAATAGAGAGCTAGAAACATCGATGAGAGACAAACATCGACCAGCTGCCTCTTGCACACCCCCCACCGGGGATGTGCCCGCAACTAATGTACATGCCCTTGACAGGAATCGAACCTGGGACCCTTCAGTCCACAGACCGACGCTCTACCACTGAGCCAAACCAGTTTCGGCTTGAATTGGGTTGTTTATCTTCCTTGTGTTGAGTTGTATAAGTTCTTTCTATATTTTGGAAATTAATCACTTATCAGTATCATTGGTAAATATGTTCTCCCATTCAATGGGTTCCCTTTTTGTTTTGTTTATTCACTTTCATCCTTTGTGTGTCATTTGTTCTGAGGTGGGTTTCTTGTAGACAGCAAGTATATTGGTCATGTTTTCTTATCCATTAGTTATCCTATGCATTTTAATTGCAGCATTTAATCCATTTACATTTAAGGTTATTATTAATAGCCACTTAATTATTGTCATTTTATTCTTTTTTAATTAAATGATTATTGTTGAAAGTCTTACATTTGTCCTTCTTTTCCCCCCATTGGCCCCTTTAAGTCTGCCCCATCCCACATCCCAGGCCTTCACCACCCTATTGTCTGGGTTCATGGGTTATGCATATATGCATACATGTTCTTTGGTTGATCTCTTCCTCCTGAGATTCCAAAGTCTGTTCCATGCTTCTATGTCTCTGGACCTATTTTGTTCATTGATTTATTAAAATTATAACCTTGCTGGGTAGAATAGTCTTTATTGTAGTCCTTGCTTTATAATCACTTTGTATATTTCATGCCAATCCCTCCAGTCCTGAAGTGTTTCTGTAGCAAATTCAAAGGCTTTATGGGAACTCTTTGTAAATAACTAATTGCTTTTCTCTTGCTAATTTTAAGATTCTCTCTTTGTGTTTATTCTTTAGCATTTTAATTAGATGTCTCTTAATGTAGGCTTCTTTGGGTTCATTTTGATTAGGACTGCCTGTGCTTCCTGAACTTGTGTGACTTTTCCAGGTTAGGGGAGTTTTCAGTCATTATTTCTGTTTTTGTTTTTTATTGTCAAAGTTTTACATATGTCTCCTTTTCCCCCAATCGACTCTCCCCTCTTCCATTCCCACCCCAGGCAAGTCCCCACTGCCCCAGTGTCTGTGTCCACTGGTTATGCTAATATGCATGCATACAAGCTCAGTCATTATTTCATCACCCGGTTAATGTGATAAAGAGACAATAGGAAGAAATTTAATTTTTTGACAGAAGTAACCTAAAGGAAGTTAGGGAACTTTTCACTCATTATTTCTTTATACTGGTTCTCTATCTCTCGCTCACTTTCCTCTCATTCTGTTACCCTTATGAAGCTGATGTTGTTATGTTTGATGTCCCAGAGTTATCTTAGACTTTCTTCACTTTTTAAAATTCTCTTCTCTTTTTGATGATCTGCTTGGTTGTTATCTTATCTTCTAAATAGCTAATTCCATCTTCTGCTTCATCTAACCTGCTGTTCATTCCTTCTGGTGTATTCTTCATTACAGATATTGTATTCTTTTTTCTGATTGGTACATATATCTTCATTTAAGTTCTCACTGATAACATCCATTCTTCCCTCAGGTCTTTGGACATTCTTATAACTATTATTTTAAACTCTGCATCTAGTATTTTGATTGCTTCAATTTCATCCAGTTCTTTTTCTGGGGGCATCTTTTGTTCTTTCACTTGGGCATATGACTTTGTCCCCTTTTTATCTTTGGGTATTGGGTAGGTCTGCTATGACTCCCAAACTTGTTAGGATTGCTTTATAATGAAGGTGGCTTGTTGAGCTCGGTGATACAACCTTATAGATAAGCTGAGCTCCATGCTCTAAGAAACTTTCTTGTGGGTTATGTGCACCTTCATGTTGTAGTTGAGTTTGGAATGCTATTGGCCCTTTTACTGAAGTTAAATTATCAGGCAGGCTGATTATAAGGGTAAATCTCAATCAACGTGTATAAGATACTGTACAGGGGCTGCCCATCAAGGCAGAGTTGTTCCCATCAGGATCTGTTGCCTGCTGAGATCTTCCTTTGGGTGTGCCACTTGTGTGGTCAGTTGGTTCAAAGTCTGGTGTGGTCTGAAGCCAACCATTGGTTGTGTTAGTTTTGGGCAGGGTTCAGGTATAGGTTGATATCAGACATTGTGTGTGCCCTGCCTGTAACTTCCATGCCATTCACTGTTTGTGACTGCATCTACTGGGCTTGGCATGCATGGGAAGGGCCAATCTTTGCCTAAGGGTCAGCTTCTTCCAGCTTAGTACAGAGGGGAGATCTGAAAAAGGACAGACTCCCTGAGGTCAGCCTCCCCCTGTCAGCTACTCAGCCTCCCCCTGAGGTTGCCTGGACTTCCTCCAGAGCCTTCTGAAAAAAGACCATAGAGTGAACCCAGCCTGGCCACAACCCACAGGTTTCAAGCCAAACCACTTGGTCTCTGCCAGAATTTTCAACTCTACTTCTACAACCAGCAGGGTCATGCCATAGGTACAGGTTGATTGCTGCCAGCCAGGAGCAAACTCAGTTGCCCTGGGCTCAGGGAAACAGATCAAAGGAGTCTCCCTTTGGTGATGCTGCCCCAGCCTGTAGGTGTTTGCTAAGTAAGCACTTTGCCCCGTCCCAGACAATAGACTCTGAGAGACTTACACTTTGAATATCCAGGTTCTGAGCCACTCTCTGTACCTCATGTGAAACTAACCCCTGCAGAGTTGGGTACCCAGGACTTGGCAGGGCTGATCTAAACAGTCTCCCATTGGGCATGATGCCTGCAAGCCTTAAGAGGAGTGTGGACACTTCTTTCCCTTCCCTGGGTAGTAGGGGCTAAGCTCACAAGGGAGACAGGGGTATCCCACACAACCCACAATGTAGCAACACATCCCAGCACCTGCTCATCTGGTTCCTAGACAAAAGCTTCTCTGAGAGACACCACTCCGAAGTCCCAGCTCTACACAATACCCTGGCTCCCCCGCATGATTGAACTCAGCAGGATGGGACTGGCCAGGTGATTCAACAGGTGGGGTAAGGGATGCCAGCTGTGTGCTCAGGGTGGGGGAGACTGGCTCTCTTTACAAAGCCACAGTTTAGTCACTGCCTGAGCCTCAGCAAGGAAACTTCCAAAAACATGGGGCTCCAAAAGGCACTGCTACCAGAAGACCCTTTCACCAGACTGAGCAAGGCAGGGTGGCCTTGCCGGTAGTCAGGGTCCTTAAAGTGCACTCCTCACAAGGATGCTGTAACAATGGGAATGCTCCTTCCTGGGAAGATGGTGTCTGGGTTTCCTAGGCAGACTGAATCCCCACTGATTTTCACCACCAGATGCTATGAGGGCTCTTCTTCCCATCTCTGTTGTTCTGAGCTGGGGATCCCTGTGAAGGGTTGAGACCCTATGCGCCAAGGGGGCCGGGGGGAGGAGGGGATTTGGTGCCACTACAAAGCCCTCTGGCTTCTCAGCCAATGCACCTGGGTGTGGGGTCTTGCCCTTTTCAAAAAAATTTTTAATATGGTTTGTTGTCTTCACCCTTCTTGCTGTCTCTACGTGGCTCCTTCTTGTAAATTGTTGGTTAAACTATTTTAGTTTGCCTAGCCTGTAAATAGCCTTATACCGCCCAGTTAGACTATCATTAAAAAACAACTTAATCTCTCAAATATTCATCAATTTAATCCTCAGTTCTTATCCTTGCTATTCCTATATAAATTGAGACTTTCACACTTGGGTTTTTATCATAGTCTTCTAATTATAAGAGTTTTTAGTTTCACCTTCTTTGCCATAACCCATCATATATATTGAATTTCTAGATTATTACACCTAAGTGGTAGCTTGAGCTCATTACTCCTCAACTGGAAAAAAAAAATCCAATGACATGAAACTAAAACTTATTAAAAGTATCTCTTATCAGGGCCCTATAATTCTTTTATCATGTCCTGCCCTGATCTTTATTTGTAGCTAGCCTGTAAACACCACGAGACAGGAAACAGCTCTCCTGTAGCCAACATTCTATCAACAGCACATGGCACATTTCCCATGATATCTTGCTCAAGCTTTGAATAAATTAATAAAAAATATGCAAAAAATGAAACTAGACAACCAACTTACACCATACACAAAAATAAACTCAAAATGGCAGACATATGCCCAGGCAATTTCTTCATGGATACTGCTTCTAGAGCAATGGAAGCTAAAGGGAATATAAACAAATGGAACTATATCAAAACAAAAAGCTTTTGCACAGCAAAAGAAACCATCAACAAAACAACAAGAAAGCCCACTGCATGGGAGAACATATTTGCCAATGTTATCACTGATAAAGGTTTAATCTCCAACATTTACAGGGAACTCATGCAAATTAACAAAAGGAAGATAAACAATCCAAAAAAAAAAAAAAAAAAAAAAAGGGCAATGGATCTATATAGATACTTTTCAAAAGAAGACAGAAGGAAGGCTAAGAGACATATGAAAACATGCTCGAAGTCACTAATCATCCAAGAGATGCAAATCAAAACAACAATACGGTACCATCTCACACCTGTCAGAGGGGCTATCATCAACAAATCAACAAAGGACAAGTGCTGGCGAGGATGGGGAGAAAAAGGAACCCTCGTGCACTGCTGGTGGGAATGCAGACTGGTGCAGCCACTGTGGAGAACAGTGTGGAGTTTCCTCAAAAAACTAAAAATGGAACTCCCATTTGACCCAGTGATCCTACTTCTAGGAATATACCCCAAGAAGCTAGCAACACCAATCAGAAAGAATATATGCACCCCTATGTTCATAGCAGCACAATTCACCATAGCTAAGATTTAGAAACAGCCTAAGTGCCCATCAGCAGAAGAGTAGAATAAAAAACTGTGGTACATATACACAATGAAATACTATGCTGCGGTTAAAAAAAGTTCTTACCATTTGCAACAGCATAGTTGGAACTGGAGTGCATTATGCTAAGTGACATAAGCCAGTCAGAGAATGATAAATATCACATGATCTCACTCATTTATGGAATATAATGAACAACATAAATTGATGAACAAAAACAGATCCATAGATCAGACCATTAAACCTCTGAGGGAAGGTAGGGGAGGTTGGGGCTAAGGGGCAGCTATCAACCAAAGGACTTGTATGTGTGCATATAAGCCAAACCAATGGACATAGACAATAGGGGGGAGAGGGCATGAGTGAGGGGTTTGAGGGGTAAGGGGGTGGTAAGGACACACATGTAATAACTTAATCAATAAAGAAATTTTTAAAAATTAAAAATAACAACCAATTATAGTAAAAAAGCTAACATCCATTAAGTACTTATTATATCACATGTTCAACCCTAAATGTCTTTGGTGGAATGGCTTATTTAACCATCAAAACAACCCTGTCCTGCCGAAACCGGTTTGGCTCAATGGATAGAGCATTGGCTTGGAAACTGAAAGGTCCCGGGTTCACTTCCGGTCAAGGGCATGTACCTTGGTTGCGGAACATCCCCAGTGGGGAGTGTGCAGGAGGCAGCTGATCAATGACTCTCTCATCGATGTTTCTAACTCTCTATCCCTCTCCCTTCCTTTCTGTACAAAATCAATAAAATATATTAAAAAACAAAACAAACAACAAAAAAACCCCTGTCCTGTGAGCATGGAACAAATTGACATAGCTTGATGTGGAGTTGGGGCGACGAGAAGAGATAAAACCAAAGAACTTATTGTATATAATAAAAGGCAAAAATGAAAATTATCCCCTCAACTGGGAGTTTGACGGGGGGACTGGGACTGGCCAGCCAACCAGCTATGGTCCCTCTCCCCAGCCAGCCCCATCCCCCCTGATCATACCCTCACCCTGATTGAGGGCGGGGGTGGCCAGCCAACTTCCCACATCCCCTACCCCTGGCTGGCCCAGCCTGATCTGATCTGCCCCAATTGGGGCAGGCTGGCTGGACTCCACCCATGCATCGGGCCTCTAATATACTTATAAGCATAACCCATGGACATGGGCAATAGGGTAGTGAAGACCTGGGTAGAGCCAGGGAGAACGGGAGAAAGAGGAGAAATGGGAGACATTTGTAATACTATCAACAATAAAAAAATATAT